>NC_139564.1:17278359-17798388 GCF_965112155.1 Podarcis liolepis | reverse complement strand
TACATAGCTTAATTGTAAGCATCTGTTTAAAAGACTCAGATCAAGACAGCACATTAAGTGTCTAAGCACACACAAACAAACATGGACACTAGTACTTAGGAGCATATTACATTATCCTAAATAAATTATTTGCATGTGTACTTTTCACCAGTTGGCCAGAATGTATTATGTCTGGTTGTGAGTCACTTTAGATTGCCTTGGGCAAGATAAAGCAACTAACAAATTTAAATAATAATAATAATAATAATAATAATAATAATAATATGGGCAGAAGTACATAATCCAAGAAGAACTACCACTCACTGTTTACTATAGCATCACAGACAGTAGAGCCTATTGATCGGGGGTCAGGAAACATTTTCAGCAGGAGGCCGGTCCACTGTCCCACAGACCTTGTGGGGGGCCGGACTATATTTTTCTTAAAAAATTATGAAAGAATTCCTATGCCCCACAAATAACCCAGAGATGCATTTTAAATAAAAGCACACATTCTGCTCAGGTAAAAACATGTTGATTCCCGGATCATCCGCAGGCCGGATTTAGAAGACAACTGGGCTGGCTCCAGCTCCCGGGCCTTAGTTTGCCTTCCCATGCTGTTGATTAAACTAGACGTTACTTTGATTGCATAGTTAGCAACCATGTCAGGCTCAGAGCACCTGATTTTCACTGGCACTTGTGTGCATGGTTGGGGAAGGAAGGTTAATGGCCTTAGGCTGAAAATCTCCCACTGATACCAGACAAGAGTTACCCAGGTATCAGGATCGTGGCTGGGGAAAGAAGGATTAAACCTCCTCTCCCTGCAATTGGTGGTCCTAATTGTAATTAGAGGAGGGGCTCTTGCTCAGTCGGATAACACATATTTTGCATACAGAAAGTTTCAAGTAGAATACTTGGAAACTGTAATTAAAAGAGTTCCAGGTACTTCAGCAGAATGCTAGTTTAGATTTTAAATGACTCTGGAGAATCAGGGAAGGCTTCCCTGGTTCTACTGTTGTTTTGTGGTAAATGTTCACCTAAATGAGTACATCAAAGTTTCATATCATCTTAACTATTTAAAATAACTGTAGTAGTGATGATCAGATGCACAGAAAAAACAAACACGATTGTAACAACAGTACCAGCGGTTTGCAGTATCAGTTAGATTGCATCATGGAGGAAGAGCAACTTGTTAAGGATTGGAGTGCATGAATTGCCGGATCCTGGCCAAGAATTCCAGCTCCTCACTATTGCAAGATCTCCTGTATCAAAAGTGGGCATTCTTTGCCCTTCCACACAGAATCATGGGGAGAGGGCTAGCAAGCACAGCCAAACTCATCCCCACAAAATTTATTAGAACAAATAACTAATAATGCATGCATAGAGATTCCAGTGAATATCCTTACATCTTAATTAAGAGATTTTACCAGTCCTCAGTAATGTACAGTTAAACAGGAGAAGTTAAAGGAACAAGGATGATTTCCCCTTGCACATTTTCAACTGCCTTTGCCACTTTGCAGTTCTCTTCTCCTCACACTGTCACTGTGAGTTATTCTCACAGGAAACACTGAATATCAAAGTCAAGTTCCCTTTTCTGTATTAAGGATTTGGCACTGAGTTCAGGGCATGAAATTTCCCTTTAGCTTACATGATAGTGTTAATCACAGGTGAGCAAGAGATGAAAAATTTATTGAACGGATAAATGATGCAGGGCTTAGAAAAGTTTGGAGCAAGACATTTTGACCCTGGTCCAACAATGGATGTCAGCGTGTGCAGCAAGTAGGCTTTCCTCTCTGCCTGTTAGAGGAAACAAACCATGTGTGCTTCCAGTGCCTTTTCAAAACATTTATAATAGAGTACTAGCTTTGGAAATCTTATGACAGTCATATTTGCCCGACTGCACAAGCAAAAATCCTTGCGCTAATGAATGATTGGATATCACCCATTCTTTCCAATCTTACAGTAAATATCAGTGTACCTCACATGTTATAAGAAAGATGCCATTTCAATTGGTAGTAGCTGGCATTTACTTTATTGAGTGGGAGGGTGGGTTCATACATCCATGCTCATCCCTTGATATTCCATTGCTTGATTATTCAACACTTTATGCATGACTGCACTGGAAAACATTGTTGGCATCAAGTGATAACATGGACCTGTATTTGATTTGCAGCACTTAATACTGTAGTCTTCCAATTATGAACAGGCGTGTTTAAACAGAAGATTTGGGAACCAGCAGGCTCTCAACTACATGGGGAGCATTCATAAGAAATAGATGGCATGTGAAATCACACTGCAGTTTTCTTCATAGTATCATTGCTCTGGGGATCAGGACTAAAGAAGATAAAAGATAATCACATGAACATGGGATAACAAACCTGAGATAAGAACTCCAAATAACCATCATCAGTTTACCAACTTGATCATCAGACCACATTAATATCCACAAGCTCAGTATTAAAATACATAGCCTCAAAAGAACTTGCCTCATGTAAGAAAAGAACTCACAATATGTATTATATAAATAAGTTCTGATGAAGTATTTTTGTGTGTGTGTGAAGCGCTTTATTTAGAAGTAGCTTTATTTCTAATGTATAATTAGGTTTACAATGAAATGGATTTTTAGGTGATTTTTTTTTATTATGACAAAAGTTGCAAAGTTGGGTTTCAATTTAGTTCATGTTATGTGATATAAACTTATTTTTGATGATCACTCAGGGAGCAACATGTACAAAGCATGCCTGCAAAACTAACGGTGAAGAAAGATGAAAAATAGCTCTTGAGTTTGTCAGTGAATATCCACTTTACTCATCTGTTCCAGCTAACTTTATGTGGATCATGGCCTGGAAGAGTCTCACCAGAACTTTTACACCCCCAGGGATCCATAATTTATATTCTTTTAAAAAGCCTCCCGTAAAGTCTCACCTTTCCAAAAGCTATTTCAATAAAGTTTTATTTCCAGCTCTATTTCAATTGTAATTTGACCTTGATTTCTAAATTTCAAGAAGGTTATATCAAGAAGATTCCCTTTGAGAAGTCTGGTTTTTAAAAACATTGGCATTGTGGAGCATTTTCTCAACGTAATGAAATAGTTTTTGGTGCATGTCCCTTAGGATTATTCCCCTGCTCCCCCTGTTGTTCTCGTGATCCCTATGGGAAAGAATTATTACAAAAGAAGCCCGCCGCTTCCAAAAGATAGAGCTGCAGAACATGAATTAAACTATATGTCTTTCTGCTGACAACTGGGCGATCTGATACATGGCTGCGTGCCTCCCCTCTCTTCTAAGAACTGTATGTCTTGAAATGGAGGAGGGAAGAGTATAGCTACTCAGCCCCAGATGAACTGCTGAATGACAGCAATTGTACATTTTCTTTACTGGTTGAGCAGGAGCTGCCTACTCTTATGTGTACATGTCTGTGCACACAGAGTATTCTGTATGTCAGCACCGTAACTTAGAATCATAGTATTGTACAGTTGGATGGGAACCCAAGGAGCATCTCAGGGGCAGCCCATTCCGTTTGTCACCTGAGGTGAAACAGGAATTGCCACCTCCTGCCCCCTGCTTCTTCTGTGTTCCCTTTCTGCTCCTCGTCACTTCCGCCAGCAGGAGCTGAGGCATGCTGCTCTGTTTCTCTGCCCAGAGGTGGAGAAGATGAGTGGGAATGCTGCACACTGGAACGCTTCCCTTTCGCTGACAACAGTGGGGTGTTCTGATAGCAGCAGCAGCAGTGGGGCGGGCAGAGTGCTTCCTCTTGTGCTTCCGCTGCCTGAAGTGGGTGCTTCACCCTGCCTCATGTGTGGGCTAGCTCTGTATCATCTAGTTTAACCCTCTGTGATGCAGAAATCACAGCTAAATTGGCCATCCAACCTCTGTTTAAAAACCTCCAGTGAAGGAGCATCTACCACCTCCTGAAGGAGTCTGTTCCACTGTCAAACATCTCTTACCATCCAAAAGTTCTTCCTAATGCTTAGTCAAAATCCCCTTTTTTGTAATTTGAACCCATTGGTTCAATTTAATTTAATAAGCTATTGGGCCCACTTCAAGTACTGATCAGCAATTACATGTTAAAAGTCACCCAATATGTGTGTGTTCTTGTGTGGAAAGTGTTGCAGGTTCACTCATTACAGCTACCTTCTATTACCTGCTGTCATTGACCACCACTCCCTTCCAATCTGTGAGTATGATCCAGTCCAAGCTCAGTACTTTTAAAAAGTTGAAAGTTCTACACCAAGCATAGGCAAACTCGGCCCTCCAGATGTTTTGGGACTACAACTCCCATCAGGACCACTGGTCCTGTTAGTTAGGGATGATGGGAGTTGTAGTTCCAAAACATCTGGAGGGCCGAGTTTGCCTATGCCTGTTCTACACTTAAATGGTAGGGTGTTTTCAATGTATTTATTTTATTTTAATACTTATAAACCATGCTCTCATAAGAAATATAACAAGGCTGTGTATAGCACAGAAAAGCAACACTGCAATTTGAATGTGTTCCTACCCTAACTATTCCCCTAAAAGCTAATGCCAAACAATTTAAACCAGTGTGAAAATAACAAAAGGAAACAATGCCATTAAAAACTGCGTAAGTTAAAAAAAGAGGTAAAAGCACAATTGGTAAATAAGGCAGGTATAAACCTAAATCAGTAAATATCTAATAAAAACCTTTAAAGCAGTTTCCAGGAAAACAAAACACTATCAAGAAACCTTCTTAGTGTGATGAAAAAGCCATCAATGAGGTTCCAAAGTGAGCTTCCCAAAAGCCTGGCATGGCTACTGAAAAGGCCCTCATCCTGGTTCCAAATGGATGTGTTGCTGGTTGGGGGGGGGGTTCCTTTTGGGCCCACAGAAGATCCTCTGTTGGTGATCTTAGGAAGTACTTCTTTGCCCAACACATAGAAAAACTATGGAATTTACTTCCACAAAATGTGGCAATAGCCACTAGCTTGTACAGCCTTTTAAAGGAGATTAGACAAATTCACAGAGGATAACTCCATCAATGGCTTCATGGCTACTAGGCACAAGGGCTATATGCTATCTCCATGATGAGAAGAAGCATGGCTTTGAAAACCAGTTCCTGGGGATCATGAGCAGAAGACTGCTATTGTGCTCTCATGTCTTTCATGTTGGCTTCTCATGGGCTTCTTGTTGACCCCTGTGAGAATAAAATGATGGACTAGATAGACAGAGCTCTTCTTATGTGCTTGTGTTTTCCACGTGGGCAGCTGCATTCAAGAGGTGGTCCTTCAGATAGCCTGGTCCAAAACTGTTACGGGCTTTCAGGTCATCACCAGTACATTGGAATGGCTTCAAAACACTCTTAACTTCGACCGGATCTTTCATATGTTCCTTACAAATGCCAATCTAATTGACATTCACACTACAGGATTTTTGTATTTTTGACGCCAAGATTGTTATCTTCTGAGAAAAGCTATATTTTTATTTTTATTTATTTTGCATCCATAAATGTGTTAGGATTCGGTTTCTTCGTTATCAGTGAGTGTAGCACAGATATCCGCAAACATGCAACTGTGCTCATAAAGAGAAGAAATATTATCCCCAATAAAAGAGAGCTCACCAGCAATTAATTTTCACCAGACATCTTGAGTTACCCCATCCAATTATGGAAATATATTAATTTTCTTTTCTTAGTGGAACAATGGATTAAGATATAACTTTGACTGATAAAAAGCAATCTTGCTCCTAAATTAATGTCCCCACTCTCTGTCCATGCCTAAACTACGAGTCTCCCTGTGGAAAGCACAATATTGCCCCTTTGATGAATGAAGCAACATAGTCGATTTATAGGAAGCAAATGTAATTCAGCAGCTCAGTTCTTTAATTTTGCCTGCAACCTGTACTCAGGCTTTCAAAACGGTATCTTCATGCAGCTGTGTAACTCACAGAATGGGCCTTCAGAGGAGGCTACGGTGGCTTCATTTTGTAGTAATCTTGTGAGCCTGGGCTGTACAGCCAAGGCAGCTGTCAGATAAATATGGATTACTTTATATTGGGATCTTTCCTTGAGATCATTTATAGCCACCAGACAGATACAGCGGTCCCTCAAGTACAGAGCTCAATGCGAAAACATTTCACCTCTAGCCACAAGCTTGATGCTGCTGTCGGAAACTGTGTATGCATATGGAAGTCTGCAAATCACCCAGGAGACACCCACAGTATGGATTTTTCAAATTCAGTTGCTACATAGGAATTGCCTGGGTGATATTTCTACTTTCCACATGCAATATGCAGCTGCTAGCTGGGTGCAAAACTGTTTGATCTTCCCTAGCACTCTATGTCTGCTTCTGCAGCAGTCAGCTTCCATACCAAACCTCACTATCTCCCATAGCACTGCCTTATATAAGATGAGGGTGCTAGCTGCTGCATAAGAGAAGGGCAAATCCAGATCTTTCATGGGTTTTTCTAAGAGACATCTTTAGCATATAGGATGCCTTCTTCTATTCATGTTCCCCTACTGTCTCCTCTCTCTTCCTGTTCCTAGCGCCTTATTTCCCAGATTCCACAACTTCTGTAGGGCTGAAGCTCCACCTCAAACATACTGAAAGACTTTCCTGCCCATTCAGTCACACCTATGCCTACCTGACTATGTTCAAACTGAATGGATCCATGAGCAAAGAACAGGTCCAATTCAGGTGGTGGAACAAATCTGCATACTCCATTTACCATCAGTTGTACTATTCCTGGACTATCAGGAACTGTGAAGGAACTGTGACAAGGGTCTTCTATACTTCCACTGGACCTACCCCATTCTTGGAGCCTTGAAGGTACAAGGATAATTGTCCTCATTCAGGACAGGACTCAAAACACAATGTTGGTCTTGGAAACATCACCTATAAGAAGTGTGTGTGGAGTAATTGTTTGCACTCCTGTTGTTAAAGTGGTGTTCAACATGAAACTTTGCCTTCAGATACTGGCAGTCTCAACCTCTTCCCCTTGTCACAGCTTCATGGTAAAATATAATGAATTAACTGAAAAAGGTAACAGCTATAGGAACTGAAGGTCTACTTTGAGCCAGCCTTTGCCATAAAATCATTGATGAAAAAAGGAGAAAAGGTACAGGGGGAATCCCTTCTCACTCACATAGTAGCCAAAACTTAACATTAGTTCCCTGTTTCAATAACCGTCGTAATAATTTACAGATAGTTTCTCCCAAAGTGCAGCTTCAAAAGAATGCCCCACTCAGTTTTTAATATACTCCAAGTCAGGAGGAAGAAAATGCTTCCAATTGAACTCTGCCTATGGCCTCTCTCAAGGGAAATAAACCTTTTAAGAGGCAGAGAGAGTTCTCTGCACTTGATGAACATAATGAGAATGGGACATCTCATCCAAGCAGTCCGGTCCCACTATAAAGTATTTAAAGAACGACAGAATTCAGATACAGCAATTAATCATCATATTATTTATAGTACTTCAGGAGTAGCTCACACTACATTAATCAGGGATAACGTCTGCTTAATTAACAATGCTGCCAAAAATGTCCAACAAGCCCATAAAAATAGCACAGAGTTGAAAAAGAATTGCCAAGGGATTTATAACCAGGAAACAAGGCATCATTTTTATTCATCCAGGTGCTTCTCCAAGCTGAACTTTCAACACCATTTCCAAGCACTGTGTATGTTGCAGGCCCTATCAAATCAAAACTTATTGTTATGGTCAATAACCAGCGTCTATGGACCTTACCTGTGGTAAGACCCTGGTAACTTGATGGCTTTCAGTGAGGCTGGCCTAACTCTGGAGACAAACAAACAAGGCAACTTCAGGGGAAGCCGAAATTCCAAGGATACCTGGTACAGCTAATTAAATGTGTTGGAGGAAAACTTCTTACACCTACAAGTTTGATGGAAGGGCAGAGAGACGGTAGAGCAGCTTGTCTGCTGGATGATGTGTCCTGCATTGTAATTAACACAACTGCATCTTTTGGGTCTGCAGTGGCCACTCATGGCATACATAGGCACAGCATTATGTATTGATTTATCACCTTCCACACACATCTCAATATGATGTATAAAATGCTATAAAAATGGCTGAAAAACAGTTTAAGGCAACAGAGAAAATAGCAAATTTAAACAGAAACCAAGAACAAAACAGACACCCACAGCAGTGATTATTCATCCAGCTGGGAATGCTTAGAACAAAAATGTCTTCATTTGTTTTGTTTTGTTTGTTTTTGGAAAATGCAGATAATGAGCACCTGTCATATCTCAACAGAATGCTGGACTGCCATACTAAAATCCCTGCTTTGAGTTACTGTGGAGTGGGCTCCTGAGATCTTCCGAACTTGAAGGAGAAGCTCTCCTGTAAACCACAGTGACCTACTAGATATATAAAGGTTAAAGCAATCTCTTAAATAACTTGGGTCTGAGCTGTATAGGGCCCCATATGTTAGTACCACAACCTTGAACGTGGCCCTGCAGCAAAATGGCAGTCAATACAAAAAAACCCACAAGCAACCTAGCCACCATGTTCTGCACCAGCTGCAGCCTCCCAACCAATTTCAAGGGTAGCCCCACATAGAAAGCATTGCAGCAATCCAATCTGGAAGTTGCCAGTACAAGGGAGGAAGCAAAACAGAAAGAGATGCTCTTTAGAGACAACCCTTAGAAGATGGACTGCAGATTGGACACTCAACTCTCTTTAGAACAAAGGTTCAAGGTTCACTTAGTGGGGAGAAAGAACCAAAAGCTCCTTCCTATGAACTAAAATGGAAAACAAGTACATCATGCTGAAATAGAAAACAAGTACATCATATTATGCTAGAATTGAAAACAAGTACACCATATCCTGGTTAATTCTTATTAATTTAATGTACCATTGTGTTATGATGCTCAATGTACAATAAAATACGTGGAAAGCATTTAATTTACCTAGGGCAGCAAAAACCTTTGTACCAACCTTGACTTTCGATGCAACTAATCAAATCAGATGCAACTGTATAATATGTAAGAAGATACCTGGCCAGCTACAAACACACACAATCTGATTTTTAGAGCGGGCATCCATATTTTACCGACTTTTACAAAATAGTTATTATCCAGCTCATAAAACTTTAAGTTTTTAATGAGAATGTCCAGTTGGTTAAGAAGTTCATGGCTCATAGAGCCGACTGGATTTACAGCTCCTTATTGCTCTAACTCACACTCTGCGGGATGCTGCTTTGTAAAAAGCAAATAAAAGTCCAGCTGATTCTGCTGTGCAACAGTGTTTTTAGCTCGCCTTCTTAAGTAATTAAATAATGCCAGGGCCTTTTCCAGTAGTAGCATGTTTATTAGGTAATCGTTCATAAAGTATGATTCTGTGAGCCCAAAGTGAAAGGCAATGGGTGCCTCCCACTTCTGTGACTTGAAAGGAAGTCTGGTAATTAAAATTAAGTGAAACCTTCAAGAGATATAGTAAGTATATGCCTACTTTGCATGTTAGGCACTGACAAATTAGAGCATAAGATCTAGTTTAAGAGGATGATGGAATTTTACAAAATTACATGGCTATTAAAAGTTGGTTATATGCAAAGAGGTATTCTGATTTACACAAGCAAATTTATTTCAATTAGTATATGCAAATGATAATTATATCAAGTCAAAACAAATTTTTGAGAGCTTATATAATTATAGAAGGCATTAATGAATCTTTCAAGTTTAAATCTTCAGTTTGAAGACAAGTTGCTGAATAAAATATGGGAGGATGAAATTACTTCTATTATTTAAAGCAAATCTTCAATACGATACAGTTCCAATTAGTTAATCAGTCTTAGTTACTATATGATCTGTGGACATCCATGCAAATGAAGGCAATAAACTTCTGTATCTTCAAGCTTAAGAAAAAGCTGGACAGAAAAGACAAAGCAAAGATTCAAATTCATGTATAAAAATGTTTTCTTTGAACTTTCTTGCAATGTAGATACTGAACGCATGGCACTATAAGTCAGTGGTATAGCACATGAATTGCCTGCAGCAGGGCTAGGAATGTCCCCTGCTGAAACCCTAGAGAACAGGTCAGTCAGTTTTGCCTATCGTGAACTATATGGACCAATGGTCCGTCTCAGTATACAGTAGCTTTTTGTGTTCCTGTGACAATGGACATAACCCATAAACAGGGCAATCTGGTGGGAGACCACTAGCACATGCAACCCTCTAAAACTACAGTTTGCATTCTGACATTCTTTCCATGAATAGAAAGTGGTACCCATTTCCATTGCAGCCCCTGCAGCAGACCCCCAATTGCTCCTGTGTTTGGGGAGCCATTAAGGATGGTGGAGGCTACAGGCTGAAGGAGGTACTGGCAGCAAAAGCAGCCTTACAAGAACGGAGGAACAACTTAAGAGCAACTCATTGAGTATGTATCTGTATACACAAGGGACGTGGGTGTCGCTGTGGGTTAAACCACAGAGCCTAGGACTTGCCGATCAAAAGGTTGGTGGTTCAAATCCCCGCGACGGGGTGAGTTCCTGTTGCTCGGTCCTTGCTCCTGCCAACCTAGCACGTCAAAGTGCAAGTAGATAAATAGATACCGCTCCAGCGGGAAGGTAAACAGCGTTTGAGTGTGCTGCTCTAGTTTGCCAGAAGCGGCTTAGTCATGCTGGCCACATGACCCAGAAGCTGTACGTCGGCTCCCTTGGCCAATAAAGCGAGATGAGCGCCGCAACCCCAGAGTCGGTCACGACTGGACCTAATGGTCAGGGGTCCCTTTACCTTTACTACCTGTATACAGTGTACTTTTACTTACTTGGAGACAAATGAACAAGTCAATGTCTATCTAACAAAGCTTTACTCCAAACAAGTCTCCCCAAAATATGAATAGCTCAAAAGGGTGAAGGGTAAACAAGGAAATAAACAAAATGCAAGGGCAAATGTAGTTTCTGGAGAAATGTAGCCCTCTAGAAAACCAATCTTTGAAACACTGACTTTGATCATGCTCAAGAAGTTTCTTTAGCTAAAGAAGTAAACAGCATTGCCTGTATGAGTTTGTGTGCTCATTTTGAAACAGCAAAGAGTAAAGTGGCCCATTCCATACATGACTGTTCTATTTAACTTAATGCCTCTTGAATAATGCCTGTTCTGCTCCATCTTACCTGGCAACAGAGGCAGCAAAAGGGTCATTCAGCGCACATTTAAAACTCTCCCGAAATTTAAATGTTCTGGTTACCTGGGTAATAGCATTGTCTCCATCCAAGTGTGTTAAAATGGTAATGAAAAATATTATAGCTAATGCTACCTGCGGTTTTGATCCTTTAACTCGGCATACTCCTGACAACTTCAACACATTCTGAGTCCGAATTTTATCATCAGCGGTGCCCAAAGAAGGAATACTAATGATCTAATGTGGCACTACAATACTTTCCAAAATGAATCTATCAATCAAGAAACCAATAAATTACTCAGGTGCATTATGGCAGCACTTTTTAATGTTTTGTTAGTATTCATCCCATGAATGAAGACAGTGTTTGAGTGCATGCAGTATCATTCATTGTCAGCAATGCAAAGCGATAAAACACTAGGCTAATAAGTCATGAACAGTGTTGGATAAAATGTGTTGTCTCTTCAACAAGTGCAGAGAACTTATGTGCAATTATGCATGCCCAGTGACAGTGAGCAATTTATCTTTGTTAAGATTCCAGAAGGCTTAACTTTCCATTGCCACAGCCATTCAAATGAGTGGGAAACTAGGGCCCAATCCCTGTATAGGTTACCTGAATATCACCAACTATACCTGTGGCTTTAACTGAGCTGCAGTTTAGCTTAGCAATGAAAGTAAGATGCCTATTAATGCCAGAGTTCTTAAATTTAGACAACTTGTATTCTGTCATGTGTACAGTATGTGCACAATTGAAATTGTCACATGAAGTGGCACTTGTGTGTTCAGACCTTTAAACCTTCCCCGTAAATAAATTCAGACAAGACTCAAATTTTGGTTTGGTTTTTGGCAGAATTTAGGCCACAACTTTATTGATTACAGCAAGCGAGTGGTTGCATAGGCTCTGGTTTGACTAGCTCCCTGCACCGTTGCATGTAGCACTGACTCAGGGCACCAGCATAGGTCAGCCTAGGGCGAACACCTGGTTGGGCAGAAAGCCAGGAACAGGCTATCTCTGCCACCCAAATGCCCCCATGGACTCAGGCATGGGCACAACCCCCTCTCAGGGGTTGACCAAACCATCAAGTCCCTGGATTCCTTTAACGGAATACCCTTCACATAGGGATGGCGAGAGCGTTCTCCCATCCCTATCACCTGAACCCCCTCTCAGGGGTTGACCAAACCATCAAGTCCCTCGATTCCTTTAACAGAATACCCTTCACATAGGGATGGCGAGAGCGTTCTCCCATCCCTATCACCTGAACCAGAGCCTATCAGCAACCTTACAAGTTGTGACGATTTGCTGCGCAGCAGGCGAAACCCAAATGGCACCAGCCAATCAGCCAAGTGGGGGAAATTCCTGCCACACCCCTGTCCCAATGACAGACGACACACGATGACATAGCAAGGTCAAGCGCACAAGCCCTAAAAATAGGGAGAGGTGGGCAGGTGTTCCGATGCACGAGCCGAAAGAGGAAGCTCACATGCATAGGTGTATATATAGGTCCCTTGATCCATTTACTCTGCGTCCCATTGGCCTGATTAAACCCTGCATCAAGGGACCTACCAATTAGGTGTTGTGGCTATCCAATCATACCCACCCACAACACAGGGTTTGGTTGCCAGGCAGGTCTCACTGCAACACATGCCCTCTTTAAGGGAGGACCCGATCTGCCAGTAGTGTCACAGGCGTAAGTAGGTCTACTTTGCCCAAAATAAGAAGTCACCACAAGCATGGATTTGTGGTGCATGGCAGCTTACCTTGGCCAAAGAGCTTTTGGAAATTGCATTGGGGAGTTTGCTGCCAATACACCATCACTTCCTTTTATAAAATATTAACAGAGACACATAAGCATATATAGGAAGCTGCCTTGAACTGAGGCAAATCACTGGTCCCTCTCATTCAATACTGTCTACCAAAACTAACACCAGCTTTCCAGGGTTTTGAACGAGACTCTTTCCCATCCCTACTGCCGGGGACTGAACCTGTCAAGTTCTGCATACAAAGTTCTTCTGGCACCAAGCCATACTGTTTTGCTCAGAGATCAAATTTGGGACAATAGTAATTGTGGCTCAAGCACCATGGATCCACCAACTTTGAATATTATCCTGAATATTCCGATAGCCTTCCTGAAATCTTAGGGAAGGTAGAAGAATTCATTTAGTACAAGTTTCACAGCAGATTGATCTCATCCAAAGCCCACACATTTGTTGTCAGATTGAAACAGAACTCCCATTTGGATCACACGCCTCTCTGAATTTTGCAATGCATTTTTGGTGCTAAAAGAGTACACAGAATTAGGAAGGGGGTGGTTAGCAGAAGAAGATGCATACAAAATATACATTTTATTGAGGACAGCATTGGAAAGTATTATTTTACATATAGGTGTGTATTTTGTGTAAAAAGTGTGCACAAATGCATACAGTGGCATCCCAGTATGCAATAAGATGGGACAAGATGCTGTGGCACACACAGTACGATGAAACAGGAAGCAATACACCTATGACTGAGTGCCAAAGACACCAAAACAAGATAAAATTAGCTGCTCAGCCTATCCCTTCTGAAACCCCCAAGATTTTAGTCAAATCTGCTGTACTGTATTCTTTATCCATGACTATTTTAGTATGCTCATTGCAATGTCAGTATTTCTGTGCAACTTAAATATCATTTTATGCTACACCACTCCTATAATCTCATCAAATCTTGCTAACCCAAGAAATACTATCCAAATGCTGTAAAGACTCTTAATACAATGCTACCTTATGGCTCTGACAAAGAGTATGGTAGATACAAAATTGCAAAAGGAATTCAGTTTCCTCTTTCTGGATGTATAGAATTAGAATGCTGTGGGCGGGACAAAACAATTTGAAGAATTCCTTTAGGAACGCTACAAAATAGTTTGTATAGTTTACCTGTCCACAGGAACATGGGGCTTATCTATGAACTGTTATGACAAGAATGGAAACCTTATGGTTCATAGTTCTCTTTGACCTCTGAAATCTTAATACACAAAAATAATCTTTTTATTATTATTTATTAAATTTGCATACTGTCCTTCATCCGTAGGTCTGAGGGCAGTTCACAACATAATATGGGCTTCTCCTGCTCTGGAGGGTAGGACACATACTAATGGCTTCAAGTTACAAAAAAGGAGATTCCAACTAAACATCAGGAACAGTGGAATGGCCTCCCTTGGGAGGTTGTGGACTCTCCTTCACTGGAGGTTTTTAAGCAGAGGTTGGATGGCCATCTGTCATGGATGCTTTGTTGAGATTCCTGCATTGCAGAGGGTTAGATGACCTTTGGAGGTCCCTTCTAACTCTATGATTCTGTGATGTGTTATCTATTAAAAAACTATTCAGAAGCTGCCAGTACACAGTCTTAAGGGTAATTGTTTTAGTATAACATCTGACAGTCACCACAGTATTTTTAAAGGAGACAAAAATATTATTCTTGCAGTTTGTGCATGCATACTATCTCTCAAACACATACTGATGTACTATATTTACTTCTATTCAACGTTCACTTTCAGTTTGTAACACAAGTAATCAGAAGTATTTTAAATACATACAGGCATATATTTAACTTGTGAATCATTTCCCCCCCCCTGACAAAATCCTGATGACTTCATTATCTTCATACTGTTATGCACTTCCCAAAATAATTTCCATTTATTTTCAGAGCATATTCAGACATAAACTGGAAATGAATATATTTGGCACACATGTATGAGCCACCAAACTGGTGATAACAAGAGAAATAAAGTGCAGAGAAGTGCATGTGATCTCTGCGTTCTTGCCCCTTCTCCTTCCGCTAGCTTTAGAGGAGCACAGATTTCCTGTCCTGGGGAGGACAATGGGTCAGTGCCATGGAAATGAGAATGAGAAGAAGTATTAGTGAGTATAATATAGCAAGTGGCAAGGGAAGAGACATATAATTTTATGAGACCATATTCTGTAGTCCTGTAAAACCTGCTCCCTACCCTTTATCACCTGGCCTGGGAGGGCAGGGCCCTGACTGGCTCAAGCTACAAAAGCTGAGGGTGCTGAAGAGGCCAGAGACCATCTTGGCCGTCTCTTAGCAAAGGCCCAGGTCATGGAGCCTGAGCTTTCACAGCTACCACTCACCATGAACCACCATTGGAAGGATTGGCAGCAACGGCAGCCAATATGTTCTATGCTTGTGGTAATATTTTATTCTCTTGTTAATTATGCTGTTTGAAATGTGCATTTTAGATTTCGCTTTAGCAATGATTCCTTTTGAAATGTTTTAAGATAATTTTGGGGGGTTCATTTTGCTGCGTTAAATGTGCATTCTGTAGCTGACCACCTTCATAATGTTTTCTTTTGAAATCTTTAAGATAATGTTTTAGTTTCCTGTTAATAAATGCTGCTTTGAAAATATCCTTTATATTTCACTTTCTGCAGTAATGTTTCTGTATTCTTTAATTTGATGTTTTAATGTGGGTTGTAAACCGCTTTTAAAAATCATAAAAATATAAAGCAATACAGATTATTATTATTATTATGTTGTTGTTGTTGTTGTTGTTGTTGTTGTTGTTGTTGTTGTTGTTTTAGGCCACATCTACTTTCAGATACTTTATATACCTAGACCCCCGATTTGATTTTCTTCTTCCCATTCTGTCTTAGCCTTGGTTCTAAGAACATAAGGAGAACCCTACAGGGTCAGATCAAAGGCCCATCAAGTCAAACGTTCTGTTCTCACAGCTGCCAACCAGATGCCTATGAGTAACCCTGCAGACAGGGCCTGAGCACAACAGTGCTCTCTCTATTCAAAAATGCCAGCAACTGCTACTCAAAGCCACAGTGAAGTGTCAAAAATATTCATTGCGGTTCTCCTCTTTCTGACACTATTTTCATACTTGTGTCAGAGCCGCTGACAAGACCTGTGGTAAATCTCACTATGCCTGGTTTTGCTAATTATACATTCATGTTTTCCTCCACCTGGTCTTTTTCATTTTAAAATCTTTTCTCTGTTCTTCTTCTCTTGGCCACATCTGCCTGCTATTTTAATTCTCTTTTTCATTCTCCTTCTTTGACCATTCTTTCCACAAGTTCTTCAGATGCCTTTGGTCTATATATTTTGGGTAAGAATTCTGTTGTCTCTCCATCATTACTACCACATGATTGTAATATTATGCCTACTTCTTCCACTGTAACAAATTAGTTTTGCTTTTTCCCGTCATTTTCTCAGTTGTCCTTTGATCCAGCTCCCTCTCAATTTTAAGTAAGTGATGCTGCGTTTTATCTCCCTCTCCCTCTTCTGGCTGTAAGCATGCAACTGTTTCCAAAATTCTTTTTTAAAACTTACAGTGGTACCTCGGGTTATGTACGCTTCAGGTTACGTACGCTTCAGGTTACAGACTCCACTAACCCAGAAATAGTGCTTCAGATTAAGAACTTTGCTTCAGGGTGAGAACAGAAATCGTGCTCCGGCAGCACGGCAGCAGCAGGAGGCCCCATTAGCTAAAGTGGTGCTTCAGGTTAAGAACAGTTTCAGGTTAAGTACGGATCTCCGGAACAAATTAAGTACTTAACCTGAGGTACCACTGTATTTGGGTCCCTACCTCTTTCCAAATGATCACTATGTTTCTCGCCTTCTGCCTCCAAACTACTTCAGTAGATTACTTATTCTCTGTGCCTCCATTTTGTTTCTTCTAACTCTTTTTAGGCTAGAAACCGATTCACACTTACCTGGGAGTGAGCTCCATGGAGTTCCCAATATTTAATAAGCTGTTTCAACAATTCTCTGCTTCTTAGTTCTCTTGATTCAGTGTGATACAGTGGTACAGTTATATACAATGATATACTGGCCAATCAGGACCTGACCCACAGCCAAAAGTCAAAATGGAGCTTCTCCCTGATTTTAAGGGCTTCTTGGGACTCAGCTATACAAATGCAAATAAAACGTTTCAAGTGTTTTGTAAAGCGCAATATACAAGTGTGACACTAGATGGCAATGGTGAGCTATGGAAAATTCAATATATTTTTCAAAACTTTGTTTTTTAAAAAAAGCATTTCCACAGCATTTTTTATGTGTGTAGATTCCACCTTAGGGATGTGGCAAGGTAACAAGCATGCCTCATCACACTTAGCAATAGCCCTAGGCCCTTGGACAGAGAAACTCTAGCAGAGATGCCAAGATTTCAAACATTAGAAAAAGGATGGAGTGCCTCTCCATTAAAGAAGGAAGATCTGACTTGGAATAGCTTATCTGGATTTTCTTGCATGCATTGTCAAGCAATATTTCTGGGATGTAGCAGATCACTCACTTTGCCCAAAAGCTATTAGATATCACTGAGACACACATTTCATGAGTGTGCAACCAAAACAAAAAAAGAAGTAAGGAACGAAATTACTATTCAGTAATTCAAAAGCACTGAAAAGAGAGATGAGATCCAAAGTATCTGGAGCAGCTCTGATTTATGAGCTACAGGAAGACATGGACTCTGTAAAAAATATTTTTTTAAAAACAGTGAGTTTTTATTAACTTTCTTGCTAGAAAAATATACAGAGGTATCTAGTAATAAGACTGTTGCTTGTAGGAAAATATGGGGAATTGTGCAGCACAGCATCAGAGGGAAAGTCTTTCCTGTGCTCAGTTAAGCAGAAAAGTTAATGATTTCCCCCTCTCTTTCAAGGGGAAAAGTGATTCTCCAAGTGGGTTAGTTTGGGACTCCCTGGTTTGGGAGCTCATAAATGTAGAACTGTGTTAAGTAGTGCAAAGATAAATGCTTAAGGTTCTCTTTTCATTTACTCCGTTAAAACAAAACAAAACAGAGCAGTACAGTTGCCAGAAAACATTTCAGTTTTAGCATACATATCGTTGCCAGTCCAGGATTAGTTTCTTTTCATTATCTCAGAGAAAATGCAGAAGATTTTGAAACTGGAATTACTCCCCACAATCTCACAAGCCAAAAACTGGCTACCTGCAGAGATATTCTCATTTTGGACACCATTTTCAAATAAGGGCTTGGGAGCAGTCTTGTTGGAGCATACTGAAGGCCCAATTTCTCCAGGTTGTTCTGACTCCAGCCGACCAGATAAAGATTGTCTTCCAGGCTATTTCTGGAATACCAGTTCAAAGTGCTGGTATTATTAACTTTCCAAGTAGGGTTTGGAAACCTGTGGCCCTCTAGATGTTGTTGGATTCCAACTCCCATTCGCTCCAGTTGGCATGGTGCATGGTCAGAGATTATAAGAACAGGTTGCCTCTCCCTCCTTCAAAGCTCTAAATGGCTTAGGAATAGCGTACCTGAAGGATCACCTCTTTTCATATATGGCTGCCCTGACCTTAAGAACTTCAGCAAAGGTCCTTCTTCAGATTCATCCAGAGTGAGAAGTGGCAGGTGGTGACCAGGGAAAGGGTCTTCTGAGTGGGGGGTTATTCTCCTCAGAGAGACTCACTTGGCACCTATGCTGGAATCTTTTAGATGCCAGAAGATGGCCTTTTTAATTTACCAGGCCTTTTAAAAAATTGCATTAATTATTCTTCATTCTCTGAACTATTTTGTTGCTCCTGGGCTGGCCATTAGTGCTGATTTTATTGTTCTGCTTCTGTCTCGTGGTGGTTTATACTGTTTTTATGCTGACTTCTGTGTGGGTCTGTTATTGTAATGATTGTTTTAGCTTTGGATTACAGCAGTCTATTTTATTATTTTAAAATTTGTGTCTTGCCCAGGGGATGTATATAAATGCCTCCCTCCCAAAAAAAACACAACAGATTATTGAATGTTGGATGTGGAAATTCCTTTCACAGCAGTTTATGATTAGTTGGTTGTTGTTTTTATAAAAAAATCCTCATGAAAATGTGTCAGTATTGTGTGAAGATAATACATGTACAAGCACTTTCTCCTAATATAATGCACTTTTGCATGTTATTTCCCCTAATATATGCATTTTGTATACAAGGTTTTGGTGGATAAGAGCATTGCAAAATTCAGGGAAGTGTGAATCTTGATAGTTGCTATTGATTCTGTTTGTATGCTGGTTAAAGAAATGCAAATTGGATAGTTGTCATTGTAACCAACCCATTTGTTTGCCAATGTCCAGGATAAAAACTAATCCTTCTCTCCTGAGACTTAGTTTAGTGGGGGGAAACCTGTGTCCTTTGACAATCTAGTCAACAGGCAAATAATTTTCTATTAGAGCCTACACTCTAGAGTTACACCAACACTACCTAATGAGTGAAAAGGTAAGTGCCAAAATGAATTGCCAACGAGGGTTAAGGATGGGCATTATAGACTTGTTTGGCCCTGTGTATGGAGACAACACACACCCATACACTTCATCCATGTCTTGCCTCTTCCCCAAGCACATGCAACCCTCCCCACATGCACACACACGTGCCTACTTTGGGGTCAGGCAGAAATGAGCAAAATATTGTTTGGGGAAACCAACAGGCACATGAAAACAAATGCAGGAAAAGAAAGCACAACACTGTTTCTTATTTATAACTTGAGGCACTGTCTTTGGAGGCATTCACAAATTTGATGATCAGCTGAACAAAACACATTTAAATGGAGACTGCATTAATAATGGCCCCAAATAAGCTTTGTGTATGCTTTCAAATAGCTTATGTAAGCCTTAGCAGCTTTTGTTTTAGCTTTTTTTAACATCCAAAGCTGCAATGCGAACCCTAAGGAGTCTCTGCAAAACTCAAGGCAATGACTTCTCACATTGTAATAAGGTGTCATTTTTCCTTCATCTAATATGCAGTCTCCAAAACCACTTTGCCGTTTTCTAGGCGATATATATAATATTACTGTTTGTTCCCCCAAACAATGTATTTTTTAGACAGTATGAAAATAAACATTTATTCTTAGTCTTATGAATGTGCATATCCATTTAGCAGTATGTTTGTTGTTTTTGAGGTTTAGTAATGAATGTCTAATATAACACCAGTGGAAAAAGAAATGCAGGCACTTTATTGCTAGGAACTGTAAGATAGTGTTTGCTTTAAAGCAATTGGTCTGGGGCACATTTGATAGATTGTAAGTCCCTGTACTAAGACCAGATAGACGGATGGATGGATGGATAAATATCATAGAGAGGTGCTTTTTACTATGGATGGAAGGTTCTGTCTATGTCACTTTAGCATGTGCTCAGTCATAGGTCCATTTTGCCCCATTTTCTCGTGTGTGTGTGTTTGTGTGTGTGTGTGTGTGTGTGTGTGTGTGTGTGTAAAGGAACCCTGACAGTTAAGTCCAGTCACGAACAACTCTGGGGTTGTGGTGCTCATCTCGCTTTACTGGCTGAGGGAGCCGACGTTTGTCAGCAGACAGATTTTCCAGGTCATGTGGCCAGCATGGCGAACTAGAGCAGCTCACAGAAACGCCATTTACCTTCCCGCCAGAGCGGTACCTATTTATCTATTTGCACTTTGACGTGCTTTTGAACTGCTAGGTTGGCAGGAGCTGGGACATAGCAGCAGGAGCTCGCCCCATTGTGGGGATTTGAACCACCAACCTTCCGATCAGCAAGCCCTAGGCTCAGTGGTTTAGATCACAGCGCCACCCAGCGTATGTGTGTGAAAAGGCTGTAATTAGATACATATTTGTCACAAATATCACAAAACAACATTGCAGAAAAACCATATTGTTTATGCGGTAAATTTTATTATAAGAACCTTATACTAGAGGGAGGCATTACATCTAAGGAAGACGAGCAGGCTGCAAAGTGTTAAGTTGAACTGTCACTGTAGTCTAGCATCAACAAGTGGATGGCTAGGTTTGGGAAGGTTGAAGGCATAAAAAGTGTGGTCAGAGAAGTACAAAATCCAAAGGCTAATTATGATCCAATCTGTTAGTTTGGAAGCTATTAATTCAGCTGGTACTCTTAGAAATGCGGATCAAATGAAACTCTCTTCCATCCCTTCCTTATACTGAGTCAGGCCATTTTGTCCCTCTAACTTAGTATTGTTCACACCAAAAGTAGCCAACATGGTGCCATCCAGATGTTATTGCACTACAATTTACATCCTGTAAATTACAATTTACAGAGCCAGTGTGGTGTAGTGGTTAAGAGCGGTAGATTCGTAATCTGGGTAACTGGGTTCACATCTCTGCTCCTCCACATGCAGCTGCTGGGTGACCTTGGGCTAGTCACACTTCTCTGAAGTCTCTCAGCCCCACTTACCTCACAAAGTGTTTGTTGTGGGGGAGGAAGGGAAAGGAGAATGTTAGCCGCTTTGAGACTCCTTCGGGTAGTGATAAAGCGGGATATCAAATCCAAACTCTTCTACAATTGTCCAAGCTGTCTGGGACTGACAGGAGCTGTAATCCAATATATCTGGAGGGCACCACTATGTGAATAGTATCTCATGGAACTGGGTCTGGATCCACTCCCACAGTTCTTTGTATTCAGCTGCTGACATGGTAGGAGACCCCCCCCCAAAAAAAAATATTGTGTTGGGCAATTGGGTGTGTGGGTACATACACTGCATATATATTTCTATTTCTAGAAGGAAGTCGGCAGTTAAAGTTCTGCAATTGGAAGATGTACACGGCTTGCAACACAAAAATTAATGACTACAAGCGTCCTAGTAGAATTACTTTTGACGTGGAGTAGCCATTAAGAAATAATCTGTCCTTTCAGAAATAAAGTGACACACTGGAGGTACAGAATGTGCCTTGTGGGGAAAGTTCTTTTCCTTTTGTAATGCAGCCCATCAAGTTGAATCATGTCCAAAATATATCCTTTGAAAAATGGCCGATTGGAATTCTGGCAAGCAACATCTCTTTCCTTTGCCATTCTCATTCCTCCCATGACCCCCTTTCTCTCTCCCCCACCATGTCTGCTGTTGCCATGAATGCTCCTGCTGGCCTCTGTCCTGTCCCACATGGCTTTCTTTACAAATGTGCTCAGCTGTTTCCATGGATACCCCCTTCTGGAAAATGTTTGGCTTCCTTTTAAAAGGGAAGCACCTTCACCTGTCTCGGGAGGCAATGTAATGTCATTGACTCGAAGCAATCATTTTAATAAATACAGGCGGGAGAGGGAAACGACTCCAAAGTCTATAGACACTTCTGTCTCACATTCAGTCATGGAAGAACAGTCTTATCTTTCATTACCCCAAACCACCAATGTTCCATTTTTTCAATGTATCTCAGTGCAATTTCAAGACAGTAATGCCCAGTTCATACATGCAGATGTTTCTATCAATTCCAAAGCATATATGTGCAAAGGTTCCATGTTAAATCCCTGACATACCCAGACAGGGTGGAGAGAGACACCTGTCCGCAACTCTGGATAGCCATAGCCAGTCTTTGCAGACAATACTGCGCTCCTCTTACTCAATATAATTCAGCTTCTAAAGTTAAGAACCTCAGCAGAGCCCTGTTGGATCAGACCTATGGTCCTCATCCAACATCTGTTTTTAATATGGCCAACAAGCTTCCTATAGGGCATTTGTAGATGATGTTCTGTGAATGGAAGCTTGCCGTGCAGATTTTCACCATCCTAGCAGAACAGTTTTTGTTGGTTGCATGAATATTTTGGCAAAATGGTGTGGCATGAAGCCTCCATGTGCCTGGGATTTAAAGCACTAAATTGCCACACCATATTATAGTCTTCTGAAATGCAGTGACAACCTGCACATGCTTAGAGGCACTTTCTCCCATACCTGTAACCATACCTGAATGATACTTTCTGGCTGGATCTAGACACATCAAAGATGCGTTTCAGTTTAAAGCATTGTAAATTTAAACAGGGAAAACAAGTAGAGAAAAACGGGACACCACATCACCATCTGGTGACACAATGTTATATCGCATATGCAACACATATAAATCACTTTTTCTTGGGACTTCCGGTCGGTGCCAGCGCTTAATGGCGGTCCTAGCTCCGAGCTCCGGAGAAGGACTGCTTCGCAAGTTCGGGTCTTACCCGCTACGGCAAGCGGGGGACCCCTAAAATCCCAGGCGCTGAAGCCTGAGAACAAGGAGACTCGGTGGGCACCTTTGCGCCCCCCGGTACCGTGAAAGAGCCTTTTTAAAGGCTACGGATCGACATCGGGAGAGAGCGCGGTGCTGAGAGTCGCTACCCAGCCTGCGAAGTGAAGCCGCGTCGCCATAAGCGGAGAGCGCCGATTCCTTCCTGAAAAGAAAATTTGGACTGAATTCCCGTGAGTAAGAGCTGAAAAATAATCGGGACCCTTTAAATTTTGAAAATTGGACTAAAAACGGGGGAGATCTAAACAAAGGAAGTCTGCCTCCCCCCGACTGCATGAAAGCGAAAGCAACGGAACTTTAAACTTGCATCCGTTTAGACCCGCTTTTTAATCAGCTAAACCGGACATTTGGACCTTTGATCTCCCCTCTAGCTAGCAGGGCAGAGGGGAGGTGAATTGGATTAATAACTGCATGAAATATTGGAAGAAAAAAACCTCTGCCGTCTCACCTATCTGAAAGTAAGAAACGGTCTGCCTTTTTAGCACACTGAACTGACTTTTTCCTGTGAAGCGATACTTTGATACAAAGTTTCCACAGTGCCTGGTTACTGTGTAATACAAGAAGAAATAGTATAAATTGGACAACTGTGGCAGTTTAAAGTAACAAGTTTCCAGCAATACTGATTTTGACTGTGTAAAGCTTTTGTTTTATATCCTGGACAATTCCCCTTGTTTTTGTATTTGGAATTTTGCTCTATGGCCATTTTGATTTGCTCCCTCTAGAGGATAAAGTAAAGTTCAGCACAGCCTGATAGTGGAATTTTCCAAGGGAGAATAAATCCCGTGGGAATTGACCTTGACATGAGTGGCTCACAAGAAGAGATAGTCACAAGAGCCAAGACCAAGCAACATCAACAACAACAACAGCTGCAGCAGCAACAGGTAAAGAAAAGAGGTTCAATTTCAGGCACAACAGCCGGATCAGCAGGAACAACAGGACAAGATAAAGGACCAGCCGTCTCTATGGAAGCTGTGACAGATGCTCTGCTTAAGATAAACCAAACTCTGGAGTCTTTGACAAAACAGACTACAGAGAACACACTAAAATTAACAGAAATTTCAGCAAGATTGAACCAGAATACAGAATCTATAAACAAATTGGTTGAAGAAAACGCCACTACGCGCCAAATTGCGGAAGACGCCAAGGCCACGGCGGGAGAGACACAGGAGAAATTAGAGCCGATCGCCAAGAAGGTCCATGAGCATGATGCAACTTTGGCCTTGTGGGAGTTACAGAGGAAAGAGAGGAACTTAAAATTAAGACTGATTCCGGAGAATGAAAGAGACAACCTTGTGGAATATCTGACACGGGAGTTTGCGGATTGCTGGGACCTTGAGGAAGACGAATTCAAAATTACGACTGCCTTTAGATTGGGTAAAAAGCAAGACAGAAAGACCCCGAGAGACTGTTTGATTACACTCAGATCCAAGGAGGAAAGAGATAAAATACTAAGACTACACTTTGAAAAGGCCTTGCAAATTGGAAATTCAGCTGCACAGATCTTTAAAGACATCCCAAAATACATTTTGGACTTAAGAAATTTCTACAAGGACTTAGCTCTTTTGTTAAAGAAAAATTCTATCCGCTTCAGGTGGGAATTCCCACAAGGACTGTCATTCGACTACAAGTTAAGGAAGGTGAAAATAAAGACAATTCAAGACAAAGACAAATTTTTGGCAAGATACCAGGAGGACCTACAGAAGGGGACTGTGGATGTACTTGCAGAACAGAGGAGAGCATTGGATATCCTGAATCTCTCGATTGGACAAAATCTACCACCATCAGAAGAAGAGCAACAACTTGGAGCTGTTGGAGGTGCCCTAGGAAAATAGCAAGATGGCGTTGCAATTCCTTAGTTGGAATTGTAATGGGCTCAATGGGCCTTTGAAGAGAAGACAAGTATTTCACATATTGAATAGAGAACATTTGGACTTGATATGCCTACAAGAAACTCACATAACCAGAGCCCATAGGAGACTACTTATAAATAAAAGGCTAGGACAAGAATTTATCTCATCAGACAAAGTTAAGAAGAGAGGAGTTGTAATATATGTCAAGGAAAAATGGGCTCCAAAAATGATATTCAAGGACGAACAAGGGAGATATCTGGCAGTGGAGATACAAATACAAGGAGAAAAATTTCTAGTGGTTGGAATCTATGCACCAAATGAAGGCAAATCTGACTTCTTTAAGAGACTCCATGAAACCCTTACTGACTATTTGGATTACAATATGATCATCATGGGAGACATGAATGGCGTGGTCTCCACCAACATGGACAAGGCACAAAGACTAACAGTTAGCAAGGAAGGGAGACTCCCTAAGACTTTTTTCGAAATGACAGAAAATATGGACTTGATAGATATATGGAGAACAAGGAACCCTCTGGAGAGAGAGGGAACTTTCTTCTCCCAAGCAATGATGACCTGGACCAGAATCGATCAAATCTGGGTTACTAGTGGAATGGCCCCAAAGATTAAGAAGGTGGAAATCTGCCCAAAAACTTGCTCCGACCATAATGCCGTGAAGATGGAGATGAAACTTACAATAACTGGTCAATTTAGATGGAGAATGAATGACACCCTCTTTCGAGACAAGGAGATTCTCACGAAGGCCCAAAAGACCCTAAAAGATTATTTTGAAATAAACCTGAGGACCGACGTGGAGAAAAGAGTGATCTGGGACGCAAGTAAAGCGGTTATGAGAGGATTTTTGAGTCAACAAAATTCAATAAAGAGGAAAAAACAAAATGAGAAAAAAGAGAAGATTTTGGAAATGATAAAGGAAGGAGAGAGAAAATTAAGAACAAAACCAAAATCTCAGGACATTCTAAGAGAAATCAAACTATATCAAACACAATATATGGAATTGATGAACCAAGAGATTGAATGGAAGATAAAGCAAATGAAGCAAAAGACCTTTGAATCAGCAAATAAATGTGGCAAACTTCTGGCATGGCAACTGAAGAAAAGGCAGAAATTAAATACAGTTACAAGCCTAGAGGTGGATGGAAAGAATATATCTAAACCTAATGAAATTAGAAACTGCTTTCTAAGTTATTTCAAAAAACTCTACACTCAAGGCCCGCAAAATGAAGAAGATATAGATAAATTCCTTGGAAAATATGGATTACAAAAAATCTCTCATCAAAGTAAGATGGATTTGAACCAGAGAATCTCAGAACAAGAGATAGAGGCTGCCATTCAGAATATGCAACTGGGCAAATCTCCGGGACCAGATGGGCTGACTTCTAGATACTACAAATCGTTGAAGGAATGGTTGACTCAACCATTAAGAGAAGTGTGTAATGAGATTCTTGAGGGAAAAAGGGCGCCTGAATCGTGGAAAGAGGCATATATTTCACTCATACCAAAGTCAGAGACTGAAAAGACCCAACTCAAGAACTACCGCCCAATATCACTCCTTAATGTGGATTACAAAATTTTTGCAGACATTTTGGCAAAAAGATTTAAAAGAGTTTTGATGGAGAAGATTCATAAGGACCAAGCAGGCTTTCTCCCTAAAAGACACCTGGCAGACAATGTAAGGAATGTAATAGACATTCTGGAAAAGCTAGAGGTGAATATAAACACTAAAGCAGTATTGATCTTTGTGGATGCGGAGAAAGCCTTTGACAATATTTCTTGGAGTTTTATGAAGAAGAATCTTCATGGGATGGGGGTAGGCTGGGGTTTTGAGAATGGTATGGCTGCAATATATTCTGAACAAAAAGCTAAATTGATTGTAAACAATGTGGTGACTGGGGAACTTAAGATAGAAAAAGGAACACGACAGGGGTGCCCGATTTCCCCATTACTTTTTATTTCAGTTCTGGAGGTGTTGCTGAACATGATAAGAAATGACCAGCAGGTCAAAGGTGTGCAGGTCGGAGCTAAACATTATAAGTTAAGAGCGTTCGCAGATGACCTAGTATTGACTTTGCAAGAGCCAAACACTAGTACGAAAAAGGTATTAGAAATAATACAACAGTTTGGCCAGGTAGCTGGATTTAAGTTGAACAAGCAAAAAACCAAAGTTTTAGGGAAAAACCTAACAGATATGGAAAAGGAGAAATTTCAAGAGGAAACAGGTTTGACTGTGGTCAAGAAGGTTAAATACCTAGGGGTTTACTTAACATCTAAGAATCAGAATTTGTATAAGGACAACTATGAAAAATGTTGGTCAGAAATCAAAAAAGATTTAGAAATATGGTCAAATTTGAAACTGTCAATGTTAGGCCGAATCGCAGTAATCAAAATGAATGTATTGCCTAGAATGTTATTTCTGTTTCAGACCTTGCAGATTATTGATAAGATGGAATGTTTTAAGAGGTGGCACAAAGACATTTCGAAATTTGTCTGGCAGGGCAAAAAGCCCCGAATTAAATTTAAAATACTGACAGATGCTAAAGAAAGAGGGGGTTTTGCCCTGCCGGACCTAAAACTGTACTATGAGGCAGCAGCTTTTTGCTGGCTCAAAGAATGGATGCTCCTCGAGAACACGGACATCTTGGATCTGGAAGGTTTCAATAACGCTTTTGGTTGGCATGCATATCTTTGGTATGATAAAGTTAACAGTGCCTTTAAAAATCACATTGTCAGAAAAGCATTGTTTAATGTTTGGATAAGATATAAAGATCTATTGGAAAACAAAACCCCTAGATGGGTGTCACCAGTGGAGGCTAAAGCAGTGAAGAAACTCAATATGGAGGTCGGATGGCCGAAGTATTGGGAAATTTTAGAACAGGATGGAGATAAGTTTAAACTACAAAGTCAGGAGAAATTGAAGCATAAAGTAGAAAATTGGTTCCAATATCGCCAAATAATGGAATTTTTTAAACAGGACAGGAAAGTCGGTTTCCAGGTGGAAAAATCAAAATTAGAAACCGAACTGTTAGAATCCAATACTAAGAATTTATCTAGAATGTACAACTTGTTGTTGAAATGGAACACACAGGATGAAACAGTTAAATCGGCTATGATTAAGTGGGCTCAGGATGTTGGACATAACATTATGTCAGCTGACTGGGAATGGTTATGGAACACCGGTATAAAATTTACGGCATGTAATGCCTTAAAGGAAAACATTATGAAAATGGTATACAGGTGGTACATGACCCCAGTCAAGCTAGCAAAAATCTATCATTTGCCCGATAACAAATGTTGGAAGTGTAAAGAGACTGAAGGTACCTTTTGTCACCTTTGGTGGACATGCCCGAAGATTAAGACCTTCTGGGAAATGATCTATAATGAAATGAAAAAGGTACTTAAATGTACCTTTCCTAAAAAACCGGAGGCCTTTCTCTTGGGCATTGTCAGCCAACTGGTGACAAAGAAAGATAGAGCTTTTTTTATGTATGCCACAGCAGCAGCAAGAATACTCATCGCAAAGTATTGGAAGACACAAGATTTACCCACTTTGGAAGAATGGCAGATGAAAGTGATGGACTATATGACACTGGCCGAGATGACAGGCAGAATCCGTGATCAACGAAAAGAGACGGTGGAAGAAGAATGGAGAAAATTTAAAAGCTATCTTAAGGACTACTATAAACTTAATGAATGCTAAAATGTCGTGGTTTTCAGAAACAAAGGGGTACAGGGATATAAGGTTAGACTATAAAAGAGGACTAAGATGATAGAGATTGGAAAGTAACAATTGGGAGTTGCTAGCTGAATTATGGACATTGGGATGCAGAGAGGGGGGGTATGGGGAAGTCCAAGAAAAGAGGTTTATGAAAATATGTTTGAAACTATACGTGTATGTTTGTCATTTTTTAGTGTTTGTCTGTTTTTCTTAAAAATTTTGTAAAACCAATAAAAATTTTTATAAAAAAAAAATATAAATCACTTTTTCTTTACCAGTCTAGCAGAGTCCTCTGATTAAGCAGGCACTTCGAGTGCAGGCAGGCAATATAAAGTTGGGATGCTTCTGAAATTCTGCTCATCCAATTTCTCTCTCCAAAAATCGGGAGTTCTAAATTACCTGGTCTCATTTGCAAAGTGAAACTTCTGCATTAGGGAAATGTCCTTTGTTCTGTTGTCCTTGTCAACAAATCCAAATGATGTGCAGAGCAGATCTGTGCACGTACAGGGCTGCATGTGCAGTGTTCACCACAATTGTCCTCAAGTGCACTGGCCTTGCCAGCTCCACTTCAACCTTCCCATGCTGAGTGGGAAGATCTGAAGTGAAATGCTAATTCTGCTGGATGTATTTAGAAGCTTCCCTGTGATCAGAAATCCTGTGCAATCAGCACCCCCAATTGCAGCATGAATCTAAGCATATTCAGCAGAATGCACAAATAATTCCCCTTCAGACTTTCTACCCCAGGCTTCCTCAACCTCACCCCTCCAGATGTTTTGAGACTATAATTCCCATCATCCCTGACCACTGGCCCTGCTAGCTAGGGTTCATGGGAGTTGTAGGCCAAAAACAGTTGGAGGGCCAAGGTTGAGAAAGCCTGTTCTACCCAATGTGTGAAGCAGGGCCAGCTAACATAGTGCTTTCCAGGTGTTGCTGTTATCATCACTGAACCATTGGCCAAACTAACTCAGGTTGATGTGTAACCCAACAACATATGGAAGATGTTGGCTCCCCTTGATGTAAAACTCTGGGGATGAAGTCAGGTAGGGGTAAGGATGTTGGGAAGTGGGGCTAATATGTGTGGCCCCACTTCTTCCTTGACACATTTTTTTTTTTACAAACGTCTAAATTGTGCTAAGGAAAATCACATATTGATGTGTTCTATCAATAACAATTATTGGTCATGCATGGGTGCCTCCAGCTTTCCAATAAGTAATTGAGATCCAGAAATGACGCCGTCGCATATACATCAAGTGGAAGGCCACAGAACACCAAATTACATCAACTGAATTAATTTGATCACAACCTGGGAATTGGTTTGTTGGAATAAAGCCTTGCTACTCCATACCAAAATGGTCTGTTCTTTGTATTGGGACAGGTTCATATATACCTTTGTCTTGAACTGCTGATCCCGGTGAATTAAGGGATAGTTTAAATCACATAGAAAGATCGATATTTTCTCAATGGCAGCATCCATCCTATTAGTTTTTCATATAATTAGGTCATTCCTTTTACCTGTTTGACAAGTTTGCTTACTGCAAGTATTACTGTAAAACTAATAAGCCTGGGATTATTATTTGTGTGGTACTAGGAACTTTGTAGTTATGCACTGGGGAAAGCTTAGAAGTCACTGTAGACCCATGAGATAATTAAGCACATCAAATGAATGCATTCCTGTACAATGCATATGCAGCATATATGTCAAAGGGGGGCAAGGAACTGACCAAGGAAAAGAGGGGTTTTTAATTTCCCTTTTTTCCCTAAAGACATAATTCTTCTTTAAGATATTAACCTTAAGAATTTGTGTAAAATCATATTCTTTTTAAAAAATAAAGTCTGAAGGCCAAACATAAGGCATGCGAGTATTCAATGTGCATCTGTGCACATTTTTTAGCCTCTGAAAATCAGCCATGAGGGGTCCAAGAAGGATTGGGAATGCAGCACATGGAGGGGAGGTTGATTCACAAATGATAGTAAGTTAACACCTTTTATGAGGATCAATCAATATTTGCAATATTGTGGATGCATCAGCATTTGCATTACAGAGAACCCAGAGAGAGAAAGAGCTCAGCCAGTGGAGCATGAGACTCAATCTCAGGGCTGTGGGTTCAAGCCTCATGTTGCGCATTGCAGTGGGTTGGACTAGATGACCCTTGTGGTCCCTTCCAACTGTACAATTGTAAGCTAGATGTTCTTAAAAAATAAAATGGGAGAGCCTGCAGTTTGTCTCAGTTTTAACCCAGTAACATAATAAGCCCGTGAATACTGCTTGGATTAGAAGGCATACCTCGTACGAATGTGATGTAATGGAATGTCACAGAGGCATGCGGGGCCCAATGGATGGAGGAGGCTGAATTTAGCCACACTTTCCCCACAGAACACAGACAGCAGCTGCCCGGGGCCCTGAGAAGACACCACAAAAATCACCTTTCTGCAACTGCTACAGCAGAGATAGCCAAAGCCGCTACAAAATCTTCTCTAAAGGTGCAGCTACTGAGAAGACTGTTTTGTGAGAACATGGATGTACAGCATAGATTTCCTAAAACACTCCTCCTAATTAAGGGATTAATCCAAATCAGTTTAGGTCAACAGAAAGATTTTCTGTTCAGTTCAAAAGGAAAATCAGAAATTCATGGTTTAAGTGAATTAAAAGCCAAGAGCTACAAGGACTGATATGATTTGTTCCCATTCTCTTCCTGGTTAGCTTTGATACAAAGGCTTCCTCAGTGTGTACAAATAGAACCACTGCTCCAAATTTCACAGTAATTTAATACCTGATTAAGCAACATTAAATGGCGTGGTGCTGCAGGAATACACCACTATTAAGCAAAATGAATGCTAATAATGGGTTGGGTCCACACCACGTTTGTCACACTTTAGTTGCCTTTAGGGATGGGTGAGTCTGTCAGTTTTGGTTTCCCTCCATTTCTCTTTTTCCCCACCATCCCTAGGACCAGTATACCCCAGTATATTAATTTTTGTACTCATTACTTGAAGGACCACATTACTTGGAGAGCTGTGAATGTCAAATGACGTCTGTGTTTTGCATATTGTTTCTGGAAGTGTAAATTAGATAGGTTCACCTTTAAATGTAAAATAAGTCTAATTTTGCATTCATCCCTCCTTCCCCATGAAATCAATGGGAAACTAACTTTTGTCCCATTGATTGAATGGATGAAGCAGATCCTAAAAGTCCCCACAAGAATTATGGGGGTTTTGCAAGCATTCTTTTCAAATATTTGCAAAATTTCAATGGTTTCAGCAATTCTCCCAATTGTACCCCATTAGCAAGCTTAGGTAAGGGGAAGTGTAAAATCTTTGCTTATAAAGGTGCGCTGAATGCATCTCTGCAGCTGAGCAGGCTTCTGTCCTAAAACTTCACAAATAATCCCTTCACCTCTGAAATCACTGTAATCCATCAAGAAGTCTTGGTATAAGCTTTCGTGTGCATGCATACTTCTTCAGATACACTGTGTATCTTCAGTATATCTGAAGAAGTGTGCATGCACACGAAAGTTTATACCAAGAACAAACTTAGTTGGTCTCTAAGGTGCTACTGGCCATTTTTTTTGTTTATATATATATTTTGACTGCATCAGACCAACACGGCTACCTACCTGCATTAAGAAATCTGTAATTGAGCACACACACACCCCAACAGTCAAAATTATACTTCTGGGGACATATTCCGTCTTCATATGTTAAGGAAGATGACCAGTAAAACATGAGATTAGGTCATCAGAGGAATGATACAGAGAGGTGACAAATGGAACTCTGTATTTAACAAATTGAGTTTTGATTTCTTCTTACATTATTAATTGCTCCTTTGGTTCGTTCAGCTAGCCGAAAAAATCTCCTGCAGGTGAAGCAGCAAAAACAAACACCAAAAAACCCCAAAAACTGATTCCCCAAATCAGGGTTGCTTTAAGTGATCCAGATTTCACAAACATACAGGAAGAAAATAATGTAAAGTGTATATTGAATGCTGGCATCTGCCACCAACATATAATCAATGGGCCTTGACTTCCCAGTACATGTGGGTTCACACTGCAATAACCCCAGTGAAATAGACATAAGTATAGATTGATTTGGTAATCTTTCTGCTCCCAGCTAAATTCATATAAAACATCTTCTCCTGTTGGTGTCTCATATATTTGCCACACATGTTCTGTCTCACTGCATTCACTGCCAAAACTGAACTGCATAAAATTTGACAGCATCCTGTTGCATGTACTACTCTTTCAATATAGCTGTGACCATGAGAAGACGGAGAAACAACTATACTACTGAGAAACAGTTGTAACTGTTTGCATAAAATGATTCTGGAATGTAAGAGCTGAGCTGCATATTTCAGGATATATCACATAGTACAACAATTCTGGGACCCTACTAATTTGGAATGCAAAATGGGGAGCACAGTATGATTTCAGTGCTCTCCCTTGTGGAAAAACTCTGCGCACATAAAAAAGTAGCAGGTTACAGACTTAGCTGGCTAGAATCCTCCTCCCTGACTTGCTACCTTTCGACAAGCATGAAGCTTTTAGACATGACTTGGGGAACATTCCAACAAAATCACACAACTTCATTCTTAAAGTTGCATATTCCTAGGATGGCTGTGCCATGTTTTCTTAGCAGCAATATGCCAGGCACAGTACAACATGAAAAGGAGGAGAAAATCCTGCCTAGGGGGCTTCACTGAAAAATATACATTATGCAGACAGAATAGAATGCAGGAAGGGGTCTGTGCTGGCTCTCTAAGTAACTAAAAAGAATCAAAGGAGACACTGGGCAAGCATAGGCACGTAGAAGGTATAGCACTGGCAGAGAGGGATGTCAAGTAAATTCATCGTTGAAGGAGTGGGTTATATGCTGATTAAGAAGGATCTTGCACAGTTCTTGTATAGTTTTCAGTGTCAGTTCATGCAAGATGCATCTCTCTACCCAGGCTTTGGGGAGAGTGGATGTTTTCCCTCCCATGATACCCCGCTGTCTGTCTGTCTGTCTGTTTGTTTGTTTATAGCACTTTTAGCTGGGGTCCCCCCCACCTTCAAAATCCCAGGGTGGCATATAAGAATATGAAGATAATTTTAAAAGCAATCTAAAACCAGCAACAGTAACGAAACTTCGAAATCATATTCAGTTCAGAGAGGGAGAAAGATACTTCCGCATGGTTAAGAGCAGGGTGCCGATAACGCCAAGGTTGCAGGTTCGATCGCCCGTATGGGACGGCTGCATATTTTTGCATTGCAGGCAGTTGGACTAGATCCTCAGAGTTCCCTCCAGCTCTAAGTTTCTACAATTCCTTGATCAAAGCTAAGAGCCAGGGTAAATAAGTAAGTTTTCAAAAGGCATCCAAAGACAAGCAGGGTTGGCCTCATCCAAACCTGTGATTCTGTTTAGTTTTGTGATTCTGGGTTAATTGTTTCAATGTCTATTGCCTTTGTATTGTGATACAGGCAACACCTGATTTTCAGCCGGGTTGCATTCTGGATCATTGTGCACTTGCGTGAAATGGAATGCAATTGAAACACCCCATTCTGCCCCTGTCTCATTCTGCCCCACCCTGGCTTTCACTCCCATCCTATCCTGCTCCTTAAGTGATGTCTTTGATGACGTTTCTGGGTCACTTCCAGGTTCGGCCCTGTGCGTGTGTGCGCAGTTGCACACCTATCAATCACACCTAAAACAGGTCTGCTTTCATTTCAAATAATTGACCCTGGGATGATTTGATGAAGGGTGAGCAATAAACAAACAAACAAACAAATGTAACAATAAGAAAGGGCATTAGAAGCCAAATCAGACCATTCACCCATCTAGCTTGGTAGTGTTGAGACTAGCTGGCAGCTGCTCTGCAGTGTTTCAGTCAGGGGAAAGTTTCAGTTCTACATGAATATGTCATAGATTAAACCTGGGGCCTTCTGCATGCAAATGCAAATAGTACTCTTCCACTGAGCTACAGCCTTCGCCAAAATGCTAACATAATGCCTGTAGACTGTTCAAATCATTCATGTGCATAACCTCAGTAATCCTGGCAATAACCTATCAAGGTAGTTCTATATTATCCCTATTCTACAGAGAGGTTGGAGAGCTTGCCTTCTACCACCCTCTTCATCTGTGTTTGAGATTAGACTTCTAATTAGAGGCTTCCCAGCTTAGCATCATACCAACTCCAGGGAAGCAGTTCTTACTTCTTCGAGACAGAAAGTAACTTGATAGATGAGGAGGCCAAGCAGAAGTCACGGATAGAGAAGATAAAGGGGGACATCTTTCTTCTGCGTGACTTGCCTGTGCTCTGCTTCTTTTCCCCCTTTGCTTGGACTTTTCCTTCCTCCCCCATGTCTACGCTGCACGGTCATCCATCTTTTCCCAGTCACATTCCAAAAGACACCACTTCTTTGCTTATCGTTTGCATGCCAAAGCTTCAAAGGAATTTACATACATCAGCTTATTAACCTCAGCAAAACTCAGAGGAAGCTGAGCATTATCCCTGTTATTATACATGTATAAAACAAAGCAGGAAGATTAAGACACATGCCCAGGAGAATACAGGGCATCAGCATTGGCTGCCAAGATTAGAATTTGCATGTCTGGCTTCCAACCCTCTGCTCACACTTTATCTCTGCCACGGTCTATTTGTTCTATTGGACTGGAAAGAGATTTCACTCTAAGAACACTCTCCTATTTGCATGACAGTAGTATTTAAGAAGGGGAGGGAGCCTTATGGGGTGTGTATCAGAGTTTTGGCCTCAGTCCAAGGGATGGTGTAACTCGTTCAGCATGTCCAAAGTGTGTTAAGTGGCTTCCGTTTCTTGAACAGCTGCCCCATATACCATATGGCAAACTGCTTTTGAAATTCGAAGGGATTTTCAAAAGCAGATTGCAATTTTGCATGGTGATCCATTGTTCAGTTTTTGTTTCAGTGGCATGGTCAGCCATGTTCCAAACAACTGCCGCAAATATTTTTCTCTCTTTTTAAAAACTTTCCTTTGAGAGGATATGCAGGTAGGCTTTATGCCAGGGATGGGAAACCTGTGTCCCTCTAGGTGTTGTTGGACCAAAACTCACATCACCCCTTACCATTAGCCAAGCTAGTTGGGGCTAATGGAGTCCTGTAAGTGGTTCCCCACCCTGAGTTGCACCAAAAGTATACAAACATACATATAAAACAAAATTGTTCAAAGATGCCAACTGTTTAAAACACTGACCTAAAATGGGGGTTTCCAACATGGTGTCTGTGGATACCATGAGATCCTCAGGCACCCCTCTTAGCACCCAGCAAGGCCCCCTGCCCCCACCCATTTAATTTTTGATGGGGCTGGTTTGCTTTAGGGGGTGTTGCCTGGTACTTTCTGTCTGTGTTTTATTTGTTTCTGGTGGTATTCTGTCTGTTTAGGTAAGTTCTGAGCACCAACTGCTTTTCTTCTGTGAAACGAGTTGTTTAGTGTGCCCATGAGATCCTTAAATTTCAAAATGTGCCATTGGGCCCCAAAGGTCAAAGTCCCCTCCTCTAAAACCTTTTCCTTTCCATGCATTTCAATGTGTCTGATGATGAAGCCTAGGTCAACTTGTGCCACAATCAATTGCTTACGATGTATTCACACAAATGGATCCATGTGATTAGCAGGCTGAATCACAGGACAAACCACATTTTTGGGGAAGGAGCAATGGGTCATCTCTGTTCTTATCACAAACATGCATGGAAGTCAGACCTACCATCACACCAAATAGCTTTGGTAACCCTAAATCAGAGTACCTATTTAATTTTATTTATTGCATTTTGCCACAAAAGACTTAAAGGTAGCTGTAAGTGCAGTCCTATAGAAGTTTACCCAGAAATAACCCCTACTGACAGCTTAACGTAAGTGTGTATACAATTGCAGCCTGAGATACCTTCCTGTTGTGATGTAGAGACACAGGTGGTATATAGAAATCCTTAAGCTGGAAGCTTCTTAACAATTTACCATGGTACTAAGAAGGAAAATGATGACATCTAGCAGAGACCTGTAGCTCCTACATCCTGGTGGGGATTTGGCACCCAGGAGATCTGTGAAAGTGGGCCACAGCCCTAGTCAGCATGTGCCAATTGCCAGAGAATCTATATACCATGTAGCCTCCAAGTCTTTAGTAGGATCATGGCTCAACATGGTGTTGGGTTGTTTTGGGGTTTTTTCCCCAATGTCAAAGAAGAATGCTGGAGGAAAAGTAATGACTTGTGAAATAATCACATTAAACCCAGCAGGACCTGGTAATATTGGAGAGCACAAACCCTTCTTTTTCCTTAAGAGATTTATTTTTCTTATCCACCCAGGGCTCCTGGTTGTGAAGAGGCCTGTAACTATCTTCTATATTTACAGTCTCCCTTCAGACCCTCCTGCTCAACGTGAGATGGTTGGAGGCAGAAGGGGCGGTGCCAGCCCTTGTGGTTGGTCCAGTGACAGATATACCATTACCTCACTGGCCACCTCTTTCCATATGAACCTACCCCAGACCCTGAGATCATCTTCTGAGGCCTTTCTTTGTGTGCCTCCTCCAGAAGAGGTCCGGAGGGTGGCAACATGAGAACGGGACTTTCCTGCAGTGGCTCCCCATTTGTGGAATGCTCTCCCCAGGGAGGTTCGTCTGGTGCCTTCATTAAACACCTTTAGGCACCAGGGGAAAACATTCCTCTTTAACCAGGCCTTTGGCTGCTGGGGGGGTAGGGTTATTTGATTGGTTTTGTTTTTATTGTGCATTTTGTGTTTTTATATTGTGTTTTTATGTTGTAACCACTCTGAGACCTGCGGGTATAGGGTGGTATACAAATTTAATAAATAATCACAACAACAATACAATTAGCTCTAGTTGTTCCATGGACAGTGCATGGCCTTGAATACAGTCCAAGCACCAAAAGTTGCCAAATTCACACTAAAACAAACTAAAGTCACTCTGATCCCATGGCACATCACACATCTTTCTTCAAACAGAAATTATTATGATTTTCTTATCTGAGTTCTGAGTTTCCCCACATTTTTACTGAATACTAGTTCTCTTCCACAATTCTCCTGCTACCAATTGCATAATGCTCTTCATAGTATCAAATATACAGTGCTATGTGATTTGTGATTTTTTTAATTGTAATTTGCAAAATGCTCTGGAAAAGAGGGAATAAATCTCCTGCTTGGGAGCTATTCAAGGGGTGTTTTGAAATGTATGCAGCAGCACTCTGCAAGGGAAAGCTAATGAGCTAAAAGGGGGGTAGAGGGTGTGGGAGCAAGCAAAGACTACTGTACCTGCTCCTTCTTAATTTCAGCATGTAGGCAATGCACCATCCCGTTAAATCCATTAGTAGCATTACATCCATAGGCTTCTAACACCATTTTTAAAAAAGATTCATTATGGTGCACAATCACTGCAAATTAGTGCTCTCTCTCACACACACTCTCTGAGAATAATAGAAAAGGCTGGAATTGATTCATCAGAGCTTAACAGACTCCATGAAATTAATCAGCATAACAGTTTTCTCAAACTTTATGGGGAAAGGAAGAGAGAGAGAGAGAGAAAATAGTTCTCACCCTCACTAATGAATTCTCTTCTCCCTGCTTGAGAAAAATCAGAAAATCAGGACTGCAGACAACCACATATTCCATAACAGTCTCACAATGCCTTCCCAGGGTGCAATGAATGCTCTGAAACCACATAAGATTGCAGCATAACAAAAGTTAAACAAGTGTGGACCTGGATGGTGATGGTAGTGATTTGCGAATCTAAACTTTCTGAAGGAAAAGGGAGATATAAATGAATTAGGAAGTATTTGGTTTAGGAGGAAAAAAAGCTAAGAGGGGACATGAAAAAAAGGTGCGCAAAATTATATGCAATGTGAAAAAGTGGATAGAGAAAAGCTTTGCATCCCTCTATCATAATGCTAGACTGTCTATTTAAACTATTTCGTAGAGCATTTAAAAGTGCTGATACCATTGGCTCTGGATGCCGCTCCCCACGGGTCCTCAAGAGATCCCATGCTATTTTAAAATAGGATGACACAAATTTATGGGTCAGATCTATTAATGGATGCTAAGTCAAACCTCCATATCGAAAAGGTTGTAGGTTTTCAGAACAATGGTTCGTGAATGGGGTGGAGGGGTGATGAACAGATGTTTTGGGCTTCCCAGAAACATTTGGCTCACCACTGTTGGAAACAGCACAATGGACTCAACAGACCCTTGGCGTGATGCAGTAGGATTCTCTTTATTGTCTTATGATATTAACAGGTCTGCTGGTCTCATCTTTAAAAGCAAGTGTGTGTGTTCTAGGAGTGAGAAAACTGGATATGTGTAGTGCCCGTAGTTCTGAGAATCATGGCAAGTTTTCATCTAGATATCTCCAAGCATTGACCAGATAATTTTGCATATCATTTTTGACAGCAGTGGACTGAAACTAGAATCACAGCCCATATGGTATTTATTCACAAGTAAGTAATTTCAAAACATACAGTAGGTGGACTCCTTCGTGCTGTGCAACAGCTTGCATTAATGAATCTTCCTGCTTTATGATAGGTTTCGTACCAATCAATGTGGCTCACAGCAAACTGACAAGGTTTACATAAACTCATCTGCCGAAATCCCTCTTTTTACAGAAAATAATAAATATCATCTTGCAGCCTCCGTATTCCCTTAGGTATCAAGCTGACATCTTTCTATAATAAACTTCCACTCCGCTCTTTTTATGTTCAGAAATAAAATACTGAACCGTTATTTACAGTAGATGGTCTAGAAGGGAGTATTCTGTATCTAGCTTTTGGGGATGAACGCAAAATGCTCTCACAAGTTTTCCCCCCATCATCACTCTATATCACCAGAGATCTAAGGGAAAGCTCACATAACCAATTTCATGGGTACTTTTCCCCCCTACCAAAGAGACCATAAGAACGTTTCGACAAGCTCCTTTAATGTGAGGGTTTGTGACTCTCATTATGTGGTTCATTTCTTCGTGAGTTTCTCAAACACTTGGTGAGGATGAACTACAGAGTATTTACAGAAGTTGCTGTATACCAGGGTAGCCAACATGAAATGTATTTTATGTATGTTTTATGTGCAGTTCCCCCTAAGGCTCTGAGGAACAACTGAATGGGAAATCTATAAGATTCCCCAGAGAACATCTGTGTGACATCAAGGTCCATTTTTTCCACTGGGACTTACTGCATAGATCTTAACACGTGCGGCGCCAGGAGCCCCACACATTAGCTAACAACCCTTTGGCAGCTAATATTACTTTTTTAGAGAGACAGAGAGGCAGCCCTCAGGCCTCCTCATAACCACCCATCTCATAAGTGCTTTCCCCTTCTACTTTGTAGGTTTAAATTTTTTAAAAGGAATTCCTATGGTGAACCTGCATGGAAATGGGACTGAATGGACTGCACTACACCACACTGGCTATCAGTCCTTGGGCTGATAGGACAACACCATATCAGGGATAATATTTCTACATTGGTTTTTTTCTCTCTCTGCTATGAGAATATTTGCTGCAGAGAACACTTTATCACATTCAAATACACAATCCGCTATGAGTAGTATATTTTCAGACACCTTCCAGTCACCAAATCCCCAGGCTAACTTTGCAGTCTCTTTGGGGGTTTGCAATACTAGACCCTCTTTCATCAGGGACTGGGTAGGCTTTGGACAAGGGTGAAGTGTGCACATTCTGCTTCTACTCCTTTGCAGGCAGTTTTGTGCCTGAAGCTCATAGTGCAGCAAGGATTGGGGTGAGGAAACTGGACAAATTTGCATGTCCTCCAGCTCACGCTGTACTGCAAGTCACAGACACACCTTAGGAGGTCCTTGTTGCATTAGATCTATCTAATCCCATAATGACCAGCCAATAACTCTCTCCCACTGCTGCTCACCAGTGACTGGTTTTAATAGAAGAAGAGTTTGGATTTGATATCCCGCTTTATCACTACCCTAAGGAGTCTCAAAGCGGCTAACAATCTCCTTTTCCCTTCCTCCCCTACAACAAACACTCTGTGAGGTGAGTGAGGCCAAGAGACTTCAGAGAAGTGTGATTAGCCCAAGATCACCCAGCAGCTGCATGTGGAGGAGCGGGGAATCGAACCAGGTTCACCAGATTACGAGTCCACTGCTCTTAACCACTACACCACACTGGCTCTCATAGGTCACTGATCTATTCATAGGTCACTGATCTAGGAGGTAATATTGCCATCATGACTAGTAGCCATTGATAATCTGAGCATCCATGGATTTGCCTTGTCACCTATAAAGCCATCTGATTTGGTGGGCAAAACCACACCTTGTGATAGCAAATTCCATACTATGTGCAAATTCCATACTATGTACTTCCTCTTCTCTGTCCAGAATCTCCCACCGTTCACCTTCATGAGATAACCTTAGGTTCTACTATTGGGGGCAGGGTCACCTATGCAGGATCTCCACACTATGCAAAATTTTACATCATCTGATTCCCCATCTTATCCAACCTACACTGTCCTGTGTCTCACTTCTTCTGGTGGGGCTGCAAAGTTTGCAAAAAAAAAAACAACAACCATAAAAACCCAGCCTAATTTCAGTCCAAAGTATTGCCAAGGCCAAAACCTACTTTTAGAAGGAGAAACTGAAGACATCCTATTGTTGAAATGAGAGCCCAGATGGTATTCTACCCATTTCCCCTCTTATTCTCAAGGGATTTTGTTAATGGGTGTTCACATCCAAATCTGTTTTCTTCCACTACCTGACACAGCTTCCTCCACTTCAATTGAATATTGACATTCAGAGTCCAGAGTTCACCAGGATGGAAACTGCACGAGCAGCAAGTTTCTTAGTCAGAAAACTTTGAAAGGAGATTGGTTTTCGGATAGTCTTAAAACTTTTGGGCGGGAGGGGGGAAATAACCAAGGACATTAGCAGTGGAAGCAAAGAATATTATGACCTTGTGTCAGGCTAAGACACAGATGAGGGCCAGATTAAATTGTTACCACTGCAGCAACATCATCATTTTATTATTATGTTGACCGTCCTCTCATATGGTGGTGCCCAGCATGTTAAAATGCAATGCATAAAATAAAATGCTATGTGCTGGTCCCGGGGGTTAACCGAGAGGCGAGGTCCGAGTCCAGTCCGAGGTTGAGGGTACAGTATGAAGGCAGGCCGACAAAGCTGAAGCTGGGTCCAAGGCAGGGAGCTGGGTGAGGTTAGGAGCTCCGGCAGAACAGCAGGACAGGGTGCAGGCAGGAACAGGCTACCAACAATGTTGCTCCCACAACTTGGGACTGGGGCTGGCTGGCTTTTATCTGCCCCGAGGCATAGGGCGGCCCCGGTCCACTGGTGACTTGCCTCTCCTGGCCTCGGGTGAGCACTCCTCCTGCGGGAACTTAGTTCCCTCTGCCTCTCTGCCCTGAGCCTCTGCAGCTCAGGAGAGGCTGTGGGTTACCAGACCCAGAAGCAACCTCAGCTTCCTCTGATGGGGCTGAGGGTGGAGCACCTGCAGGCAATGGGTCCTCCATCCCCTCAGGAGCCAGAGCAGACTCAGCTGGTGCCTGCACCTGAGGATCCAGCACAGGTGAGGACCCTTCAGGCTCATGCCCCAGCCCCGGCTCAGCTGGTTCTGGAGGCAGGGAATCCTGTGCAGGCTGGGAATCCTCGGGTTCAGCCTCTGAATCTGATTCCCAGGCCATCACATGCTACTTCTGACCAAATGCTAGCTATACAGTTGCTCCAATAGTTCTGCTTTTTTCTCTTTTTTGCCACAAAGAACATAAGAAAAGCCTGCTGGATCAGGTCCATGGCCCATTCAGTCCGGCATCCTGTTATCACAATAGCCAACCAGATGCCTATGGGAAACCTGCTAGCATGACCAAAACACAACAGAACTCTCCTCTCCTGTGGCTTCCAGAATTCAGAAGGATTGCTGCCTCCAGGCATGGCGGCAAAGCACAGCCATCATGGCTAGTAGCCACCGTGGGTGACACATATCTTTTCAACTTACTAAAGTTACTAAAAAAGAAACACTGATCATTTAAGGAATATTAACTCTCCTCTGACTGGAGAAAATGAATTTTAGCTTAATAATGGATGAAGGTGTCATACATTTTTTAGTTACTGCAACGAAAAAAGAATCCTGTACCTGTTCATTCTTTTCAGCGACTTTGTTACATCCGTCACTGTCGTGTTGGGCCCTCTTCTACATCGCCTGCTTACTGGGGATACCAGCCAGTCACATAAATCACCTCCAGTTTCCAGCCCGAGAACTTCCTCGTCTTCAACCAAGAGCAGATAACTTAGATACTAAAACATGAATAATGCTCAACTGCACCTCATGTTCTCCAAGATCTAAAGAGCTGCAGAGAAGTATTTCAGCGGAGTACCCAGTATAAAGCACAAGTAGCCAAATGGCACGACCCGCCTGGCAACTGTCCTAGCAAATGCGTAGGAGAATTTCCCTGTCAGCTGCGCCCAATGACTTTAAGATTAAGCAGCCTGGCAAACCTGGGGACCTTTTAAGTCAGTGCCAGCTAAAACGAGAGAAGATAGTTTTAAAACAATTCAGAGATGACGTCACACACCCACAAAATGCCACAGATTAAGCTCTCATGCAGGTCATTTATGTTGGAGAGGATGTCAACTAGTTACAGGTAGGTAGCCGTGTTGGTCTGCCTTAGTCGAAACAAAATAAAAAAATTCCTTCCAGTAGCACCTTAGAGACCAACTTAGTTAGTTATTGGTATGAGATTTCGTGTGCATGCACACGTCTTCAGATACACCAGTGTCCAAAAAATGTATTTCTTGCATAGATTGGTTCATTGTTAGGTTGATGGTGGGGTGAAAGTCATTGAACATCTGGTGGGAGGTATCCAGGGTCTGTTGACCATGTGTCCAGATAATAAAAATATCGTCACTGTATCACAGGTACAAGAGAGGTTCGTTGTTCTAAATCTGCCATGAAGATGTTGGCATACTGTGGGGCCATGCAGGTGCCCAGAAGTATGAATGCACATGAAAGCTCATAACAATAACCAATAACTTAGTTGGTCTCTAAGGTGCTACTGGAAGGATTTTTTTTATATTTTGTTTCGAGGATGTCAACTGTTATGTTCACATTTCCATGTGTGGTGGGAATGCCAACCTGTGCAATGGTATTGGAAAATGGCATTTGAAGAAGGTTCTACTATTACATGGAAGGTAATACAACCTGATTTCAAGGCTAGCTTTCTTAAACTGGCTTGTAGATGACCACAAGAATTAACTGTTTAGGGACCTACTAATTTTTTTCATGTCTGTAGCTAGAAATACTTTTATTGCAATACTGGAAAACAGCTACTAACTTAACACTAGAGACATGGTGGGATAGACAATGGAACATAGCTCTTATGGCGAAACAAACAAAACATCTTAGAGCACTAAGGAGCACAAATACCAAAGGCAATTTTGAAACTGCATGGTACATGTTTAATCAGGACAGTGGAGAGGACAATGCTGTCCACTCTCCACCAGCTACACATGGCTCACTCTGGGGCAATCTGTTAAGAAGGAGAGAAGAAGACACTTAACCACTGTAACCGACTCTATTGTACATGCCTGCTCAAGTAGCTGAGAGACACAAACTGATATAGCATTTAGTGTGCTTACTGTGCATTTTTCCACAACTCCTCACCCCAGGCCATCCACTTAACCCTCTCTGTAGAGAGTCTAATCTATTCTGCAATCAAGAATAGAGAAGGCACCTGTCTGATATGAAACAGGAGGGAGTTCCAAAGTGTAGGTGCTGCCACACTACAGTCCCAATTCCACAGATAGGATGGTATCTGTAGGATGCTCTCTCTTGCAGAATGCAGTGATTGGTTGGGGATGCAGAGGATGAGACAACATTTTGTGTATGTTGGTCCCAAGCTGTATAGGGCTTCCTCTGCCGATACCAGCATCTTGAACCCAGCCCAGTAGCTAATTGCCAACCACTGCAATTCTTCTAGCAGCGGCGTAATATCATGGTGATATTCCATCTAAGGACCGATATTATGCCGCTGCTGGAAGAATTGCAGTGGTTGGCAATTAGCTACTGGGCTGGGTTCAAGATGCTGGTATCGGCAGAGGAAGCCCTATACACTGGACTACAGGAACCTTTCGTAAGATCCAGAAAGGTGGTTTTAATGTTCTTACGGAATCTGGTTGCCACAGGAAGAGGCAAGTTATAACCTAAGCAATGCCTTGGATATGGGTTGCTGTAACCCAAGCTAAGCCTTGGATATGGCAGGATAGAAAGCCTAATAAAGCAAAACGTGTTGAACCAAATAATTCCTGAAATGGTACTTCTTTTTCCATCTCCCTCCTCCCTTAACAAGTTGAGATTCTACTCGGCTACTGCTGAATTGCTGCGAGAATTAGGTTAATATGAAGCCACATGCGCAATGTTCCAAAATGTATGAATGTGCACAGTGAGGCTAAGTTGTCTCTTTTATTGTGGCAAAATGCATTTGAACCATTTTTCTAAAGCCTTCTGAGTCCCTCCTGGATGATGAATTGAAATGCTGAAAGGCACACACCACTTAATGGCTTCCAAACAACTTCCAACCAGCCAGACAACCTAACTCTTAAACCTTAATCCCTTCTTCCTACGACACTCCCTCAAGTGCTTGTTTCTTCCACTGACTGCTTTCTTCCCAGCACAGTTCCCAAATAATTTTCGGAAATGGACACAATATCTAGGCTGCAATACTAACTGCACTTACTTGGGAGTAAGATCCACTGGATTCAAAGGGTTTACTTCAGAGTAGACATAGTTATGTTTACTCAGAAGACAGACCTATTGAATGTTCAGTTTCAGTGGAATAAAGTACCACCCCCTGGAAGTAATTTTGTGGGCAAGCTGGGAACTGGAGGGGGAGACAAGGGAAGAATTACCTGGGGAAAGGGATTGTTTAACCACTCTGGCAATTGTGAGGGGAACTGGGGTCTCTTGACATTACCCAGCACCATTAACACACTACAGTTCCTGGGATTTTGGAGGGGATTTTGGAGGGGAAGCCTCTTAAAGTGGTATGGTGGTGCAAACCCTATTATCCCTGCTTGAATGAATAGCAGTGAGCAGAACTGAGGTGGACACAGCTCGCTTCAAGCAGTGTCATACATTTTGCTAACACCAGCCTTCCCACATTTATATCCTCACCTCCCACAAGCAGAAAATAGTCACACCTTGGGGAAGGGAACATAAGAAGTGCCCTATTGGGTAAGACTTCTCAGGTGACCAAGCAGGTACTCATAAGAATGGTACTCAGATACTGGAGATGATAGGGTAGCAGGTAATGGAGGATCCCAGGGTACATAGGAGACCTCTCCTCTGATGGGGGATGATGTTCCTTCTCAGGGATGATGAAATTACAAGCCATCTGGTCTTTCCTTTGTGCACTGTGGCCCTCACCCGCTGCTACCCTCTTCTCTAAAGTAAGTCCTTTTTTCCCTTGAGGAAGGAGAGGAGAGACAGACAGACAGGGCTAGCTAGCCATTGAACCCTTTCAGCCAGGCATCACCATCCTGGCAGAGTCTCTGACAGTAATGCATCTGTAGAGGGGACAGAAAGTGAGAAGGAGTAATGTCAAATGTTCAGCAATTACACTGATTTCTGAAAGGGTTTCCGCCCTCCTTTTCAATATCTGCAATTCCATTTTGCAGAAGACCTTTTCGTCAGCACTTCTGCTAAACCATCGCTTCACCCAATTATGCTAGCGGCAAAACATCAACATTTAAATAGATGAAATACTTCAAAGAGATGGCGGCATGCTGCAAACGGCATAGCACATAAACTGTCTGGGTCAGGTCACCATAAAAACAGGCCTCCATTTATCCTTTCTCAGCCATGAGCTTTAATTTGGTATTGGTTTTTAAAGGCTTTATTTTTTTTACCCTTAAGTGAGATCAAAGTCAGAGAACACAATTCTGCAGTTTCCACCATAGCGACATGTCCAATGACAGCTATTTCCTGCACAAAATGGGCCCATATGTTCTGAAGGACTAAGCCAGTCAAAATGTAGCAGTGTTCGATAAAGCAAAACAATTAAGCATGTACACAGAGACTCAAAGAGCAAGACGTGCCCTGCTCACATCTCGCAGTTTTCCAGAAATCTGAAGAGGGTTACTTTTTTCAGATCTCAATTGTGAAGGGGGAGTAAGACAACATCCACTCTTTCAGGGTGAAGGCAAGGAATATTCCCAGTCAATAGACATACAGCCAGAATGAGGATCCTTTCTTTAGCCTGGGGTCACATCCCCTCATGAACAGCCACATGCCAGTGGTGCCAAAATGCACAGAACAATGAACTACATTCCAGCCACAGAGAAGCCAGGCGTTTCTACGCATAGACAGGAAGGCACACATTTTTCTCCATCCTCCATCTAGACAAGCAAGAGTCATTATTGCAGTCCAATGAGAGATTTCATCAAAGGAGAAGCACATGAGGGGTCTAACTATGCCACAGGTCCAGCATCCCATCCTCATCTTGGGAAATTTAAGGGAACACAGGCCAGGAACATAGAAAGCTGCCCTAAGTCAGACCAGGGGTCCATCAGGGGTCCATTGTCAACAGTGGTTGGAAACAGTTCTCCAAGGTTCCATGGGAAGATGCTTGGGATTGATCCTGCAACCTTAGGCATGCAAAGCAGATGCTCTGCCACTAAGCTATGACCGTTCCTACTGCCCTGATGGTGATGGTCATCCTCTTTCATTTGTCCTCAGCATTCGGTACTCATATATACACTGTCTCTTTATCTGGAGGTTTCATTTAAGCTATCATGGACAGCAGCAATTGATAGACCTCTCCTCCATGAAACTGACCAATTTTTCTACTTGCTGGTAGCAAAGGACAGTTGGGTATCAAAGTCCTATTGATGTGATGTGCAGAAGCTCCTAAGCCATGCTTAATTTCATAGCAGCTGAGCTATTTAAGCTAAAAAGGAACTGTTCAGGCCTCAATATTATTTTTTAAAACCTAAACACTCCAGTACAGATGTCTGCTATTTTATTTATCATAGTGGGCTTCTTTAATGTATAAATAACTTTCTGGAGCTCACACAAGCACAAAATATTACAATAACTGTAAGCCAATAAATAAAGAAGTCCAACAAACACAATTTCAAAGAAAATTCTTAAAAATTCACCAAGAGGATTAGGGACAGCTGAAGCGAGTTTTTAAAACCCACACAGCTAAGGATTTTCTCAGGATCTAAGAGAAAATGTGGTTCGCAACACAGAACTACCAAAAAGAACTGAAAATAACCTTCAAGTCATTGTTTTTCCAATTTACCACCATGTATGTTTCAATGAGGTATGTGTAAAATTAGCGGGGGGGGGGGGATGAGTTAACCTTCAGTGTCCTTCACAATTGCTGCTCTTCCATCTTCAAAACCTGCTTACTGACCCTTGATCAATTATAAATCTGTCATGCTAGCTCAGTTGATTAAAATCACATTAATAGCTCCATTTTGGAAGACAGCAGTAGGCACGGGGGGTGGGGGGAGCAACTACTGGTAAACTGGTGCCAACGTGCACATCTGCCAAGAAATTAACACGCTTGCAGCTAACAACTACAGTAACCTCAATATTTGCTTGCAATTCTGTGGATGTTATTGACACACACATACAAATAAACTACAGTCCAAATATAAGACTGAAGACACATTCACACCCTATATTTAAAGCACTATGACACCACTTTAAAGTCATTGCACCCCCCAAGAATGCAGGGAGCTGGTTAAGTGTGCTGAGAGTTGTTACAAAGCTACAGTTCTGAGTGTGGTTTAACAGTCAACCCCTTTTCACACAGAACTCTAAGAACTGTAGCTGTGAGGGGAATAGGGGTCTTCTAACAATTCTCAGCACCCATAATTCTTTGGAGAAGGCCGTGACTGTTGAAAGTATTGAAAGCTGAGGCTCCTGAACAGAATCTTGGGCTGGGGCGTTGTTTAGGGGGCTTTGTTGGGAGACGGTTGTTGCCATTAATTTTTTTGTATCTTCATCTGGGATCTTATGATGTATGTGGAAATTGTTCAGTCTGTTCGAGTACTTTTTGATGCTGTTTATTGTTTATGACTGCTTTTGTTATTTTTGTAGTTATGTATTTTTTTTATATGTTGCAATCCGCCTTGGGCATGGCTTTAACTTTGGAAAGGCGGCATACAAATAAAATGACTGACTGATCCTAGCACATCCAGTGTATGGTATAAATGGTGTCTGATTGAAACTGAGGAGTTAAACCAAGCTAATGCAGGTCACCATCCTCATCATCATTGTTTAATCGATTTAATACCTTCGCTTATTGCCACGTAAAGACTCTGTAAATGACTTACAACATTTTAAAAACACCAAGAAGAAAAAAATATTACATTAAAACCATACAAAAATCCACAGAATGTGCTCACACTGCATGCATATTTTTCACACACCAAAAAAGGATGACATGTATGTTCTCATGACAAAAGATGATCACTTTTCAAAAGTGAGGAAAATATTTGTGCAACAGACCCCCTCCTCCATTTGGGATCCATCTTGGAAGTCTTAACACATTTACTGCGGAACCTCGGGTTGCGAACAAGATCCGTGCAGGAGGCACATTCGCAACCCGCAGCGTTCACAACCTGCAGCGCCACGTCTGCGCACACGTGTGATGCAATTCGGTGCTTCTGCACATGCGCAAAGCATGATTTAGTGCTTCTGCACATGAGTGGACACCAAAACCAGGAAGTAATCCATTCCTGAACTTCCGGGTTCGGCACGTCCGTAACCCAAAAATGCACAACCCGCAGCGTTCGCAACCCAAGGTATGATTGTACATAAATATTGTGGGGATTCAAGAGGCACTCCTGCCTTGCCAGAGCCCTCAGATATGAGAACAGGATCCATGAGAGAGATGGCTGAAGGCAGCCAGGAAGCGGGGAGGAAGCCACAATCGTCACTTGGGTCCTCCAGTAAGCCAGTTCCCTTGAGCCAAAGTGAAGCATTTGAATGGATAACACCCTCCCCGTGGTTAAAGGATCTATTCAAGAGACAAATTTGACACAGATGGAAAGCTGCCTATAAAAGACAGCGACGGGGTTAGGAAGTAGACCCCTCAGTTCTGTATCTGTTACCCTCTCTATTAGTTTTGCCAACAGCTTTCATTTCCTTCACATCATCAGTTTCCTTGGCACTTCTATGACTTCAGGTTGTACTTTCTTTCCCTATCTTCATGCAATTACTAAACAATCCACTACCGGGAGAAATTGTAGCCTATGGTGATCCAGCAGGCCTGTGTTTACCAGAGGGAGCAAGCTGAGAACAGCCGCGTTAAGATCTGCAAGCAATTAACCATCAAAGATGGTGCTTCCCTGTGTTCCAGAACAGCTGAACCAAGGTCTCGGGAAGCATAAGTAGCAGACTGATAAGAGAACACCCCTTCAGAATGCACTTATCGGGCGTTTTTTCCCTGTAGCGCATGACATCAAACAACAAGAGCAAAAGATCATGGTGGGTCTGCCTCTCTTTGGCTAAAGTAGTCTTTGCAACATCAGTAATATGTGGGGCTGTCTGAAAAAACCATAAAGGGATTAGCTCTAAACAGCATATATTTTCTCCTTCATTGCAGATGCCGGAGGTGATGAGAGGAAGGGAAGGGAGCACTTTCTGAAAACCAAATTAGGAAAAGTGGAGAGGTTGCAGGAGCTATTTTAACAGCTCGCAAGTTTACAAACTGTCAATTTCCATAACGCACTTGGAATACAAAGCTACCACCGTGAACAATCCCGGCATTCTCAGCACCGTTCACAAAGCACGAAGCTGCCTTTCTGCTTTGTGGCATTGATAGGAGACTATGAACCTAGTATTTTCTAAAAACAGTTGCACTCTCCTCAATACAAAGAGCCAATTAATTGCAGCCTTAGGAACAGTTGGCAGGCTTAACAACATGCAAAAATATTTTTTTTTGTGGGGGAGGGCGGAAAGAGAGAGCAGCAACTGCTAATTTAATGACCAGAGTGACTTTTCCTCTTTTGTTTCCAGCTCCTTCACAGCTTTGCTTTCTATAATATTGCAAAAATTATGGCATTGTCTTCCTGCTTCATTCTTTACATTATGAAATACATTCACACCTCTTCCTAGCAGATTTCATGCAGATGTGTTTTTAAAGGCAATGACACCCCCCCCAAAAAAAAAGGTGGCTGTGCATTGCTTTCAAAAGTCAGTGACCTCCCATTCTGATACATAGCTCTGATCCGATGCTTCTGGAAATGCTTTTGACCCCACCATGCTCCCCATTAAAGGATTTGCTGTGCCATTTTTGTCTCCTTTGAGGGTAGTCTCTAAGGGCTGACCTACTGTGCCTTTAATGCCATGTGAGACCTAGGCATATGCAGGCACACATGAGTTACCTAGTTTCTGCAATCATGTTGTCTCCAAAAACATAGGCAAAGAAGTGAACATTAGATAAAGTCTGCATCTATCAGCACACATGCTTGGATTATGATGAGAATAATTATTTAAAGAGTTCTATACCACTTTTTAGGGGGCGGGGGGCGCTGTGGTCTAAACCACAGAGCCTAGGGCTTGCCGATCAGAAGGTCGGCGGTTCAAATCCCCGCGACGGGGTGAGCTCCCATTGCTCGGTCCCTGCTCCTGCCAACCTAGCAGTTCGAAAGCACATCAAAGTGCAAGTAGATAAATAGGTACCGCTCTGGCAGGAAGGTAAACGGCATTTCCATGCACTGCTCTGGTTCACCAGAAGTGGCTTAGTCATGCTGGCCACATGACCAGGAAGCTGTATGCTGGCTCCCTTGGCCAGTAAAGAGAGATGAGCGTCGCAACCCCAGAGTCGTCCACAACTGGACCGAATGGTCAGGGGTCCCTTTACCTTTACCTTGATACCACTTTTTACAAAATATGTCAAAGCAGTGTACAGCAATGCAAAATAATGAAAGTTCCCAAAAATGCATATTTATTATGCATGATTCAGTAGACCAAGGATAAATAACAAAAAGCGATGGGTGGAGAGTCCAGAAATGCCTTGGCAAACAATAATGTCTCCGACTACTGGCAGAAACACATTGCAGAAGGTGCCCAGTGACTCTCTAAGCGGAGACTGTTCCATCATATAGGTGCCACCACAGAGAACATCCTTTTCCACATCAATTCATTGGTGCATTGTCCTCCAGCACTGTCCTCCAAGCACAGTGGCAGATACACATAATCTTGAACACACACTTTAATAATGGAAATTATGCACACACATGAAAATGGCACAGCATGATTAATAGGGAGTGGGGTTGCCCTCCTTGCCCCACTCTGAGCATTGGGCAGGTTGCTAGACTTTTGGCATCCATCTGTCTTGAGAGACAACCAAATACGCCTCAAACCACTGTGCTAGCAGCACCAAAGTGACCTCCCTTGGGCCCAAGCCTGGGCAGTGGATTATGGAGGTCCGATCCATTAGTGTGGGCCATCTGCAATGACAAAGCCAACACATGAGCAGCTGCAACTGGTACAGTTCAAAAACTGGCAGCATCTCTTCTAGAAATTGTCGGCATCTGAACTGACACTTAGTTCTATGCTATGTTTGAGCAGAGACTCAACTGCTCACATAATTAAAAATCAGGGTGATTGGAATCATTTATGAACCGTTTATATGCCTCACATATGCAATTGACCTAATTGCACATCATTCCCCATTTGAAATCACAATATTACTAAGCACTCTAATGCAGAACGGAATCACTGTTATGCATGGCATATTCAGTTGCTCTGTTTCACAACAGCTTGTACTATTAAGCCTCTTGCTTTTATTTTTCACAAATGCAATGAAAATGTTTGCTATCCATGCACTTATTCACACCGGCAAGTTTTCAGGCTTCATACAGGGAATGGAGGAATCAATGATCTTTGTGGCATCCCTATTCATATCTTAGCTAGGCAATATACCAGGTTGCCATTGTCAGCAACAATGTTTGCAACCGCCTATCACTTGAATCACCTAGTTGGCATGGTTACTTCCTACAGCAACACTGGTTGCCTCAATATTGTCTAAAACACTTGCTATTGTTAAAAGTTTGCGGGGGGGGGGGGGTAGAGACCTCACTAAACCCAAGAAATCAATAAATGTCAGAATCTAGCTAATATTTGGGATATTGAAGAGAAAGTATACAGGCCACAGTAGTTCTCCTGAACTGCGCTAAAGGAAATTACTGGGTTTAGACTATGCAAACTAGCCTGGCCAGGCTGGTTAAATATATGTCATTATGAAACAATGCCCAGGCATCTATCTATACATCAAGGAAGGTGCTCAGGTCTGTGCAAAACAGAGGGCGCCAAGGTAAGGGGTGTGTGGAAGGTGCCAGGAAAAGTTCACAGGAGGCTTGGGGTTTGGAGGCTAAAGGTGTGCTGGGAAAGAGAAGGAGGACAAAGCAAAACCACCTTGGTGCTGGCTGGAGGAAGCTGCACTAAAAGACTAGGAGCCATGCCCAGGGACGCGGACTTATAAAAAATATTGGGGGGGGGGGGGCGGGAAAGCTCATTAATAATAAATAAGCTCATGAATATGCAAATAAAGTGGTGCCGCCTCCTCGTGAGCGAATAGGGGAGAGCGTGCTGCGCCTATTAATCAGCTCCGAAGGAAATTGGGTGGAGCTTTTGCTCGGGAGGGAGGGCAGGAGGCATGCAGCCCGACCCTGTGCATTTTGGGCTGGGGGAGGGGCGGCGATGGCGCTCTGCTGGAGGGGCGCCGGAGATTATTGGGGGGCAGAGCCCCCCCAAACGATTTTTTGAGGGGGCTCGGGCCCCCTCAAGCCCCATGGAGTCGGCGCCTATGGCCATGCCTGACTGCTACTTTGGACCCAACCTTGCTGAAGGCGTGAGAGGGGCAACGAGAGACACTCTTGGGGTATAATGTTCTGCACCTCATCTACTTCAAACTTCCAGGTGTAAATATGTGCTCGTAAACCATATTTCTTAAAGACACTAGCCTCTGCTGAGCCTCAATCTTCCCAAAGGAAACTCAATCCAGTATACCGTAAGCACCTGGAACCTCATGTAGCTGCTTGGCAGAGATTGGCAGAGAATGTAAAAACATAAAAAGAGCCTGCTTGATGATGCCAGTGGCATTCTGCTCTCACAATGGCCAGCTACTGTTTGGTTTGGGGAAACCAAAGTAGGAACTAAGTGCAAAAGTGCTCTCCCCACTTGTGCGAGTTAAACCAGACCTACTGCTGATGCCAACCATCAAGGCAGAGCATAGCCATCATAGCTAGTGGCCATTGATAGCCTTATCCTCAATGCCCGTTGTATGGATGGACAGGTGTGCATGTTTGTGCACGCAGAAACATCTGAGTTTTGCATGGCTGGAATATAATCAATTGGACAATGAGCTGCATTCATTGCTCTGCCTAATTTTTTTGCCTGTGGTCTGAAAGTGACTTCACATTATGGGAACATTATGGGGTGGGATTCATGCAGATATCTTTGACTCTTCACACATTCCCAACCTACACATGTTTGCCAATGCCTGAAGAGGGATTCTTTCTTTTCATATCCCAACATCATGTACAACTTGGGTGGTTGGTAGATGTAAGGGGGGGGGGGATGTTTAACTTTAGCAGTGGAGTTCTGGGAGAATTTTGCTACACAGCCTATGACTATTTCTTGACCAGGCTGAGGGAAGCTGGACAGCCCTAGGAACGGCCAATGAAGTAAAATAAGAGCAGGGAGCAAAAAGAAATGTTGGATCCTTTAAGTTATGTTTAGTCTGCCTGATAAAAATTCAGAATTATCAGTCCATTTCAAATCCAGGCTTTATTAATCACGATTGATTTATTCATGAGCAAGGAATATATAATAATTAGGAATAATTATCATTTATCTTATATGTGTTGCCTAACTTGGTAAAATGCACACAGCATTTTTCTACTAAATACTATGTGTAAGATTTCTGATTTAAATCTTTTCCACTGTAGCAGAAATACCATACAATACCCCAGCGCAAGCTTCAGCTTATTGCCTACTGGGGACTTTTTGCTTTTGATATCTTTTTTTTCTCTCCCTCTCCTTTCATTTCCTCCCTCATCTTTCTTTTCAATTTCTTTTTTAAGCATGGCTTGTCAGATAAACCTAGCACAACTTTCAAGAAACTTTTTGCCTTTCATCTTCCTCCTCCCTCCATCTCTAATTCTCAGTCCATTGTGTGCTCAGGAAACCTACTTTAAATTTAACCTTGCTCTCACAGATCTCATTCCAATCAGACAACAACTGCTGAAACCACTGTGTTTACCACCCTAGTACAGCCCTGAAATATAATTTGAGCATCACATATAAATATAATAATTTGCTATGTTATCTTTGTTGAAACCGCAAATGTTGGCCTTTTGGGATATGGAGTGCTTTTGCCGCATAGCAAATCCAGCAAATTCTAACCTATAGCAAAGTAAATGTAAAGCTATACAGCAGAAGCTTTCCTGTTCACACATACCTGGAGTAGTCATGTGATAAGAATAACAAGAACCAGTCTATATTCAAGCTTTCCAGTCTAGTCAAGTCCTTTTAATCACTGGCTGTTTGAAAGTTTACCATATCTTGTGGATCTTCAGTTTCCATTTCACAATGAGGTTAGGGGCACCGCAGCATAAATATATGCAAGGTGCAAGGACACCTGAGAGCCACATCGATCCTGTACACTAATACCCAGCATGTTTACATGGGAAAAAATGAGAGAACTCTATGTTGTGCACAGGTGCTGTGATGGAAGTGGAGGGTATGAGTAGCACCACACCCATTAGGGTCTTTGCTCCCCAATACTGCTTCCTCCTCTTCCAGTTATGGTCCAAAGCAGCCTCTCCCAATCTGGTTCCCCCCAGATCTTTTTGGACTACCGCTCCCATCATTCCTGACCAATGTGCCATGCTGGCTGGGTCTTTGAGAGTTTGAGTCCAACAACATTTGGAGGGAACCAAGTTGGAAAACGCTGGTTAAGAGCAAACTTGGCAGTTCTCTGAAACAAATTAAGCGTTCTTGATCAGTAATAGTGGCAAACATCCCAGAAACATAAAGGTAAAGGTAAAGGGACCCCTGACCATTAGGTCCAGTCATGGCCGACTCTGGGGTTGCGGCGCTCATCTCGTTTTATTGGCCGAGGGAGCCGGGGTACAGCTATGTGGCCAACATGACTAAGCTGCTTCTGTGTCATGTGGCCAGCATGACTAAGCTGCTTCTGGTGAACCAGAGCAGCGCACGGAGACGCTGTTTACCTTCCCACCAGAGCGGTACCTATTTATCTACTTGCACTTTGACGTACTTTTGAACTGCTAGGTTGGCAGGAGCAGGGACCGAGCAACGGAAGCTCACCCCGTCACAGGGATTTGAACCGCCGACCTTCTGATTGGCAAGTCCTAGGCTCTGTGGTTTAACCCACAATGCCACCCGCGTCCCTGAAACATGGCAGACCCCTAATTACTGATCTTCCTTATTGTATGCAGCCACTGCATGTGAGAATGCAGGGTGTGTTCTAAGCCATCCTGTTAGCTCAGATGAGACAACAGTGAGGTCCTAGATGCAGCATGATGCAGAATCCTTGGCAATACATTGCAATTCTCTGGCAAATGTGTTGGGGCTCCTAACAAAGAAGCTGATATGGAAATGATTCAATTGTAGAAGGTCTGAAAGCCAATTCTTGGCAGGACAGAGCACAAAATACCCTGGCATTGCAAATCAAGAGCTTAAATAGAATTTCTTCAGCTGCACAGACCCTGGTATGCAGCTGCACCAATTCCAGGATCTTTGACAAGTTACTTCCTCAAAAATGTTAGAGGAACTCATGCATGGAGAAGGATGGGAAAAAGGAGAAAACATCTGCTCAACTCGAACAGCAATGCAAAGCAATGAACTGCCCTCACTGATATCTCAGACATACTGATACACAAGACCATTTAAGATATGTACGCATTTACCCCAACTATCCACAGGAACATATTCTTATGAAGAATGTTATATTTGTAACCTGGGCAATCCACAGTTCTGACTGCACCTACTCAGAAGACTTTCTTGTGATAGTCACAGCTGGAAAAGATGCTGTCACAATTGCAGAAATCACCACCAGAAAGCTATGGCTGCACTGATTAATTGCCCAGGTCACACATGACATTCCCTATGCGAAAAGCATCCCCCAAGGACAGCCAGGGCATGTTATGTGAAGATTTTGTTCGTTTGTTTTGGTTTATATGAATTGGCCCATCTTCAGCTAGTTATTACTTCAGACAAGATAAACAAGATGGATTCAACTTCTCTAATTTTCATCCTGACAAAACTGCAGAACATTACTACAATGATGGGGTTTCTCTCCTGATATCCATCATCTAAAAGGCACAGCCTGCAGCTATATTTGTCTACCAGGCTCAGATGCTATTTTGGTCCTTCTGTGACATTTAAATAGAAGTGCAATCATTGCCAACCACGTGGCCAGGTTCACTAGCTCTCATAAGCCTCCATCTCTTTGCTTTTTATTAAGAGCAATGCCATAATCATGTCAGTTCCTGAGAATTTAGATAGTTCCAGACTTTGTTCACACATATGTGCAGACCACTTATTTTCTCAATGGCAGCTACATGTGCAAATTGTCTCCATTGAGAAGCATTGTATTTCAAATGCTATGTTATGGAAGATCTATCCATGGTGTTAGATCTGTCCATCCACACATGCATATTATCACTTGAAATTGCAGTGGGGACTTGAATGTTGGTCTCCCAGACCCTAATCCATGGGTAGACAAACTAAGGCCCGGGGCCAGATCCAGCACAATCGCCTTCTAAATCCAGCCCACAGACAGTCTGGAAATCAGCATGTTTTTACATGAGTAGAATGTGTCCTTTTATTTAAAATGCATCTCTGGGTTGTTTGTGGGGCATAGGAATTCATTCATCCCCCCCAAATATAGTCTGGCCCCCCACAAGGTCTGAGGGACAGTGGACAGGCCGCCTGCTGAAAAAGTTTGCTGACCCTTGCCCTAATCCAACACTCTAACCACTACACAACATCCATGGGTTTGCAAGGTTACTTCATAACCATCCAGAGAAGTGTAGCCACTCAGCAATAAAAGGAGTAAGAAAAAGTTGGTTAATTTACATCCCCACCTCCTGTCTTTTCACACACCACTTTCCAAGTTGGCACTAGAAGGTCATTTAAGAAATTTGGGTTAATACTGTAAATATACATCTGAATCACTTCATTCTAGCTGTTCTAGAAGAGTAATTGCACACTCTGTTATGGCTGTAATTAAATTAATAGATTATCTTTCAGCTAATGCTGACATTGGATTGGCTTGCTACTGTAAGACAACTTATCAGCATCACAAAAAGAGCAATGATGTGGAATGATGAACAAAGAATGGCACTATAGAGAACCAGGTCTGCTTATTCCATTTTTTAAACAAATTATACATATGTTCTGTAGTCATGTAGTGCATAATATCATGGAAATAAATTTAACTGAGAACGGACTGAAACCTATTGTTTCTGCTCCAAATAAAATGCAACAGGTTCTCCCTTCAACAGCCATTAGCTCTCAAATAACTATTAACATGACAAATCTCTCTTCAGCATGTTGCTATTTCCAGTATCCCTTAGGAATATGTGGAAGATAAGGGAGAATAGCAACCGAAGGATTGTCTACAAGCCATTACTGAAACCAAGGAAATGTCAGGGGGCCACATGAGGGCCATGGTGTAACCTGAAGGATTACCAGGCTCACAAGTTGGAAGCTGGTGATCAAGAAGACAAAGTGCTTTGGAAGCTAGTGTTGTTTCAGAACTGGAGAGAACGTAATGTCAAATTTCCACCTAGCCAGTCACAATCTCTCAGCTTAGCCTCCATCACTTGATAGTCCTGAGGGCAAAATGGAGGGAGACAAACCACACGTGCTACCTTGGAAGAAATGTGAGGTGTAAACACAACTAATAAATGGGCAGTTTTCTAGTATTTGTGCCAGGCCTTGCCAATCCAAAGACTTCTATTTAATTTATGCCCCACCGTTCCTCCAAGCAGTTTTTAAGTGCATGTATCGTTCTCATCCCTGTTTCATTCTCACAGCAACCTTGTGAGATAGGTTAGGCTGAGAGTGAGTGATTAGCCCAAGGTCACTCAGTGATCTTCATGGCTGAATGGTGATTCAAACCATGGTCTCCCAGGTCCGAGACTGACATTCTAACCACTGTACCACACCAGCTCTCAATGTTGAGTGCCTTTATTACCTTCAGTACTGAACAAGCACTCAGATGACTTGTTTTACGCTGTCCATGGTAGCTCACTAGGCTAGGTTCCAGCTTCAGACTCTGAGGCCAGGACCCTAAATGGGCAATGTTACGTATTTAAAATAGAGGTAACTGGTGAGGATTTATTGATACACTAAACTCTGAGCACCTTCAAGAAGAGTAATGTGAGTCCAGTTACCTGCAGTGCACAATACATTCTTGCTGCTTGAAGCAAAGTCCAAATACCCACCTCCCATTCTAAGGACAACACTTTAAGAAGTCTTGCAGCACCATCCAGACATAAATTCCTGCCTTCATCTATCCCACACCACATGATGCTCCCTGAAGCTGGTCACATCAACTTGTTACATGGCAGGTTCAGCCCTGCAAATTACTGGCTTCCAGCAAAGGTATCAGTCATTCACTTAAATGGGTCTTTATGCTGTAAATTGTGCATTGACTGTCTCCCTTTGCAGGGAAAGCCTCTTGTAACAAGACTTAAAGGTACAAAGCATGTGCAAGGAAATGGGTAGTAATGTACTTGATCCCTCAAACCAAGTGGGCTAGCAAATCCAAATTACATAAATAGAACAGAGGATGATTAGAGTCAACCACAAATTGCTTTTTCTGGGACCCAAAGAGACATGTTACCTATTAGCCAGGGCATCTTGGGATCAAGAAATGTGTACTGCATGTAAATAGTAATGTAGTCAAAGATCAGAATTGTAAGGCTTGGAAAGTAAGTTGTCCTAGTTTGGCTGTGAGTCAGTCAACCAGCTACAAATCTAGTTACAAACAAACAAACAATAAATCCACTTAACAGTGACCTCATCCAGTCCATGTTTTACCAGCTTCTCCATCAGAATATCATTGGGGACTTTGTCCCCCAAGCTTGTAACTCAAAGAAAGAAATTATATTCATCTAGCACGACTTCTATTGGAGAAGGCCATCCTAGTTTTCCTGGGATTTTAGTAGTAACGCAAAGCATTGAAATGCTATGCTAGTACAGTAATGTGCTAGTATTTTAGTAATAACTCTGCAATCCTTTACACAATTGTGAGCAAATCTCATTGATCTCAATGGGACCTTGCTCGGAGTAAAGGTGCACAGGACGAGTGCTGTAAATCTTACAGGCAAACAACGCTAATGAGAAGTTTAGAGGCAGATAATGCAACCCACAATCTACCACCACTGTGTATCCTCCATTTGTTGGAATGGGGCTTGTAGAAGATTCACACACAAGCTCCCTTTCAGTTGAGTGGAGGTCATGCCATTGCAGCACTTGCTGATCTGAAGAAAAAAATGTTTATCCTGGAAAATGCATTCATCTTTTTTCACCCATATGGAAACACACACACACTCTTCTCATTGGAGGACTTAGAGGTCAAATCAACGGACACTCACATATCACTAAATATACTAGAACATGAGACCCGCTATGAGCCATACATAAATTGTGCACTTGGGTGGAAATGCCAGCTAATCCCTGCTTAATTAAAGCAGTGTTCTCAACTCCTGTTGTGTTTAGGGAGTGAAGAGTATAGGACAAGCAATGTACGAAGAAAATAGCAGGCAGCGTGGCTAATCTCAAAGACTTCAGAGCTTTTGAGCTGCATAAATCAGAGCGACTTTTTGAATAGCCTCATAAAACACAATATCATTGCCATTCCGCTCACGGCTTTTGAGTTCTTCCTACAGCATACAGATCATTAGGAAACTTCTAAGCAATCAAGTAATGTGAGTCTGATGAAATTATTCAATCAATGCATAGGCTCAAGGAAGCAGCATAATGCAGAATTGCATAGTTTCAGAATGTCAGAAATGAGAGAGTGAACCCCTTCTTCCTCAGTGTGCATGCTTCAAACAAAAAACACAAAAAACCAAAAACCTCCAGTGGAGGTGATTGTTTTTAGCATTTTCATAAGCATACTTAATGTAGTCCTCCTGAACTGCCTGCTCCCCTCTGTAATGTTCAAGTCAGCAGAAACACATACAACTATACAAACACTCTCAATGCTCAGAAACACATAGCCTGCAACATGGATTCCCTTCAATATAACCAGAATAATTATATTAATTAGAGGAGTATGGTTTGCGAGGGGTGGGGAGATAGCATCTATATTCTGTTACTACCAAAGCTAACTCTTAGCTTCCATTCTGGTGGCTGGCAAAGAGATGAGTTTGTTATCATGGATACCTATTCTAAACAGGTAACCTACATGATAACTGTATAAATACAAATACATAGTTGGGTAAACAAATGAGAAATACATGCAAGTTACATTTATATTGGAGAATTCCCAGTTACTTTCACCCTCTCTCTCTCTCTCTCTCTCTCACACACACACACACACACACATATACACTTTTCTCTGTATGGTACACTGAATTATTTTTTTGCACACTTTAGAAGTGTGATTACATTGAGGAATCATCAGTCTTTTCCTCGTTGAATTCAGAACATCTGTTATACCTGCTGCTTCAATATTTTTCCCCCAAGGGAATATTTAACTTTCATTTCCCTCATTGTCTTTGCAAACCCTCATTTGGAAACATTGTGATTCTAACACTGATTTTCACCCTCTCTGTAAACCCTCTCCCGAAATTTAAAATGAACAAAAAGAGTTCTTCTTTCTTGCTTCTTCTGTAAGATAGGAGTTTGTGCAAGGGGTGGGGGCCAGAATACACCAGAGTCATAGCTCACAAGATTTTCAGACCTGGAAACTAGAGATGAATTCTATACTTTTGGAAGAATTGCTGCATTTAGCTGCTGACCCAATTTAACACGAAATTGTTGTTTGTTTCCTGGCTACTTATTTTCCATACCCTGCAGGAAATTGAAGGGAGGGGGTGGAGAGAAAGATTGAGAGCTCTGGATGACAATTATCAATTTGCCAGCTTCATGGCAACATAAAGCCATCCATAAAAAAAGCTAATCCCCTTGTCAAATGTACTAATTGTCTTTCCAAGTGAAATTAATTGTCTGAGAAGCCACTTTGGATTCCCCCCTCCCCTTTCTAAGCAAATGTACTTTTGTTGCTGCTTGTAACCACCAATGGCACTTACAAGAAAGCCAGAGAGAGAAGGGGGGGGGGAATAAAAATAAATTACACAGTGCTGTATTTGCCAGCGATAAATAATTAAAGTGGGCATCCAGCAAACATAAATAGCAATTAATGTGAAGAGAGGCGGGGAGAAGGGGCTGTTTGATGCAAAACCACAGTGCAACAGTGCATGGAACTGTTTGCTCAAAGAAGAAAGAAAAGGGTCTTTGCTCTGGGAGTCTCTCCCCCCAGCACACCTCACAACCCAGCTATTCACTGGTGAAAATAATTGTTCTGGAACACAAGAACGGCTCCAAAACCTTTCACCATAGGCAGAGAAGGCTGCAACTTCACCTGGTTGTAACAAAGCCCAAACTCTTGTCCCCCAAGCCACCATTTAAAGTAAATTATTTACTTTTGTCTCTTTTTAAACGCAATGAACAAACCATTCTCTGCCTCTTTTCTAAAGGATGTCTGACGCTGCTAACCTTCAATCCCTCCTATAATATTCAGAGACTCAAGCAAGGACTCCTCTTGCCTTAGAAACTCTAAGCGAACTTACACTCCAGAATCTGCCCAAATCCTATAGCGCGAGGTCTCTCTCTCTCTCTCTCTCTCTCTCTCTCTCTCACACACACACACACACAAAAGCAGGGATTTCTCAACCTTGATCCTCTTCCCTCAAACATCGCATTACAATCAAGGGCTGGCAGACATGTTTACAAACGAGCATCTCTCAAACGACGAAGCCCCGGTAGACACCAAGTTGTGTGGTTTTTATTTATTTATTGGGGGTGGGGGACTGCTTGGCATTAGCCCCAGAACAGCAGGGAACGATCTCTATTTGTACCTTTCTAGCACAGGGATGTGCACATTTTGGAGCGCGGGGGAGGGAGGGAGGAGTGTGAGCGAAGAGAGACAAGACTTTCGACTCTGCTGGTACCTGAAAGGAGCGCGCCTGCTCTCTGTCCCCCTGCTCCGCATCCAGCCAGCAGGGGGACTCTGAGGCTTCCCCCACCCCCAGTACGTTTGGATCGCTTATCTTCTTGCGAGCCAAAGCAGCCCGTTCGTTCCAGGCTCTCTCTGCCTGCGTGCGCTGCTTACAAAGCAGTCCAGCAAACGCGCGCGCGCACACACACAGAGAGACTCCTTCCTCCTCTCCAACACATTTTAATTTTATTTTTTTCCTAAGCAAAACATCCCCCACGGATGCATTTTAAAAATTTTAAGCAAGGGAATGGGGATAGAGAGTTGGAGGATACTCTCGGTTTGATGGTGATGGGGGAAAGCCCTGGCCAGATGATTTTTCTCTTTTTCTTTTTTTGCAAGGATTCTGAACCAGCGAGGGATGGAGTTATTTCCTGTGCCTCCCTCTCTCTCTCCCCACCCCCTCCAATGGTTAGCAAATGTGAGCTTCAGGCTTGCTCTCCCTGCAGAAAGAGCTCTGTGAATCAGAAGCACCGCGATGCCCCTCATCCTCCTCGCGCGCTCGAGTCCCCGTGTGGCCGTCAACGCGGCTGCCAATAGGTGGGGCCCAAAAGCAGCTTCGGGGGAGCGCGGGTAAAGGGAAAAGCCGCGGCTCCTTTAACCCTTGCCGTGCTGCATCTCTTTGCTGGAGAAGAGGCACGCAAAGCGGGGCTGGTTCTCCCGCTGCCTTTTTCCTCCCCCCCCCCCTAAAAGGGAAGAGGGGACACCACTATCCATCCAGCACTGGAGAGGGTGGCCATGGGGCGCGCACGGGAGGCCCTGTCAACGTATAAACCTTTACAGAGCCCACGATCCTCCCGCGTCGCGGGCTTCCTGGCTGGGGGGGGGGGGGAGAGACTGGACGCTATTCCTGCCTCCCGCCCGTTTGGAGGGAGGTTGAGCCCCACGGCGCTCAGTCCCCTCCCTTTTCGCGAAGATCTGCTTGGCCAAATGGAAGAGCGCACGTTGCCAAACCACCTGTTCCTCCGTACGGGGGGGGAGGGGAAGGGGGCGGACGTACGTTGCGTTGCAACGTGGGGCCAGTGTGCGTGTGTGCGCGGTGCAGGTTTGCAAGCTTTATAATACATATGGGGGGGGGCGTTTCAGGCTTCCCCCGCTAGCAGCGGCGGGAAGCCTGGGGCGAGGGATTTCTGCTCGAGAGAACGAGCTAGCTGCACACATACACACACACGCGCACACACACACACACACACACTATGCAAAAAGCAAACTCTGGTTGTTTACCTTCATTTGTAGAGGGGACTGGAAAATAACCCCCCCCCCCCGCAAACTCCCCAACACAGATATTCGCGCTCGGATCTAGAAAACCCATGCAGCAAACGAAACGTAGCCGATTATGGGGGCGGTTATTATTTCGTTCAGTAAGAGGAAGCGGGGGAGAGAGAAATACTGCCCGGGGCAGCTGGAGGCAGGAGGAAGCTGGCGAGGAAAGCGGGGAAAGGCGGCGAAGTAAGCCCGCTGCAGTCGCAGCTCCGGCGCGCCTTACCGATGTGGATGATCGAATCTGCCAGCGCCGCTTCCCAGGTTCCGGTCCAGCACACGGACACGAGCAAAGCGAGGGGGAAAACTTCCATCTCCTGCGCTTCGGGCAAGCGGGGAGGAGTGGTTGGTTCGGGAAACGGGGGGTAGTAAGGTAAGGAGGGGGGGCAGGAGGTTAGCGATCACACCAGCGGCAAGGACGAAGGAAGCCCAAGAAAAGAGAGACGAGAGTTTGAGGAGCCTCTAAATCCCAGTTGGATCCTCCAAGGAAAAAAAAAATTAAGGAGGAAAGGAAAAAGCTGCAAGAGGGAGCCGACCCTAGGCTGGTTGGGGAGCCTCTCGCAACGAGCCCCGCGTCACTTCGGGGGGCGGCCGGGCATCACCAGAGTTGTGGGGAGTTGCTGCAGCAAATCCATCCAGCACATCACCGCCGCCGCCAGAGATGTCAATCGGGAAGCAGTTCGGCGTGTCCCTGTGTCGATCACACCATCCTCAGCCTTTTTATTGTTATGTTTCAACGGTATATCTTTTAAATATATAGGGTTGTTTTCCTCCGGAGCGATCCGCAAGGCCAGGTCCCCACCGCCACTCCAGTGGGGCAACTTGCAACCGGCAAACCGACGGACCCTTCCAGTGCCCCCCACAGCCAGCCAGCCAGCCGGTGCTCGAGAGAGAAGGAGGGAGGGGGAATAAAACAATTTTAAAATATATATAATAGCTGCAGCTTTTCTTTCCAATCTCCCAGGCGAGGGACTAGATCCTTGCAAAGTGTGTGTGTGTGGCGAGGGAGAGCGCTCTTCGTCTCCAAGCTTCCCTCCAAAAAATAATAATGATGATGATGATTTTTAAAAAAAAAAACCAAAACCACCCAAAGTGAACTTCAAGGCAATGCAGCTGGGAATGCAGAACTAGATCTCGATCTTCTTCCTGCTCCACCAAAAGAAAGGGGGTGGGGAGGGGGAGAAGCAACTGATCGCTTTTTTTGCTTCCCCCCTGCAGCTGGTTGGTGCGGGGAGTGAAGAGAGCGACCGCTGCGAAAACGGCTCTCCAACGTGGTCACCCGAGATAGCAGTTCCGCGGAGAGCTGGATGCAGCCAGGAAGCCAAACAGCGGCAGCCCCGGGACTTGTGAAGATGGTCTTCTGCAGTAGAAGCAGCAGCAGCAGCCGAGGAGGCGGTTTGGAGCTTGCTTGGTTGGTGGGATGCAGAGAGAGAGAGAGAGTCCCCTAGCTGTTGGCAGCTCCGCCGCTAGCTAGCACGTTGCTTAGAAATGGATCACCTAGGAGAGAGAGAGAGAGAGAGGAGAGTGCTATCAGCCAGAGAGGAGGGATAGAGGGGAAGAACCGAGAGGCAGGCTTCCTGACAACCACTTTCTCCCCCTATCTGGTGTATGAGGGAGAAGCAACGTTAGAATAGCTTCAGCGCCGCCTGCTAAGCTGGTCTGTGGTAGGGGGCCGGTGAGAGGGATCTTCAATGGGTGTGAAAAGCATATTTCAGGTGGGGGGATCACTTCAGTCCGAAAGCGAGAGGGCACCGAAGTGGGGGGTTCTTTTGGTTGGGATGAAGGAACCTGGGCATTTCTTTGGCCCTAGTTTAGAGCGCGTTGGCTTCCGCCTCTCGACACGTTTAACCTTGCAACTTCCACCGCAGAGCTCAAGTTGGGAGTCTTTGGAAAGTGAATCAGGGGCAGGGCTTCAAGATGCGGAGCCGGAGCGGGGTGGGAAGGAGGGGGAAGTATCCAGGACAGCTGATTCCGAAGGGAGGAGAATAAAAATAAGGCTCCAGCGTGCTATTAATATGCGCTTAATTATCGACGTTTTTGATGAGGTTTTGTTCACAATTGAATCTCAAAGCTGGGAAATTACTCCAGGGAGGAAGGGGGTCGTGTGATTCTGGGAAGGAGGAAAGCAGTGGTTTTTCCATCATAAAATGGTAGCCTGAATAACCCCTGGCTGCTGTTTGTCTGACATGGAAGGGTATTAGTTAAGCTACTTTTCTAGTTTAGACTCCAAAGCAGGGAAGAGGGGGAGAAACACAATTCCCCCCATATGTCAGCAGTCTCTATGGGGACAGTGTCATTACATGGCTTAGTCACTAGGTGGCACAAGACTTAGTTGTAGCTGGGCGGAGTTTCTTGTTCTTCAAGAGAGATAATAAAGCTCTTGTTTTTATTTCAGTTTGGTATACCCTATAAGTTTCAAAAGCATGGTGTCAGAAGCCAATATCTAATGTACATATGTCTCTGGGGGGGAAGGGCACAGATCTGTATAAAATGTGCAGAAAGTAATTTATCATTCTGGATTCTGGACCTTAAGGAATACTTCACGCATAGACCTGTACATCTTGAAGGGAAGTGATGAGACCAAATCTTAGTAATCTTCAGTGGGGGGTAAAGGTAAAGGGACCCCTGACCATTAGGTCCAGTTGTGGCCAACTCGGGGGTTGCGCCGCTCATTTCGCTTTATTGGCCAAGGGAGCCGGCATACATCTTCCAGGTCATGTGGTCAGCATGACTAAGCTGCTTCTGGCGAACCAGAGAAGTGCACAGAAACACTGTTTACCTTCCCGCCAGAGCGATACCTGTTTATCTACTTGCACTTCGTGCTTTCAAACTGCTAGGTTGGCAGGAGCGGGGACTTAGCAACGGGAGCTCACCCCGTCGCAGGGATTTGAACCAGTGACCTTCTGATTGGGAAGCCCTAGGCTCTGTGGTTTAACCTACAGTGCCCCCCACATCCCTCAGTGGGGGTTAGGAGATGGTTAAGATGAGGTGGCAAAAGTTAAACTTCACTTTTTAATGTGGGATGAGCTTTTCTGCGACAAGCAACCCTCCCCATTCTTCAACCTGTAAAATGCCACAATGGGAACAGTGCAGTGTGCTGAGGTCATCTGCTGTGGCCTTCTTAGAGGGGAGAAATATAGATGCATGATGTAGCATCACTCCTGTCGGTACATTGGGAGGACTAAAGAACACGAAGGACTGCTTATGGTGCACTCAGGGTTCCAACTCATGGGGGCAGCTTGTACGAGTTTGGCAAACTTCCCCTCTGTCCTCAACTGATGGACAGCCTGGAGGATGGGCTGGCAGCAGGGGAGGATCCAGCTTGTGTGACCCAGCTATCTCCCTCCATGTTAATATAAGCATTCATTTGTCTGAACAACTGGACAGAGTTATGTAGGAAAACTTTTAATGCTGGGAGCCACCCTGGATCTCTGCATGCCTTGTCATTCCAAAGCCAGTGGTGGCTGGTTCCATAGGCGCCGACTCCATGGGGCTTCAGGGGGCTCGAGCCCCCTCAAAAATTTTTTTGGGGGGGCTCAGCCCCCCCAATAATCTCGGGCGGGCGCCCTTCCACCAGAGCGCCGCCGCCGTCCCCCGCCTCCTCCCCACCTGCTCGTTCGCCAGCCAGCCAGCCGCGCGCCCTAATCGGAGAGCCCCGGCCAAGGGAATCCCAGCCAAGGCACTGCCGGAAATCCCGCGAGAACAGGGGAATCCCGACCGGCCACACCTCCCAGCCAGCCAATCGGCTGGCTGGGGGGGCGTGGCTTGCCCGATTTAGGGCCGGAGCCACTTTATTTGCATATTCATGAGCTTATTTATTATTCATGAGCTTTCCCGGGCCCCCCCAATATTTTTTCTAAGTCCGCGTCCCTGGCTGGTTCTCATTGAGACTGGAACGGCAGAAAGCAGGAGGCCCACGGCAGGTGGAACCAGAGCCAACGACAGTCAGCGCCAACTAGTTCTAGTTATGCCTCCATCCATTTCCCTGATGAGCTGCTGGGATAGCTTAGTGAGTAAAGCATGAGACTCTTAATCTCAGAGTCAGGGGTTCAAACCCCACATTGGGCGAAAGATTACTCCTGCATCACAGGGGGTTAGACTAGGCGACCCTCATGGTCCCTTCCAACCCCACAATTCTATGAGCCTATGAACCCTGAGGCTACTGAGGAAGAAGCGGACAGCCAGTACCACCCCTTGGTAAGCGGGTAGGAACTGGCTATGGTTGGTAGGGGCAGTGCCTTGTTCAAAGCAGAAATTCAGCACACAAAGCCTTGAACAGATTGGGTAAATAGCACATTTGCAAACAACAGCAGTGCAGTTCATTCCAGTGCCATGCAGGCACCTGTTTTTCCAGTGTCTTTTTCTTGATCTCTCCTTATTTCAGAGACCTTTATGGTAGAATTATAGTTTTGGCAGGTACTTAGCTAAGACCACCAAATTTACTGCAGATGTGACCTGAATTTTCCAATGGGAAATGGTTACTTGTTTAAATCACAGTCTTACCTACCCTTTGACCATATATATATATATATATATATATATATATATATATATATGTATTTGTTTTCGTAGATTTTCACGGGTACAGGAATGCAGGTTTTGGTGTCCTCGGGTGTCTTCCCGTGTAAAAGTTGGGGTGTCTAGGCGACGTTTCGACGAGGTCTCACTCGTCATCTTCAGGCTGGTGCTTTCGGCTTCTTGTTACTGGAACAGAGCGGGATCTCAGTGTTTGAGTTCCTATAAATACTGTAGAGGGGTGTGGTGTATTGCCTCAAAAGTTCTGGGCAGAGGGGAAGTTCCCAGGCTAGTGTTCTTTTCTTCTTTTGTTCCTTAATTACTTGAGGGATATCTTGAGTGATTTCTTGAGTGATATTCTGAGTACCACTTAGGTGGGTCATTAGGTGTGGATTAGTTGCTAAAGCCTTCGTGTCTTGACCTCTTGAATTTGTGAAGAGTTTTTCTGGGAAGATGGCTGTACTGCACTTAGTTGTGCTTTGGCTTGGCTTCGTGTATAGGGGCGAGCTGTGGTTTTGTGCCCTGTGCCAGTCCCTACACAGATCTGGCTGGCACAGGGCACAAAACCACAGCTCGCCCCTATACACGAAGCCAAGCCAAAGCACAACTAAGTGCAGTACAGCCATCTTCCCAGAAAAACTCTTCACAAATTCAAGAGGTCAAGACACGAAGGCTTTAGCAACTAATCCACACCTAATGACCCACCTAAGTGGTACTCAGAATATCACTCAAGAAATCACTCAAGATATCCCTCAAGTAATTAAGGAACAAAAGAAGAAAAGAACACTAGCCTGGGAACTTCCCCTCTGCCCAGAACTTTTGAGGCAATACACCACACCCCTCTACAGTATTTATAGGAACTCAAACACTGAGATCCCGCTCTGTTCCAGTAACAAGAAGCCGAAAGCACCAGCCTGAAGATGACGAGTGAGACCTCGTCGAAACGTCGCCTAGACACCCCAACTTTTACACGGGAAGACACCCGAGGACACCAAAACCTGCATATATATGTATATGTATACACACACACACACACACACGCACACACACACACACTTTGAGTTGACCGCGGAGGCGGGGTTGGCTGGCACAGGAAGAGCATGTTTCTGAGACAAATCCTTAAAATCACCTCAAGTCAGATGGAAATAATGTTGGCAGAAGTTCTTTATTTTAATAATGAATCATTATTATGTATTTAAACATTTCAGATTAATAATTATTTGGTCCATTTTATCCTTTCTTTCTTCTACGCTGTGTGCCCTCAGACCATGCTTTGGAACACTACACCTAGCAAAACTAAAAGTAGCAACTATACATGATATCCTATATTAAAAATACAAGCCATAGTGGAGTGCTAGTCTCTCTCTCTGTGTGTGTGTGTGTGTGTGCTTACTTTACTTTTGTGGTGTCCAGGAGTGTTCGCCTTTCCTTTCATTCTACAAACCATCTCACCAGCGGTCTGTGCTCTGCAACCATTGCAGGTGCTTGCACTTCTGTTAAAGCACAGAAGACACATCATAAGGTAGCTAGCTCTTCCCGTGAGATTTTCTCAGACCAGGAAGTGCAGGCAGCTGGGGAGGCTGCACAGTTTTAGAGAAACATTTATACTGGAAACAAGGGTGAGGGGACCACTGCACTCTCAGCCAGCACACATCAAAATCTCACACCCACAGAAATGCTAAAGAATGTCTAAAAAGCCTGACCACCTCCTTCTTTTATATCTCACCCCACTCGTCACCTATCCCCTCATAGGTCACCCCACCCTCTCCCATCACAGCTTGCCCCCAGCCTCTTCTGAAAGAGGGGAGAGATGCTTCAGAGAGCACTTTGACAAATTGCTCTCAGGCGCTTCCCCACCTTCAATTAACAACTTGCTTGGGCCACCTGCTTGCTCTACCTACCTGCCATTTTGTCATCATGCTGGAATTGGCATGGCCCCCAATTGGCAGCCATGTGAACTGCAGCATGAGAGCAGCCTTACCATTTTATGTATATAGGAGGAAAAGCCACTGGGCAATAACTTTACTAAATATAAATACCCAAGAAACTTTTTTGTCTGGAGTCGTTATGACTTCTCCACAAAATAAAAGAGTTCACATAACATGCTAATTTGGTTCTTGGGGGAGTATGTAGGAGAAGTACTCTTTTAACTATGTACAATGCACAGCAGGTGGAGTACAAAATGTGATGAAACCCTTTTAGTCAACTCTGATAACTTTTTAATTCTCACTTTAATGCTAAGAGCTTTGATGCCTTATCTAAAAGCAAGCTGTGTCCTCTGGCTGGTTTAAAGTGCCAGATAAATCCATACTAGATTAGACATTACTAAAGGACGTCTTTCACAAAATTATCCGCTGGATGGAATTCCCCCTGTCATAGAAAATGCTCCATGTCTAAAAAGCAAACAGAGACAGCCAATAATAGTGAAGCTGTTAAAGCTCTGTGCAAGAACTGAATAGACCCAGGTTCAAATCTGCAGATAGGAGCTAGGTGACCTGAGCCAGTTGCTGTCCCTAACCCCAACAGGGTTGTTGTGGGGATAAAATAGGAGGAAAGAGAACCATGCATACTGCCTTATGCTCCCTAGAGAGAAAGGAAGGTATGCTAGGTAAAAAAAAAAGGTAAAGGACCCCTGGACGGTTACGTCCAGTCAAGGAGGTTGCAGCGCTCCTCTCGCTTTCAGGCCGAGTGAGCCAGCATTTGTCCGCAAACAGCTTTCCGGGTGATGTGGCCAGGGTGACTTAACTGCTTCTGGCACAAAGGAACACTGTGACAGAAACCAGAGTGCACAGAAATGCCATTTACCTTCCCACCACAGCAGTACCTGTTTATCTACTTGCACTGGCGTGCTTTCAAATTGCTAGGTTGGCAGGAACTGGGACAGAGCAACGGGAGCTCACTCCATCGCAGGGATTCGAACTGCTGACCTTCTGACTGGCAAGCCCAAGAGGCTCAGTGTAATGACATCATATCTTTTTCAAGGAGTGTGAAACCTTTCAAAATGATTTATTGTATATTTTTATATGTGGTTATATCCAGAACTCATATTGGTACTCACCTCAGACTTTCACTGATTTCAGTCATGTGTGATGGCCTGGGAATCTGATTCAGAGGCTGAACCGGAGGAATCCCAGCCTGCACAGGAGTCCCCGCCTCCAGGCCGGCTGAGCCGGGGCAGGGCCTTGAATCTGAAGCGCCTGCACCTGTGCCAGATCCTCAGGAGCAGGCACCAGGTGAATCCACTCTGGCTCCGGAGGTGATTGAGGACCCATTGCCTACAGCTGCGCCTCTCCCAGCCCTGCCAGGGGAAGGTGAGCCTCTCCCTGGGTCCAGTAACCCTCCAGCCTCTCCTGAGCTGCAGAGGCTCAGGGCAGAGAGGCGTAGGGAACTGGGTTCTCCCAGGAGGAGTGCTCACCTTAAGGCCAGGAGAGGCAGGTCTCCTGGGGGCCGGGACCGCCCCTGGACTCAGAGAAGATAAAGGCCAGTCAGCCCAGTCCCAGGTTGCGGGAGCAACATCGTTGGAAACCTGTTTCTGCCAGCACCCAGCCCTGTTCTTCCAGAGTTCCCGTCCTTGCCTGGCTCCTCACTTTGGACCCCGCTTAGCCCTTGGTGGACAGTCTCCAGACCCTCGACCCAGGACCGGACTCTGACCACGCCTCACGGTAACCTCCCCCCGGACCAGCACATCATGCCTGTTTCACAAGGAATCCTGGGAAATGTATGTGTGTATGTATGTGTTGGGACATCTAACAAAGTTTCCTTAGCACTTTCACCAGTTTACCATTCTCATTATTCTTGTGGGATGTAATCTACTGAGAGTAGTCAAGTACAACATTCCTTGTTTTCCTAGAGTGGACATGCAAGAGAATGTTTGGTCCAGCCAGCTTAAACTTCCTGTTCCTCCTGGTCTGGAGCATCCTTCCTTGCATATGACTAGTGGGTGGGTGTGACCTTTCCAAACCTGGTAAAAGACCAAGGCATGCTGCCACTCTCCCTCTTTTTCATTTTCCTTTCATCCTGCAAACTTCCTGGAATGAACTGCTGGCTGCCAGCCAAGCAGTCCCTCAGGTCATCTCCCTTATGGGGTAAACCTGTTTTTATACATTTGTAACTTTAAGCATAAAGCCTGCCTTCAGGGATCACACTGTGCTCTGCCTGATCATGAGTAAACTTTATTGCTTATGAATAAGACTGTGGTGTCTTTATTATTTTTTGAGGGATTCAAGGGGTCTTACGAGGAAAATATAAGAACACATTTCAGTCTGGACAAGCCAGCTTGAATTGCGTATTGTCTTAAGAAACTCACACGAGTTTGCAACTAGTTTTTTGCTGTGTAAACGGGAATACACTCTGCTAAGTAAAGGAACTTGCTAGCACAAGTTAGGAAGGATATTAATAAATAATATATCCTCTCCTGCCACAATGAACATTCCCACAATTCTTTGGGGAAACACCATTGCTCATATAAAATACCATTTTTGTCCAGGTGAATATGCTTTAAGAACTCATTCACATATCTGCTTAATGTTCTCCCACTTTAGAGCTGCTTCACAAAGTAGAAGTTAGGAAACTTCAGGGCTGACTGTACCCTATGGGTAGACTAGCAAATGGTGCATTTTAGGGGGGAAACAATGTACTATGGCAGACGAAATACACAAGTCAAGCTTTTCAGTGAGCTTCTAGCATGGCTGACTCCCCATGGAAACTGGCATTGGATATGAGCGTTTCAGGCATAATTCAAAGTGCAGGTGATTGCCTTTAAAGGCTTGAACAGCTTAGGACCTGGATACCTAGAGCAGTGTTTCCCAACCGGTGTTCCACGGCACACTACTGTGCCGTGAGACATCGGCTGGTGTGCCGTGGGAGGGAGGCGGGCGAGAGGCGGCGGCGGCGAGGATCCGGCGGGGGTGGGGGGAGCGGGGGCCGTCGCGCGCAACCGAACTCACTTGGCGCGCTGCCGCCTTGTCCTCCTTCAACCCGGGTCGGGCCAGGCCTGCTCACGTCCCCGGATCCCCTAGCAGCAGCCGCACGCTCTCCAAAAGCGTAACGCTGCGCGCAACCGCTCGGCCAGCTGGTGCTCTGCGACTCCGCCCTTTCCCCTCCCAGCGCCGGAGGGTTCGCGCGACCGCAGCTGTTCCCTTTCGCAGCGCGCGGGAAACAATTCCAGGCCGATTGCCTTGTGCCGAAAAGCACCGCCTCTCCTTCTCCAGCTCAGGCCCGGGCCGCCGGCTCCCCGAATGACGTCACGGGGGCGGGGCTTTAATGGTGGTGTGCCGCGAGATTTTTTTCCGGTAAACAGGTGTGCCGTTGCCCAAAAACGTTTGGGAAACACTGACCTAGAGGACTGAACCTTCCCACTAGAAGCAATGCAAAAAGGATTTTCTTTAGAGACCATTCCTTGAGTCCCTTTGCTCTCTGGAATTAGGTGGGTGGTGCTTGGAAAGAGGGATTACTTAGCAGGTATATGTTGCACACAACCAGCTTCATCTCTGATGTCTATCCTGTGCCAGGCACTTACATTTGCCCAGGACTATCACCATGTCATTCTAGTTCATCAGTAACAAATGTAGCATCCTCCAGATGTTGGCAGAGGATGATTTGAGTTCTAGTTCAACAACATCTGGAGGGCACCACATAGGTCAATCTGACCCAAACTGTTCCAGTCTTTGGCAGTAGCTAAAACAGTCCACTGTGAGTGCAGCAGCAGTGGGAAGGCAATACACAACATGCTTTTCCGTTGCAAAATATTATTTGTGGGGTGGAGGACTAGGGGCAGGATTGCTCTTTTGACAGCATCCCATCTAAGCTTCACCTACAAGCAGAATAGTATTTATAAAAAAACTCATACATTACCGTAAGCAAGTGAAAGAGTTGCTTATTTCAGCTCCATAAATCAGAGCCTGGGAGCTGCCAGTAATGTGGTTTTGCCACTTTTTGTGCTGTCTGTGTTGATAAACTCAGCACAAAGCATTGAGGAAGCCGTGAACTGCAACCTGTACCTTTTATGCAGCCTGTTTCCCCTCCAATAATAGCAACAATGCCCTGCTCTTTGGAACAAGCCATTCTGTGATCTCCTTCAGCTTAGCAAATCAAAAGGATTTAGATGTGAGGGTAGTTTCTTTCTAGCAATGCCAACCTTTAGTCCTATCTAGGTTCCATCTTATGAAATTGAACCATGGCCCATTGCAGGGATGTCCTCTCATGGAAGACAGCAGTGACTCCATGCAGGCTCAAGAGCTTGCCCCAAAGGAGCAGCAGCTAGCCAAGGGAGCCACATCACTTCTGTATTTTGTGTGGCACAATGCTTGCTTTGTTTGATCTGAGGAGCTTTGGTTTCTGTAGTTACTGAGGAATTGAACATAGCAATAAAACTCTCATTTATAACCTTCTGTCGGCTCCCGTGTTAGGAGGCAATTAGCACACTGGAACATAACTGTGTAATGTGGAACTTTTAGTGTAAACATTAACATTTCCATAAATGAGGGTTAATTTAAACATATGTTATTGTTCCAGTAGGATGAGGAGTTTTCTGTTGTGGAAGTGCTTGTAATTGAAGAACTGTATGGAGGAGGATGAGGCGCAAATCGACTGTATATATTACACTGGAGATGAAGAATAGAAATAGGCTGTTTCCACTGTACTCTGCTTAAGAAGTGGCAAGCACCTGGAGCGATCAGTTGTCCTGGAGGCACAGAGGTCTTCATTTCTAAGTCAGACTAGGGGAGTGTGACGGGCATGGGATTGGCTTTTGTGGGGTGGAGGCAGACATAATATAAAATGGGAATTTACTGCGGCTTCCTCCTAGCTTTGCAACTGGAGTAGGGTGAGCACAGGCATATATATCAGCATGTCTCCACTATCAACAGTGGTATTTCTCTGAATACCAGTTGCTGTGAATCACAAGTGGGGAGTGTGCTGTTGAACCCAGTTCCTGCTTATGGTCTTCCCCTAGGATGCTGGACAAGATGGGCCTTTGGTCTGACGCAGCAGGGCTCACCTTACGCTCTTCTGGAATCCTTGCTCCACCCTCTTGCCAACCCACTATTTGTGCTTCCTCCAGCTGGAGAAATGCCCTGCAGCCACATGTCGAGTATCAAAGGAGGTTTACTTCTTCCTCCTTGATAGAAAAATCTTTACTATTTATCCCTTCCATTGAAACCTTGTACTGTAGTTAGTTGCCTCTGATCAAAGGAGGGTTGCTTCTTCGCTACCTTGAGACCTGATGCTTTCCTCTTTCTCCATTCATGCTTTCCTCTTTCTCCATTTCTATGAAGATCAGAATGAAGTGTTGAGAACAGGCCTGCTATGCCCCACACACCCCACTACTGAGGAAAGGAAGCAGACAATCATCTCACTTGGTGCAGGACTCCCAAAGAAGGGACACAGTCTCCTCCCATTTCAAAAACCTAGAAGTGTGTTAATGTTTCTCAGTTGAGAGGATGGAGGCAGCAATGGGTGGACAGGTAAGGGAAGAGGATTAAGCCTTTCTGCTGAGTCAACATTCACTTTTGCATATCTGCCATTTCAGTTGTGAAACCAGGTTCTCATTGTAGCTGAAGAACACATGGCAAGTCCTCTTTTTATATGATGTCCCTCTTCCCTCTTGGATCATGTTACTCGAAGGATCAAGAAAATTCAGGGCTCTGCTACTAGCATCCCAACTCACATAGTCTTCGTACAGTTTCTGCTTTGGCCAAGTGCTATGTAGCTTGGAGAATTGGCTCCTAGTGCTTGTGCACACGCACACATGCACAAACACAACACTTAGGGTCATTATTGCATCCAGAATTTGGTGGCCCTTTGTTCTGATCCATTGAGGAGGCGGCTCCATTTTTTCCTGCTCATAACTGAAAGACAGGATTGCTTCAGTTTAGAGATGGGACTTTGATTCAATTGCTGTGACTACCTGCTTCTGGCAGACAGATTTAACATAATAATACTGAAAGCAGCATTCCTATAGTGCATTAAAGCATTCCGAGCACTCCACATACATTATCTTGGTAATCCGTACAATTGCCCTATAGAGACGGCAGGTATTATTATCACCATATCACAGATGGTGGGCTGAGCTGAAAGTTGAACTGAAGACTTCCTGTCTTGCAGCTTAACATTCACACCATTACACTCTATCACCTCTCTTTGTAATGTGCACACACAATAGCACCTTGTTGCCACGTTGGGAATGAAGGCTTAAGCAGCCTCTGGGCTGCGGCAAGGGAGGCATTCATTTCTGAATCCCAGTAGGTCACCTGAGAAGTTAGAGATTCATTCTTATTTTTATTTAGCATGCACAGTTGCAAATCTTGTTAACGGTCATGAACATAGCCTTTGAAAAACTCCAACCACAGCATTTAACTCAGTGACCTTCTGTAGCAATGAATTTTGGTGTTATAAGGTGACCAAAAGAGAGAGAGAGAGCATTTCCTTTACTGTGTTCAATTCAAAATGTACTCCCCAGTTTTCCTCCCCCACCCTTTTTAATAGCTCAGTATTCTTGCATTGGAGGGTGGGATCACAAAGAACCGATCAGCCCTAAAAGCAGAGAGCCCATCCATCATTAATGCAGAGCAGTCATACCCAAATTGTTATTGATGCCATCTAAACTCGGGAGAGCTGCCAGAAAGACCCACCTATTATTGCTAGAGATTGGCTGCTATTTTTGGACTTTTAATGTGTCTTGTTTCCATTTTTCACCACAGCCCCCTCTTCTTGGGAGTCCTTGAGCATCATTTTGTAAGTGGATAGATATGGCTGGGGGGAAATTAGTCATAATTTTGCTAGTTTTCCTCTCTCCTTTTGATGGCCGCAACAGAAAAGGGGGTCTGTATATCCTTAGATATACAGTCAACTGCAAAGCAAGTCTGGTTTGTCATGCTGGAGGAAGGATCAGCGATGCTGACAATGTGGAAATTTGTAAAATGACTTCCCCATAACCTCCTTGGACTCCTAATGTCAAGAATGGAAGACAATGTGCAAATGAAGCAGCTCTGTGCAGAACAAGCCAAGAATGGTGGGCTCCCATCAACTGAGTGCCAGTTTTCCCTGCACAAAATAACATTCTCAGCTTTGTTGGGGAGGAGGGCAGGGGAGATATCACAGAGAACCAACCAAACATACTTATATCAGGGACTCAAGAGTTTTCTTGGTATTTCTCCATTAATTGTTGAACCAAGTCTACTGCTAAATTTTTCAGTTAAGCTTTGTACTTTTCTGAAATCTGTACTCAGGTTGCATTGCATAGTGTTGAGGGGATAGGGCAGGGGCAAAGTTGTGGAAGTGTGAGATTCATTGTGTGAGCACTAGATTGACTCCAGTGGTGCACTCATGCTACCCACAAGGTTAGGAGGAGACCAGGTTTGGATGACATGCTGAACCAAACCATGGCTTAGCTCAGCACAGTGCAGGAGTAGAATGACTGGGGAAGAGCAAAGTGGTCGCAGTCTCCTCTCATTGAGCCTGCATGCCTGTGTTTTCACACTAAGCCATGGTTTGGCTTAGCACGATATGCAACCAGCATGAAACACCTTTTAAAGGTGTTGTGGGTGGTTTTTATTACAGCTCAACTGGAAGGAGGGAGAGTTTTAATATGTATTTTATATTTGACAGCAAGAATTACTGAATGGTACATTTAACTGTTGGCACATACACTTTCCTACATATAAATTCATTTAAAGCATTGTTACACACAGCAAGTCCTTGAGATACAATTGGCTAAAAGTAAAAATAGCAGTGCAAATAAAAACAGCATGGTTTTATTTACAACAAGAAATGGGTAAATGCAGTCCTGAATCAGGTGGGGCAGTAAGGTTGGTACTGCTAGATGTTTGAAGGCAGAGACGGATGGGAAGGACTAACTCAATGGTAGATAACAAGCTTTGCATGCACAAAGTCCTAGGTTCAATCCCTGGCAGGTGAAATAATAATAATAATAATGCGAAAGATGTCTGCTTAACATTCTGGAGAGACCAGCTCAGTACTGTTTACTGCACTGACTGGCAGTACCTCTTCAGGGCTTTAGACAGGAACACAACCCTCCCAAGGCAATGGTGGAAACTGAACCTCAGATTTTTTGCATGCAAAAGATGTGTTCTGTCATCAAGCTATGTCACTTCCTATGGCAGTGTTTCCCAACCTTTTTTGGGCAAAGGCACACTTGTTTCATGAAAAAAATCTCGAGGCACACCACCATTACAGCCCCGTGACGTCAGCGCGCAGCGTCACGCCGGGAGGGACGCACGAAAGTGTAAGTTTCAATTTTTTCCCCTCCCCCTTGCCTTCCTTCTGTGCCAACCGCCAAAAAGCCAAGAATCGCAGGATCGCCGGCGGAGGGGGGGAGGGCGAGCGGAGGCAGCGGCGAGCCCCGTTCCTCCCCATCCGCCCCATTCCGTGCAAGGAGCGCGAACAGGTGTGAGAAGGGGGTCAAACCTGCGGGTCGGCGCCAGGGAACCTCCAAGCTTTGGGGGTGGGGGGGAGGAGGCAGCAAAGCGAGGCAGGAAGGAGAGCGCGGCTTGGCTGGGTGAGCTTTGGCAGGGGCAGGGAATGAGAGCCGCGAGGCGGGCGCTGCGGACGGAGGCGCTGCCTGCCGAGCTCGCAGGCAGCCAGGCAGGCAGACGGTGAGAGCCCCGCGCTGGGCAGCCTCTCCTCACCGCCGCCGCCCCGCCTCTCGCCGCCCGACTCGCCCGCCTCCCTCCAGGCAACATCTCGCGGCACACCAGGCAACATCTCGCGGCACACTAGTGTGCCGCGGAACAGTGGTTGAAAAACACTGTCCTATGGCATAATACAGCTCTATGCTCCTTTACAAGATACTTATTTTTTATTATTTTATTTTATTATTTATAAGTACTCTGGGCACCAACAGCATTTTTCTGAATCCCAGGGTACCCAGTGACAAGTCCTGATAGTGCCCACAGTCCCGAGGTCAACACTGGAGAGTAGTCAGACAGTCCTTTTATAATACAACAAGCAAGGTGTGAAGTTCATCTGCAAGGTCAGGTTCACACATCAGCAGAAGATCCCGGGTCAGAACACCTGGGACCAGTCCAAAAGTCACAGTCCAGTGGCATTCCCAAAGCAGCCAAGCCATGGTCCACCAACAGAGAAAGTTGAGCAAACTCAAAGTCTCTGCCTTGTTTCCCCTTTATCCTCCCCAATCTTGATTGCTGCACCTTAGCTTGCTCCAGCTGTGCCTCTCCACTTGACGAAGCTTGTGGTTCTCACCTGCCCTGAGCTTAAGCCAGCTGAGTGGCCACAAACCTGCTCCCAGACCTAACGAGCCCCATGATCTCCACCTGGTTCACTAGGGCTGTGTTCCTTTGCCTGCCTGGAGTGCACTTCCTGCTGTTCTGATGCCTCAGAGTCTTCCACGTCCAGGGGCACCTCCTCTTCTGGTGATGTGGCTCCTTCCAGTGGCTCCTGTAAACTGTCTGCTGCCCCTGCAATATTCTCTGATGTCCTGTGAGTAAGTCCCCAACATCTCCCACCTCATCTTTGCTTGTCCTGGTGTGTACCATTCATGGCTGCACCCCTCACCAGGATCTACTTCCCCTTCCTTGGTGTCCTGCTAGCTCATGACAAGCATTTGGTAAATCATGTAGTTTCTGTTTGACAACAGTGGGTGGAGGGACTATTACTTTCAGGGGTGTGTTCTCTAGCAAAATGTATTGAAGATAGGAAATACTAAATATCACTTTTTGTTATCAGACTTCTGTCTTATCTGTTCCCCAATGTCCTAAACATGTGTGTGAACAGATAGCTATGCACTTCTTTGATGTTTCTGCAAGTAAATCCAAAACTGGAATTGCAGCAAAAGGATTTGCTGTCAGTTTGGAATATAGACTGACAGGCTGTAAGTGTTATCACATAGAAAAGGTGATACATGCAACCCTTGGAGGTATTTACTCTGTTGAAAACTTTGTGTCTGATGCACAACGAGAACCATTCAGATTTTTACTTTGGCAAGCCTGCATACCTAACTTGAGAGTCTGTGTCCTTCAGATTTGCTAACCAGGACTTGAAAAGAGGTTATGAAGTACAGTCTGTGCTTAAAGCAATCGGTGTTATCAGAGTAAATTAGGGAGATTACTGCTGTGATGGATTTTGCTTTCCTTTCAGTGCTGGTGTTTAGAGCTCTGTTTAGAGCAGGCTGCTTACTTGTCCAGCTTTCAAGAGGCCAGAATGTTCTTCTGGCCTAGTGGTAATGCAATCCCCTCGGTGGGGTCACAGCTAAGACAGACTTTGCAAACTGTAACTTCTGGTGGATGTGTTATTGTGAGCTCTGCTTTTTGGTAGCAGAGAGGACATGAAAGGTATAATCCTATATTTAGGGGGAGCTACTGCCCCAAGGAAGGACGCGGGTGGTGCTGTGGGTTAAACCACAGAGCCTAGGACTTGCCAATCAGAAGGTCAGCAGTTCAAATCCCCGCAACGGGGTGAGCTCCTGTTGCTCGGTCCCTGCTCCTGCCAACCTAGCAGTTCAAAAGCACTTCAAAGTGCAAGTAGATAAATAGGTACTGCTCCGGCGGGAAGGTGAACGACGTTTCTGTGCGCTGCTCTGGTTCGCCAGAAGCGGCTTAGTCATGCTGGCCACATGACCCGGAAGCTGTACGCCAGCTCCCTCGGCCAATAAAGCGAGATGAGCGCCGCAACCCCAAAGTTGGTCATGACTGGACCTAATGGTCAGGGGTCCCTTTACCTTTACTGCCCTAAGGCTACATTCCTTTACACACTTACTTGCAAATAAGTACCACTGAATTCAGTGACACTTAGTACTACGCAGACTCGCACAGATTTGCTCTCTAACAGCAAAATCCAGGTATAATTAGAATAAAGTCCTACTGAATAGTAATTGTTTGGGACTGCAGACTTAAGATCTGGCAAAGGGCATAAGTACAGCAAGTTCCCTTCCACCTGAGGAATGGAACAGGGAAGGAAGACTCCAGTGGTCAGTGACAGGCTCCTCATGTCTACCCCTGAATGCTGGGGGGGGGGGGTCTTCTTATTGTTTTCATTTCTTACATATGTGGGCACCACAGCCGGAAACCCTTTACTTCAAAATGGTTCAATGGCTAGGTCTTACCTCCACTGCCAGAGTTGGTATGCTTCTGAGTACCAGTTGCTGGAAACTGCAGGAGGGATGTAGTGCTGTTGTGCTAGGTCCTGCATGTGGGCATCTCACAGGTATCTGGTTGGCCACTGTAAGATCAGGATGCTGGATAAATGTCTGAAAGATGACCTCCTTCACTCTCTTGGGTGCTGAGATCAGCAGAGGTTACCTTCTTGGTAGTTCCTGAGCCCTCAGAATCTGGGTGGAACAGGAATGGTGGCATGCATCTGACACCTTCATTTTACTGCTTCAATAATAATAATAATAATAATAATTTATTATTTGTACCCTGCCCATCTGGCTGGGTTTCCCCAGCCACTCTGGGCGGCTTCCACAAAGACCAAAAATACACTAAGATGTCACACATTAAAAACTTCCCTAAACAGGGCTGCCTTAAGATGTCTTGTAAATGTCAGGTAGTTGTTTATCTCTTTGACATCTGATGGGAGGGCGTTCCACAGGGCGGGCGCCACTACTGAGAAGGCCCTCTGCCTGGTTCCCTGTAGCTTTGCTTCTCACAATGAGGGAACCGCCAGAAGGCCCTCGGCGCTGGACCTCAGCGTCCGGGCAGAACGATGGGGGTGGAGACGCTCCTTCAGGTATACTGGGCTGAGGCCGTTTAGGGCTTTAAAGGTCAACACCAACAATTTGAATTGTGCTCAGAAACATACTGGGAGCCAATGTATGTCTTTCAAGACTGGTGTTATGTGGTCTCGGCGGCCGCCCCCAGTCACCAGTCTAGCTGCCGCATTCTGGATTAGTTGTAGCTTCTAGAGAATACTGAAGACTTTACCCTGGCTTTTGACACTTGAGGTGCATGTTTTAGGACTCACCGCTGGCTCCCGGCCTCTAGAGTGAGATGAGCGCACAACCCTAGAGTCTGTCAAGACTGGCCCGTACGGGCAGGGGTACCTTTACCTTTTATTTTTATGATTGCAAGTTGTTTTAAATGGTTTTTTTTGTGTGTGTGTGTGCTTTGGCCTGAACCGGCAAGTTGTTCCAATCCAGCAAGTTGGGGTCGAGGGGCGACATCTGTTCTTAGCAGACACTGCTGCTTATTAACTGTTTATTTTAAGCAACTGTTTATTTCAATATAACTGCAGTCAGTCATCTTACCTAGCAACAGCCACAACAACCTGAAATTCATCTTCCCCCTGTTGCCTCCAGAAGGCAAATGGCTCCCCTCACACTTAATGACTCTTCACTCTCCGTAGCACCGTTGTGCACACTTTGCCACTAGGACAAGAGCTCTCCCCACCTGCCAGCAAACAGATCCTAACATTTCAATGCAACGAGTGTGCTGGAGCCTTAAGAAAACAGCTTCTGTTATCCATGGCATATATACATAGTAACAGAGTATGCCGTGTGCGGTATGGAAACATTAACTATGCAGAGGTGGTAAACTCCTCTCCTACCCCTCCTACTCACATTTTTCTGCCTGCCATGTGTGTGATAAAAGTGAGAATAAACTGGCAGGGGAAGAGAACGAAAACTGCAGAGGTTTTCCAGCGGCATTGAGTGCTTGGATGCTACCATGCAGCTCCCCCTAGTGGCGACAACTTATAACATTATGGGTGTCTGCCACCCCACTGCACAATACTTTTAAAGGGGGGGGAGGGATGTCACCTCCCCTGTTTATTTTCCTATGGAGACTTAAAGCAGATATGGAGTTTCTGACCCTATTCAGAGTTAAGACGAAATCATTTGTCTGATTATATATGAATCAGCATTTCTCCCCTGTTTTTGTAAGCTTGTCAAAGGAGCAACTGCTTGCTCTTACTTAGTGTGGCTTTTTATATGCATATAAAGAACTGTATTCTTTATTTTTGCAAAATGCACCAACCCACTACCACCTGCCCATGGTGCAGGGGGGCAACTGCTCCAGCTTTGTTTTGGGAAAGAAAAAGAATGTGGGATTTTGGAGGCAGGAGGCAAATTTGATTGGTTTGCAACTTTTCCTCCTTTTGTAGTCATGACCAGCTGTACCCAATCTGCCCAGAGCTCACAGAAACAGTTCTTAAAGGTACAAACATCTTTACTGTTTCTTTGCAGAATGACTCCCCAGTGGCGTAGCGTGGGGGGTGCAGGGGGTGCCGGCCGCACCGGGGGTTAGGGTAAAGGTGCGCAAATCCACGGGTTAGGGGGCGCAAATCCACGGGTTAGGGGGCGCAAATTACTTGCCTTGCCCCGGGTGCTGACAACCCACGCTATGCCACTGTGACTCCCAACACCAAAACCCTGCTAGCATTTGAAAAGTGTACTTCTCTGAATGCTGTGGTGCAGTTTTCCACTCAGTTGGGAACTCAGACCATTGGTGTACCTTGAATTGGGCATAAAAAACAAACTGGGAGCCAGTGGTGTTGTTTTAAAAGCTGTGTGGTTGTGTTTATAGTGGCTTATTCGTGTCAGTAATCAAGGGCATGCTGTACCAGTTGAGGTTGGAACTGTTTTCAAGGGCAGCCCCAGGCAGAGTGAGTTGCAGTAATCTAATCTCTGTTTTCAGATTTGGGGTGTACGTACAAGTGGACTGTGTGCTTACCCTATGCTCGGAGGCAATATTCCTTACATTTTCTCATTTTGCTTGTGCTCACTCCATGCGTGTTGTGCGTAGGGAGAATGTTACAGAGACCTTTCTTTTCTGGTGCTGGGAAGTCGGTGGGGCAGATGTAAATACAACTGCGAATGGGCCAGCATTTTTGTGACTCGAGCTGCTGAGTAAACACTGCCTGTTTGTGCCACAGTGCCAACCCCATACTCTGCTTGTCCATCGGTGTTCAGAGGTAGCTAGAGAGGCCACTGCACTCCCTGCCATTTCTTTGCCTATCCCTTCCTCTGTCTACCAAAGGGTAAAGCCAAGTTCTATTTGCTAAAGCAGACAGAAACTGGACGGGATTGCCAACTGACCAAAGAAGATGCCTTAGCCTGCTCTTGTGTCTTCATGAATGCAACTTGCTGTGCAGAAGTGACTAGCTGTAAGCCTGATTACCTGTGAGTGGCTGTCCATCAAGATACTGTAAAAAGGAGTAGCTGATGGAAGCTGGAAGTCCTCAGGGTAACTAAGGAAACAGGTGTATAAATGGGGCAGAAAGTTCAGCAGCTGCCCAGTAATATTTAAAGGGACAGGGAGGGTGAGATCTGGTTGTCTTAAAGGGACACGTGCAGGTTGTAATCTGTTACTGTAGAAGGATATTGCTCATCTCTTTAAAATGAAGTACACCCACCTATTTGTGTTGTATTAGAAGAAGAAGAAGAAGTGTTTGGATTTGATATCCCGCTTTAGCACTACCCTAAGGAGTCTCAAAGTGGCTAACATTCTCCTTTCCCTTCCTCCCCCACAACAAACACTCTGTGAGGGGAGTGGGGCTGAGAGACTTCAGAGAAGTATGACTAGCCCAAGGTCACCCAGCAGCTGCATGTGGAGAAGTGGGGAAGTGAACCCGGTTCACCAGATTACGAGACTACCGCTCTTAACCACTACACCACACTGGCTCTCATTATTACTTAATGTGTCCCTTCAAATATTGCTGGACTCCAACTGCCATCAGCCCCAACTAGCATGCCAATGGCAAAGGATGATGGAAGTTCTAGTCCAGCGACAAAATTACCGTAAGAGCACAGTTTCCCCATCCCTGACCTATAGGGAAAGAAAATCCCATGGGTTGTCTTTCTAGGCCGTATCTAGAGTGGGGTAGGAGACCTGGTTGTAATTTAGAGCAAGTTCTCATATACATGCCACTACTTGAATACTCAACACTTGATGACATGGCACTGAAAAATAAGAACAGACACAGTCAAGAAGCATTGCGTTTGTGATGATTTGAAAGTTCCATATGTTGCACACAGGCCTTTTTTCCAGCTGGAACTCAGTCCCAGCACCTCTCAGGTTGGTATCATTGCCATTATAAGAGAACAAGGGAAGTGTTCATGGTGAGTTCTGACACCACTCTTTTTTTCTAGAAAAATAGCACTGGTTGTACGTTATTTGAAATGTGACAGGTCATTCACACATGCTAGTCTACTTTTGAAGCAGCAGTTATGAAATCTCAGCTAGTGTGGTATAATGGTTAGAGCACAGGCCTTATCAGGCATGGCCAAATTTGGCCCTCCAGCTGTTTTGGGACTACAATTCCCATCATCCCTGACCACTGTTAGCTAGGGATGATGGGAGTTGTAGTCCCAAAACAGCTGGAAGGCCAGGTTTGGCCATGCCTGCCTTAGATGATGGGAAAATGTATTTCAAATTGCTTCTAGGCCACAAAGCTTAATGGGTGATCTTATCCCACCCTCAACTTAACCTACCTCTTAGAGTTCTTGTGAGGATAAAGAGGGTGGAACTGTGTACACCATCTTAAGAGATTTGGAGGAAGAGGAGGATGAAAGTGTGGCCAGCAGCATGTATGGGTGAAGGAACCATTAATTTGATTCATGCCAATAAGGGTAATGTGTTCAATATTCCAAGGGATTTAGACATACCTGCTTTTGAGCCCTTCCATCACAGCATCAGGAACCAGCTCTAGGTTATTCCTTTCCTCTCAGTAGAAATGTGTCTTTTACTTGCTCTGGCTTATTCCCCTTGCCTCTTAGTGTAATTGTGTCCTTAACTAACGTTGGCTGCAATGATCTTTATTATTAGCATGTTACAAGGTTTTCCATTTCAGAAGGGTGAGCCCAATTGTTAAAAATACAATGGATGTAGCTGGGATAACCTGCTTGAAATTTCTGGCTTTGATGCATTAAACATAAGTTCTTTCTTCCAGTGGTTTCCACCCATAGCAGACAGAGCATCATTATACCTGACATTTACCTTATAACCATGGTATTCCTGTCATAAATTAAGAAAGAACTAGCAAAACTGACAGCATGCTCAGGGAGAATATATATCTAACTGTTCTCTCAATTATTTCTAGTAGGGTTAAAATAAATTTATTTATTTATGGAACTTTTTAGACGTACAGTGGTACTTCGGATTAAGAACTTAATTCGTTCTGGAGGTCTGTTCTTAACCTGAAACTGTTCTTAACCTGAGGTACCACTTTAGCTAATGGAGCCTCCCGCCATTGCTGCACCGTGGCTGTGTGATTTCTGTTCTCATCCTGAAGCAAAGTTCTCAACTCAAGGTACTATTTCTGAGTTAGCAGAGTCTGTAACCTGAAGCGTTTGTAACCCGAGGTACCACTGTATGTGTAATTAAAGATAAGGTGCTCATTTCTCCACCAGAAACAGGTTTCGACTTTTAAACTCTTAAGCAATGGTTGTTTTTTTTTTACTTATTCATTATTTTAACAGAATTTACAGCATATACCCCTTAATTGTCAAAAGCTCTAAGTGGTTTACTGCAAATGTGTGAGGTGATGGAAATATGCTTGATCTCTCTCTCTCTCTCTCTCTCTCTCACACACACACACACACACACACACACACCTTTTCCTTTATCAAAACCCGGTGATTATTTTCTTTAACCTCACCCTGACTGCTGCAGATCATAGCTTGTGTTATGGTTTTTCACCTTTTGGCGAGTTTAAAACATCTGATATCCTACTTGCAGAAAATGCGGACAATAAAAGCACAGGAAGAGGGAGCTACCATCTGCTGTAGCTTCTGAAATGAGGATTCACACATTTCTCTGATTTGAGCGTACATGAACCTCTTTTTGCAATGGGAATTCCTGAACTACTGCTTTTGGAAATTGGATATTATTTTTGCTGTGAGTAAATGGATACAGCAAATGAAAGAGCCACACATTCCAGGTCATTCGGCTGCAAAAGAAGCCCGCATTTCCCCCATATTTTATTTTATTTTAAATCAGCTCTTCTGAATATGCAAAGCAGCTCTGAAAACTCAAAACCAGAGAAACCATATAAAAATCAATGAAACAATCTATTACACTACACAAAAAACAGGAGTTACTTAAAACAGTAGTAAAATAATACATTATGTGTCTATGCAAAAGTAAGATCCATGGAGTTCAGTAGGATTTACTCTCAAGAAAGTAGGGATGAGATTGCAACATGAAAACTATTTTCAGAGATAGCCTACAAACAGACAAAGAGAGAGCAGGGCATAACTGTCTGAGGAGCAAATACTGCAGTTATGGTGCCACATTGACAAGGTAGTACTTGACAATACCAGGTCAGATTGAACATCTATATTGGTGTCTAACAAAGTGGACCTCCAGGGTCTCTGGCAGAGATCTTTCTCAACTTATGCTATCTAGTCGCTTTGAGCTGAGATGCTTGGAATTGAACCTGGGACCATCTGTCACTGAGCCATGCCTCTTTCCTGAATCCCATTGCAAAGGTGGGTCAGAGGAACCAATCTTGAGCTTGGACAAGCTTGGTATGTGTGCAGGTGGTTCTTAAGGTCATCTGGCCCCCTGCAGTTGAGGGCTTTATGATGCATTCAGTGGTAGTTGGTACCCATTGGAGCTGTTAGGATGGAAGGCAGAGATGTCAACAACAGGTGGCCCCAGAGCTAATGCCTGGCACAGCCAACTCATTCTGCATTTGTTCCCATCCTCCACCTTGCTGAACACTACAAAGGCAATACTGAGACCAAGAAGGAGGAAAACCTGGCAGCCAGGGCCATCCGCTGGACTGAATATTAGTAAGAAGGGAGAAAGTTGGGGCTTGGCTGAGGAAGACAGAGGTTGATGAGGTAGTGCCACATTAGAAGAAGAAGAGGAGGAGGAGGAATTTGGATTTGATATCCCGCTTTATCACTACCCAAAGGAGTCTCAAAGTGGCTAACATTCTCCTTTCCCTTCCTCCCCCACAACAAACACTCTGTGAGGTGAGTGGGGCTGAGAGACTTCAGAGAAGTGTGACTAGCCCAAGGTCACCCAGCAGCTGCATGTGGAGGAGCGGGGACGCGAACCCGATTCACCAGATTACGAGTCTACTGCTCTTAACCACTACACCACACTGGCTCCACTGGACCAACCACCACTGGTTCCATTCTTCCCAGGGACAGCCCAAGGCAAACTTGAGGCAAAGCTCCTGTCCACTGCATGTACAGAAGTTGACCAGACTATCAGTTGAATCATACTGCAATATTGGCAATGAGGGAACCTCTTCCTGAAGGAAGCTGGTTTAGGAGGCACAGGGAAGGCTTCCTGGCTTTTACATCTCAGTCCTCCATCAACTCACTGCAACTCCACAACTTCCAGCACTTGCCACCTGAGGCAGGATGTCCCCTTTGCCTAATAGTAGGGCTGGCCCTGACCCTTCCTAATAGATGCCATCATTTAACTAGTTCATCATTGTTCAGTTAGATCCTCTTGTATTATTTCTCTTTGAATTTTGTGGTGCACTTCCCTTGTTGCGGTTCTTTCTGTAATTAAATCCATCCTCTACCCTGTACTTATTTCAGTGCCATTGCTTGATCTTAATAAGAGAGATTTGCTGGTGCTGGTGTGGGGGTGCATGGGAAACGACACCCAATAAAGGTGAATGCAGCATAAATAGATACTAACCCTATCAGGCAATAAAGAAATAGTTGCACTAATGCGTGTGCTTTTTGTTTTTGTTTTACTGCACAGAAATGCAGCAAATGTTGCCTGTTGGATTTCTAAACCACAGGCATTTGTTCTCAGCCACAGAAGCTCTGTTTGTAAAACCAGGTGGTAGAGGGTCGTGCACATCACTTTGTGCTCTTTGATCAGTGGAATAAACTTTCTGATGAAATACCAATTCAGGAAGGGTTAGGAAAGAAACTGTAAGATCATTGGCTAACTGCCTGAACCTCCACAGGGATACCTGTCTGAGACTTTAAGAACCACAGCTTTAGTCCCTTAAAATGTTACGGATCTGATGTGTGTTTATAACCATACACTTCAATAGTACTTGAAAGCACGGCACTAAAAATGACATATGTCTAAAGCTGCCAACTTTCCCAAACCTAAATCCCACGGACATATACCATGCCATATTTTGGAATGGTGCAGTTTAATACCACTTACCTGTTACTGAGAGGTACTAAATGGCAGCAGTTTGTTTGGGGTTTGTGTGTGGGAGACAGTGAGTGCACTAATAGATGGTTGGTGGAATGTATGTGTTTGCAAATGCTTCAGTTGTGAGTAGGGACGGATGGAGGGGTATGGCAGTGTTGATTTCTTTCCGTTTCTCAATTTCCCAGTGCTGAGTTCAGTATGTTACATTTCTGCATCAGTTTGTGATTTATTTATTGTTAAAGTCCCCGTGAAATTTCATCAGTATTTCCCGTAACGTACAGATTTTTGCAAGCAACTTTCCCTAATATAATGCATTTTCCTATATATACACTATGTTCTGCATTTTTATGCATACTTTCCCCAATACATTTATTTTTGAACACACATTCTTTGGTTGGAGAAAAACGATGAAAAATCTGGAGAAGTGCAAATTTGGAAGGTTAGCAGTTTCAGGGAGCGTGAATTAGATAGGTTTCCACTAACCTGCAATCCAAACTCAATTTCGGCCCCATCCCTATTCCTAACTGCATGTGCTTGGAAGCAAATTCTGTTGAAACTAGGAGCTATTAACAATTCATAAATTTCTCTTCTGCCCCAAAAGGGATTCTCATGGCAACATAGAGGGAAAGCATTAATATATATATATATATATATATATATATATATATATATATATATATATATGCAGGTTTTGGTGTCTTCGGGTGTCTTCCCGTGTAAGAGTTGGGGTGTCTAGGCGACGTTTCGACGAGGTCTCACTCGTCATCTTCAGGCTGGTGCTTTCGGCTTCTTGTTACTGGAACAGAGCTAATATATATAAAAGAAAATTGGAAAAACAAAATGCAATATCTATCAGCATTTTGTGGTAAGACAAAGAAGCAATCAAAAACACAAGCCCAGCACTTGAACAATAGTTCACTGATTTTCTTTCTGATGACCCCTAGTCATCAGAAAGAAAATGAGTTCCCACCATGCTCACTTGGCTGTGTTTTGCTTGCTAACGTCACCTACTCTACAGCCAAAGCCAGTCCTCCCCTTACTCTGTCCCCCATACTTACCACTTGCCAAACCCCTCCTGCATTCCCTTTAGACCAGGGGTAGGGAACTTTCTCTGGCTGCAGGGCCAGATCATTATCTCCCCACCTCTGCTTAAGTTGACAGGTGGGTGTGGCCACCCACTGTCAACCACGTGACATGGGGACATCAGGTGATGCTTCCCTTTGAAGCCCTGATTGCCAGTACTTAAAAGCAAATAAGGTGCTTCCATACAGTAGGGTCACCAGATGTCCCCGTTTCCCGGGAACAGTCCCCAGATTTGCAAATCTGTCCCTGGACAAATTCTGTCCCTGGAATGCCCCAGATTTGCAAATCTGTCCCCGGGAAATGTGGCAGCCGCAGCCTCAGCAGCTCCTGAAGCCAGCCAGAGCTAACTACACTACCAGGCTGGCCCCTCCTGGGCAACGGCTGCATGCCCATGACTCCTGAGCCTCCCCTGATCTGTCAAAACGAAGGGGGAAGGAGATTGGGGAAGGTTCAGAAGTCACGGGCAGGCAGCGCACCGTTGCTCAGTTTTTTATAAAAAAAACTCTGGGCATTTATGTTTCACAGGGTGCAAAAGAAGGGCTTTGCACCTTGATACAATAGGCATGTGTGCTTGGGCCCAGGGTCTTTTGCCTCACCATCCCCACTACTGACTCCCTGTTGCTACTCAGCTTAAAAAAAAAAAGTAAAAAAAAAGTGTCTGTGGCGATCACACAGAGTCCCTGGACGTTTCACCGTCTATTGATCCCTGTGCCAACACTTTATTTCTCGCTGCCACCACCCAGGCCCTACCTGGGACAATACTGAGTCCAGTAAGGGTTAAATTGAAACATAAACTTTTGTTTATTTATTGCAGTTTAACAAGTGCGTGGTTTCACAAACAGTATCAGTCAATAACATTCATGGGGTGCCTATCCAGTCCTATAACTTGCTCTCACTCACTAAACCACCTCTCAGATATTTACTTGTCTGCCTAGCCCCTAACTGTTCCTGACTCAGCCTATTTCGTTACACCAACTCAACCTGCCCACAGACTCTAGCCCAATTCACTCCCACTCCAACCAACCACCCAACTCCCAACAAACTCTCCCCTTTGTCCCTCCCAGAGCTGGTTTTATAGTCCCACTGACTCCACCCCCTGGGTCCTGACTGGGCAACCTGTTTAACTATTTCACCTCCAGCACTCTCATATGGTAACGTCACAGTGTCCCCGGATTCATTGAAAAAAAATCTGGTAATCATACAATACAGGGGTTTTTTTTGTAAACATTCTTGCAAAGGGATGTTTGCAAAGGGCTTTCAGGCACCCCCTGCAGAGGTTTGAAAGAGAACTGGGGGTTGGAGGCACATTCCCGCTTCCTCATCACCTGATGGGTGAGTGGGATCGTGCCTTCAAGCACTGCTGGGATAGTTCAGTTGGGAGAACATGAGACTCTTAATCTCAGGGTCTTATAGTTTTGTGCAGATTAGGTCATGTTATGACAATACAAATGTTTTAAGTTTTGTATCAAGCTAGCATATATTTTAGGGACACGGGTGGCACTGTGGGTTAAACCACAGAGCCTAGGACTTGCCGATCAGAAGGTCGGTGGTTCGAATCCCCATGACGGGGTGAGCTCCTGTTGCTCGGTCCCTGCTCCTGCTAACCTAGCAGTTCGAACGCACGTCAAAGTGCAAGTAGATAAATAGGTACCGCTCCGGCGGGAAGGTAAACGGCATTTCCGTGCGCTGCTCTGGTTCGCCAGAAGCGGCTTAGTCATGCTGGCCACATGACCCGGAAGCTGTACGCCGGCTCCCTCAGCCAATAAAGCGAGATGAGCGCCACAACCCCAGAGTCGGTCACGACTGGACCTAATAGTCAGGGGTCCCTTTACCTTTACTTTACTTAATATATATTTTATTGAATGACATTGTATACATTGCAGCAGCCTTTGGCTATAAGCAATAAACTTGACTGAACTACTAATCTCAGGGTCTGGGGTTTGAGCCCCATGTTGGGCAAAAGATTCCTGCATTGCAAAGGGTTGGACATTGTTTGCTGTGTGCCTGACAGCTGTTTTTCATTCAGTTTTGTTTAAAGTGAAGTCTGTTTTACTCCTAAAGAAACTGGTGCAGATTTTCTTTTCTTTTTTAAAAAAGTCAGGACTTCGTTTGAAATCAAAAATAGTGACTGCAACAAGCTCACGTGCTTGGTAGGCAACCTCCCTAGCTTCCCACACTTTGATTAAGACTCTAGGGAAATCATGAGGTAAATTCTGCCCAGAATCATGAGGTAAATTCTGTCCAAAATGCTGGAGAGACCCATAGCCACCTTACAACAATAAAATAAGCTCAACCCTGCACCTGCCAATATTATAAAGAAATTTTAAAGTGCATTGACAAACAGACAGGAAAATGGACACCTCTTTCTCATGGGAAGAAAATGTTCGAAAAACCGGAGGACAGATTTTGGCACAGCAGTTGGCCAAACCCTTTAATAGCATAGGTTCAACAAGTTTCAAGTACAGTTGAGTGTGAAATTATCCCCAGATATATAAATAACATGGTTATTTAAGGAAACTAAAGTTTACATGCTTTTATTAAGAAGTAGAAAATATTGGGCAGGAGGGGGCGAGGGTTTGAGGACAAACTAATTTTGCACTTAACTTTGAATCATAAAATTGAAATTACTAGTCCAACCTCCTGCTGAAGAAGAAAATGGTGTCTCCTAGTTTGTCTCATATTTCTTGTGTTGATAAGGGTTTGTTATTTTTGTAGAAGTCTGTTAGGCGATATAAGCCTTTGGTTTGCCAGGTTTTTATCCGGAGGTTTTGTGCTAAAACTGATCTGTAGAAAATTTAACTTGAAAAAAGAGACATTGCACATACTTTTGCAAACCAAGAAATCTTTAATAAAAATATGAAGAAGAAAATTGTATAGATAGTTCCATGAGAGAGGTGGATCTAGACAACTGGAAGCCCAAGTTCTTGGTTGCAGGAAAATGTAGTTCAAAATTCACCCCAAAAGAAAGAAAGAAAGAAAGAAAGAAAGAAAGAGAAAGAGAGAGAGAGAGGGAGGTAGAAGCTAAAGAAAAATGGTTTGAAGTTCTGTGCCTTGTAGGCAAGCACTCACTTGCTCGCCTCAGTCTCTACCATCCAAGTGAAGGGGAACAAGATATCTAGACTGAAATATTCAGATTTCCCTTTGAGAATTCCCTTTCAATAATATGCTGAATAAAAAACTTGCAACCAGAGGCATCAGGTTGCCCCCAACATTGAGGGGGGGGGAGGCTGGGTGCGTTGTGTATGTGTGAGATGCAGGAGGCCGAGTGCTCTGGAGGAGCAGCCCACTGGACCTGCGACATGCGTTTGTGACATCACACGCACCTGATGCGCATAAAACAAATATTGATGGGGGCCGAGCTGCCTTCACCCTCCCCTCTAGAATTGGCATGCCTGTTCCCAACTGCCCATTGATAGCCGAAATCAGTTTAATTTGAAGGAGGATGGGTTAGATCATTATGATTGGAAATAGGACTACTTTGGTATGAAGTGTTCGGTCCACACACTTGGGGTCAGGGAAAATAGACATTCTCTCAAAAGTTCACGTGGATGAGTGAGAGAAGGCCATGCTCCTCACATATGCAGAAAGGTTACAGCATGTTGTTGTTTAGTCTTGTCCGACTCTTCGTGACCCCATGGACCAGAGCACGCCAGGCACTCCTGTCTTCCACTGCCTCCCGCAGTTTAGTCAAACTCATGCTCGTAGCTTCGAGAACACTGTCCAACCATCTCGTCCTCTGTCGCCCCCTTCTCCTTGTGCCCTCCATCTTTCCCAACATCAGGGTCTTTTCCAGGGAGTCTTCTCTTCTCATGAGGTGGCCAAAGTATTGGAGCCTCAGCTTCAGGATCTGTCCTTCCAGTGAGCACTCAGGGCTGATTTCCTTCAGAATGGATTGGTTTGTTCTTTTTGCAGTCCATGGGACTCTCAAGAGTCTCCTCCAACACCATAATTCAAAAGCATCAGTTCTTCGGCGATCAGCCTTCTTTTGCAGAGGGTTGCTAAACTGTGGAATTTGCTCCCAGAAGAGGCAGTGATGGCCACCAACTTGGAGAACTTTAAAAGAGGATTAGACAAAGGATAAAGCTTTAACCCTGGTGGATATTGTTTTACCTCCACTTCACAGGCACCAGCTGGCCACGGAGAACAGCATGCTGGACTAGATAAGCCACTGGCCTCCTCTTATGTTCTTACATGTGCTGCATATATACATTTGCAGACAAACACAAATGGAAATATGGGAAGCTCAGGTGTTCTAGCATGGAGTCAATGGAGATATCAGGACTGAGTAAACATGACTAAGACTGCACTGCGTATCTGTGTCAATTATTCACCAGTTTAGATGTTCTAGTTGAAACTAGCAATCCAGTGGAGCTGAAAAACACTTGTGAATTATTCATCTTTTTCCAATACAGTTCAGCACCATTGCTTTCTCTAGCTTTTGCTTCCTGGTACTTCCTGAATTGATTGCATAGATGAGCTCACCCAGTCAGGGATAATAAAATGGATGGGATGATGTCATGCCACTAAGTCTGATGTGATGATGTCAGTAAATAAAATCATTTGGATTGACATAGCCATTGGATTTGGCTACATTATGACATCACGAGGAACACTTTAAACAAATAAGCAAATGTTTTTAGTATCAAAATTCTCTGACTTTTGACTCAACCTTAACTTAAGCAGTATAGTTACGACAATGAGCCTTACTTATATATATGTATATATGTAATTTCAGAAGTGGAGCTGAGATAATGTTCTTACACAGAATGTTTATGTGCATGTGAGTGGACACAAGCATACCATGAACAGCTCTGGTGTGGGTGTTTAGCCTTTATCTTCTTCCAGAAACTACGTACAATTAATAGATGAAGCTGTTTTATGATTCATTATTTCTGTACCTAGAGGATGATTTTTAAGAGCCCCATAAAAAGCAGGAATGTCAAAGATTGAAAGGCTTTTTGGTTGATTAACTATGGTGCTTTCACTTATTAATCAATGGATTGATTGATTAAAATACTCAGAATTGCTAAGATTGCCAACACCTAACCCAAACGAGTTTTTTTGTAGACCTGATAAGCTCTTTCTCTCTTTCTTTCTCTCTCTCTCTCCCTCAATCTCTGGTGTGTTGTGAGTGTGTGGCTACTTTTAACAGTGCCTGGAAATTCCACCCCAGGCAAAGCTCAATTTAAAAGCACAGGATTTTGGTTTAGCTAGGAAGTGGACAATGATTTTCTCTCTCCATAACAGCACTAGTTCCAGTTGTGGGCCTGGATTCAAACAACAACATGCTTAGTCCTACTCACCCATGGGAGATGTAACTAGCATTTCTCAAACAGCAATTCCCTATTGTCCCCAGCAACCTTCTTCTTGAGACTGGGTTTAAACAGCACTTTGTAAAATGACTTGGGATGTCTGTGGAATGCTCAAAGGACAGCAGTCAAACATTCCACTGGGTGTAAGTGGAGTAGCTCTTTAGATAGCACAACATTGCCTTATGCAGTTAAACATTTTCCTCTTCTCATACTTCGTTCATCCAGACCTAGCCTGTGGTGAGATGCCATCTTGCAAGAGATCAGCCCAACCCTCCAGGTTTCATAAAAAGCCCTACAGATATTGGGCTCGGCCCAGATAGCAAGGCCAATGACTGGGAACGATGGGGGTTGTAATTCGACATCCGCTGGAATGTCACAGGCTCCCTGACCCTGTTGTCAAGGATTCTTCAAAACTGCTGGTCATTTTTATTGGTATATATATGAAGATGTGTGTACAAAATAACAACATGGTTCATTTTTAATTACTAAGCTGAGCTTAGTAATGAACACAGAACATAGTTGCTGGAATATGGTGTGTTCTTCACACTCTTACAAGAGAAACTCTGGAGACGGCTTTGCCAGGGAATTGGCTGAGCCCCTAGTGCTAAATTATGCAGTCTTGTATAGCCCACTATGATTTCACATCTCTCTCTCTCTCTCTCTCTCTCTCTCTCTCTCTCTCTCTCTCTCATAGTTCCCAGCTTTAAGAGGTTGTGGGCATATCTACAGCTTTGCTACATTTCCATCTGCACTGATAGATGGATTGTGTTATGTTGTGCTACAGATGGCTAGACAAATATAGGATACAACCCTGAGAAAGTGCTTGAGGCTGCAGTTGGGAAGTATTTTTAATTTTATTTATAAGAATATTTATAAACTGCCAACTCATAAAAGATATCATGGCAGGGTATTAAAAAGTCGTTAAAACATCACACCATTATAATATCATGAAAGACGGAACAAATGACCAACTCTGAATTAAATTAGTTCTCTAAGGATGCAAAGCAAAACAAGAACCTTTCCAGCAAGCAACAAAATATCAAACTGGAGGTGCCTGTCTGATTCCAATAGGCACAGCATTCCAAAATACCGATGCCCCTAAAAGTCTTCATGTACTTGGAAGCTAAATGGGTATGACATAACTGTGGGACGTTTCAAGAGGGCTTTTCCACATGGCCACAGTGATTTGGTTGGTGTGTAAGGGACAAGGCAGTATAAGGGGAAAGTAAGGCAAGTCAGTCATATGGAGTAAACATGGGTAGAGGGTCACACTTTCCCATCTATTTAATTGAGTTATCAAATTCCATTGCTTTCATCCTATTGACCAGCTCATTGTCTTGTGCCCAATCCATTCATTGGCTTGTGTTTGAAAAAGTGCTCTATTTCAATCTTGCTAGCAACCTCACTCTTGGCACTGCTTGGGAATTCCAAGAAACCTAAATATTAGTGTAGTTTTGAAAAGTTCAGACTGCCATCTTGATTCAAAGTGCTATTTTCCCTAACATATTTATTTTAATGCACACTTCCCCATATATCTATATTTAAATTGTTTAAATTGTTTTGGAAAGTTCTAATTTGATTGCTTTGGCTTTAAATGCAAACTGAACTGAATTTCTTGTCCAAAGACAACTGTAAACAACTAACTTCGCTAGTAGAGTTGCAAAAAGTTTTGTAAGGTGAACTTTATCAATTATTGCAAAGTATAATTTAAAAATTGTTGATTTGCAATTAAGATTTAATAGTAATAATTATAATTCCAAAATGCAGCATTAGATAATAAGTGGGAAAACCATTAATCGAGTAGGAGGGAAGTCTCAGGCTGCTGTAGCCAAATGTTTTCTACATTATATATAAGTTGAATGTTATGTTTAAAATATTTGCAAAAACTAATTAAAAAAATTATATATATGTGTGTATATATATGAGAATTTCTCCTCCATCCCTACCACCAGGTAAACAGTAAATTCTCGATATTAATAATGGATGGTATCAGCAGTAATATACTCTACCAGCAAAAGCTTACCAGTTTTATCCACTTGAAAGTGAACTGTAACAGCAGAATATTCCAATTATTGGACATTGCAAATCTGAGAGTCCTAGGAAGCAAAGCTTCCCTGAAACTCTGAGCATGTGTACAACTGGTGTTCCAGTTGAATGAAGAAAGGTGTATTAATGTAGCTGCAGTTCCAGCACAAATTCCCATAATGGGACTGGGGAAAAGTCTGTGTTGTTGAGTATTGTCAATTGCAAGGGGTGGTCACAGATACACTCATTTATTCCTATGGGTCAATTTGCCTCCAAGGGATACTGACCTCTATCCCCTGTGAAGGATCCTCTCTCCTGCTCATCCGGTGCCCTGGAGACATTTTAGCAACTTGCCTGAATGAATCAAATCACTCCAGCAATGCCTTGTTCATTTCCAGCCATTCTTATCTTTTCTGGCTGAAGGTTTTATATTTGCTCAACCAGAACACCCACTTGAATCCATTACTCCATTATAATATGGAGGACTTAATCCAGTTTTTCTTTCCCTTTACCAGGGGTGCCACCTCACCCTCAGGATTGTGGGTGCCCGCCACTGCAATATGGACGTGCGCTGTCACACGTCTGTACGTAGTGTGTGTGATGTCACATGTACTATGTACAGGTGTGTGTGTGAGAGAGAAAGACATCGCATGTTTCTGTTGCACTGGTGGTGGCTCCTCTTCCTCCTCCTCTCCACCAGGGCCGTCTTTACCCAGGAGTGCAAAGGATGTGGGGCACCCGGGCACCGAATTCTGGGGGGGTGCCAGGCATCCGCCTCTGAAACTGCCTAAGCTCTTAACTATCTACCTGTTATGAAATAATAAATAATTTTGATCAAGCTAGAAAAACGAAATATATATATACCTAGGTATTACCGATATGTATACCTACTGTTTCACTAAAGGACTTTCGACTTTCTGCCTCATTTACCAAAGACACGCACAAAAAACCATTTCCCAGAAGTCCTTCACTTTCTTACATTCCCACCACATATGGTTAAAAGTACCTTCTTTTTCCTGCTCTCCCAGGTCCTAGTCCAACACTTAAACCATTATGCCACACTGGCTCTGCCTGATGTGATAGATTGGGGTTGCCAACGTGGTACCCATGGATGTACATACATCTGCAGGTGCTTTCCTTATAAGTTCACTCCAGCTGCCCCTGGCAAAGAAGTAGGCTTGAAAGAAGCATTATGTTATAGTCAGTAGACTGGGTGGTGGTGTACACTTAGTTGTTGTGTGTGTGCTGTCCACAACATTTTCTCTGGCTTGAAATGTGCCTATGGGCCCTAAAAGGTTGGCGGCTTCATGCTAGATTGTACTTGCAGGGAGAGTTTCTCGTGTGTGTGTGTGTGTGTGTGTGTGAAAAAGCATTCAAAGATGCTCTGAAGCTTGAAAAGGCATATTCCAGTCTACTTCCTCAGCATTCTGTTGTAGTGAGTTCAAACCGCCCACCATATGTTGAGAGAACATGTGAGCAGGGACACAGAATTGTTGAGGCTAGCCTCACCACAGGCATGAGCTATGGTCATGGCCAAATTTAAAATACTATGAAACAACTTTAAACAGCCATGGCTCTCCCCAAAGAGTTATGAGAGCTGTAGTTTGTTTAATGTGCTGAGAGTTGTCAGGAGACCCCCATTTCCTTCCCAGAGCTACAATTTGAGTTCCTTGTGAAGAAAGATTGATTGTTAAAGCAGCCTGTGAACTGTAGCTCTCAGACACTCCAAGTGTCCCTATTTTCCAGGGACGCCCCTGATTTAGACAAGCTGTCCTGGTTTCTCATTTGATCCCAAAATGTCCCACTTTTCCTTAGCATGTCCCTATTTTCACTGGAGAAATGCTGGAGGGTATGGAGTTTTTTGATTTCTGAGATGTTTGAAGGCAATCCTATATAGAGAAGTTTAAAAAAAGTTTAATATTTTATTCTGTTTTTATATACGTTGGAAGCTGCCCAGAGTGACTGGGGCAACCCAACAAGATGGGGGGGAGGGTATAAATAGTAAAATTATCATTAAGGAATGGGACGTCCCTATTCTCATTGGGGAAATGTTGGAGGGTATGAGCTCCAGGAGGGGAAGAGGGCCTTCTAACAACTCTCAGCACCTCAACAAACCTACATCTCCCAGAATTCTTTGTGGGGAGCCATCACTGTTTAAAGTGGTATCAACGGTGCTATAAATGTATGGGGCAATTGGGGCACTGTCCATATATTTGGCAGGTATGTGATGGGAGGTGGAGTCTATGGCCATAATGCTTTTCTGCATGACTTTGGAACAGGAGTCTCTCTCGTGTGCAGGAGATCAGTGTGCATATTTGTATATGCATAGAATCGGGATGGGTGGGACAGACAGAATGGAAGCCTTCCTTGAAGGGGAAGAAAAGTTTTGAGAAATTGGAGGAGAGATTTTGGCACAGCACTAGCTCTGTCTAGTTTGTCCCTCGTTGCCAGAAGAATTTAGCGAGCGTTCTGGGACAGGTGGTATGGGCGGGGTGAGAGAAGTACATTTGAGTTCATCTCTGCCTTCTGTCTTGTGTGAAACATAGTTCTGAAATCAGCTCATCCTTGGCTTGCTTTATCTTCAATATTTTCCCCCGGCTCACATTTGCAAACTTGAGAAACCGTCATGGGCAAACTCCCCAGCATATTCCATTGGCTACAGTATAATGCATTTTTCAAATCTGATTTCAGCAGGAAAAAGCTGTGGGTGCAACGTTGGTGGCCTGTGGACTAGGGGGCTGGTATGTCCAGCAAGAATCTTTTCCAATACTTGTTTTGGCTTCAATGTTTTTTCCCCTCCAGTTCACTTTTCCTGCACCAATTCATTCTCTTTACACTTCACAGACTTGCTCTCTGACCCACAGGCATTTTGATAATTAATGCTCATGTGTGATTCAGCATATATATATATACAGTGGTAGCTCAGGTTAAGTACTTAATTCGTTCTGGAGGTCCGTACTTAACCTGAAACTATTCTTAACCTGAAGCACCACTTTAGCTAATGAGGCCTCCTGCTGCTGCCGCGCCGCGGGAGCATGATTTCTGTTCTCATCCTGAAGCAAAGTTCTCAACCTGAAGCACTATTTCTGGGTTAACGGAGTCTGTAACCTGAAGCGTATGTAACCCAAAGCGTATGTAACCTGAGGTATCACTGTATATGCCGCCCATCTGATTGGGTTGCCCCAGCCACTCTGGGTGGGTCCCAACAAAAAATAGTAAAAGCACAATACAACATCCCACACTAAAACCTTCCCTGCCTACCCCACTGTACCTGTAAAAACAGAGCTGCATTCATTGAACCATTCCCATGCAATAGTGAAGAAATCATTTGATTTAACACCGCCAGAGATATTAATTTTGCTGTCAACAACATAACGAAGCACTTGTGCCAATAATATTGTTGCAAGCTACCCTACCCAGCCATCTTTGTGTTTCCTTTTGGGAATGAGGCACAGCGGAGACTGTGGTGTCTTTATGATATATGATTTATTTACACATACATACAACCTGAGCCTATGATGGAGGGGTTCACAGCATTAATACCCAAAGAGGGTCTTGCTTCTCTCATAGCTGCAGCTGTGGATTCAAACAGACATCAGCCGTGGCTCCCCAACCCTTTCTCTAGCTTGCAGCCTTTACCAGATTGCAACCTTTCCCCTTCAGATCACATACCAACCAAAAACGTCTAATTCAAACTCTGCCTTTGTCTTCTAATTAACTCTGAGTTGAGAGGGGGCCCCTCCCATTTGCCATCTGGCACAGAGCTCCCTCTCTTTCACTTTCCTAATGGCTCATCATCTTCATTTTGTTCTCCTAATGGTCCATCTCTGCAGGCAATTCCCTCATCAAGAAACTGGTCTGGCTTATATTTTAACATTTGCTGAATCCGGAGGTTCAGTGTCAGACTCTTAGAAACACAGGGGAGTCTGAAACTCATAACACAGGAGTCTGGCATCCACAAGCTCATAACTCTATGGTACACATTATTCTGTGCAAAGCTGTGCCACCCACTCCTAACTTGGGACAATTGCTCCAAAAGGGTACCATGGCTGATGGCATCAAAAGCCACTCAGAAGTCGAGGAGAATTAACAGGGACTTATTTTCCCTGTCTCTCTCCTGACAGAAGTCACCATACAGGGTTCGTGGTTCCAATTCTGTTGGTATTCATCACCTGAGTTTGCTGTTACAGGGTGTGGTGCTCATCAGAATTATACCAACTGCAACCACCTCTGTAATTATTGCATAGATACAGATATAAAATTATTCAGGAAATGGGGGGGGGGGGATTGGGAATCTGAGGATGCATTCGCCAAAGAAAATGGATTTGTTGCATCAATTCTGCTGTTGGAGCATCCTTTGGAGCTGACTGCTAATAAATTAATTGCAGTGTTACACTTTCACATCTGGAATCAGTTACATTAAGTGGCAAAAATGCAGAACTTCTTGTTGTATCAGTTCTGTGGATATGGCATTAACTTAGTATTAAGTTATCTAGTGAGCCTCCTGCATTTGATTTTATAGTCTGAATTTTCCCTTCTTCGTGACTTATTTCCCCCCTTATTTTCTGGACTGATTCATGACGTTGGGTATTTGCCAGCTCACAGAAAGAGCTGACTTGGCACTTGTATAAAAGACAGCTAAAGAATAAGCTGGCACTATAATACTAAACACAAATGACCCACTCCAGCAGTCTGTTCAGTGCAAAGCATTATGGGCAGGAAGGACCTTACTCTTTTGTGGAGGGCAAAGCTGAACCCATGCAAAGGGATAGTCACTACATCTAACAGAGAAAGCCATTAAGGCAATAATTCCTAGTAATGTGCAGCTCCCTTACCCGAATGACACAACTTGGGCTTTTCAGCATTCTTTGGGATCCTGTTTATTGAACAATCATCCTTATTTGTTTACAGTTTGTAACGAGGTTGTAGAACGGAAGCTGCTTATGGAGCATTCATTCAGATTTGTTTGTGCAGAGGTTATACAATCTAGTGAATTTCCCCATCACTATCTTTACTGCAACAAGTCTATTTTTTATGCACAAGTGGTGCAGCCTGAATTTGCAAGTGTGTGATTGAATCCCATTCGCAGAATAGCAGCAATAACCCTTTGAAAGGTTATTTGAGCATTGGAAAGGAAGACTCAAAAATCAAAAGAGGTTTCTTTGCCTCTTACTGCCTTTACCAGAAAAGTGCTTCTAACATTTGGCGGGGGGCAGGAGTAGAACCAGCAGTGAAGGGATGCCAATGAGCATGCTGAGACAGCTGGAAAATCCCAAACCTGAGCAGCCTTGGAAACATCATTTTAAGCTCAGAGACAAATAGGCAGGTGCTTTCTGTGGCCCCAGCCAACAGTGGTTACTGCCTCTTTTTCATGTTGATAAAGGTTGGGTGAAATAATAACGAAGGCCACATGGCAGTAAGACATGGCAGGAGGACAATCTGGTGCCTTCCAGATGCTTGGGACTACAATTCCCATCAGCCCCTGCAAGTGCAGTTGGATTCCAAAACATCTAGAGGGCACCATGTTGGCAAAGGCTGTAGTAGAGAGTGGCCATTTTGATTCAGCCCCAAGGTTGAAGGCGTCTTGGTTGGCTTTGACTCAAAAGGACCAAGTGGTTTCCCAACCCCTACACATTTTACATGCTCTCTATCTACCATGCAGCCTTCATAAGCATCACTTGTGGTTCCTTAAGTTTGCCATTAAAAGAATGTAGCTCTGAAAAGGGAAGAACAGCATATATAATCTGATTGTTCATCATGGGACTTCAGAAATCCAAAGGCAAATTTCAGTAGCATATTGGTCCAACTATTCTCTGAATAATTATCCATTGGACTGTGTGCTCCATAGCTGGAAGCATGCCTACAGATTTCAATGGAGCAGCCATCTAAGTGCACTTGGCACCTTTGCCTCAGTCTCATAGTACAGGGTGTGAGTAAAGTAATTTGTTGGAGGTTTGCTGGCTTGCTGGACGGGAGCCATGTGACCTCAAGGGAAAAGTGTGCAGCGCCTGAGGGCATGGCGACATAGCCAGAGATCAGCAGGTGCCACAATTGGTTCCCCTGTTATACCATAGATGAAATACAAATGAAGGAAAACTGGTCTGCAGCTCATGTGACTAGGGATGGGAAATAAATTTGATTCAGTTCACATTGCAAGGCGAATTTACCTAATTCGCAAATAATAATATTTTTTATCATTTATATGCTGCCCATCTGACTAGGTTGCCCCAGCCACTCTGGGCAGCTTCCAACAATTTAAAACACAGTAAGACATCAAACATTAAAAATTTACCTTCACAGGTCTGCCTTCAGGTGTCTTCTTTCCAAAACAACATGCAAACTGGAACACAACCTTCACTGTATTTTGCATTGCACTTCTCCTGCCAAGTACAGAAAAAGATACTGCATATATGAGTAAAAACAATATACAGAAGTGAATGATATCATGGGAAATTGTTTTGCAGTGATGAGTAGATTAGTGCAAATTGCATATAAAATTTGCATATTAGGAGCTTTTATGAAGACTTGTTTTTTAAAGTATGCTGACGTGAAAATGTGGAAGAACAGACAAACTGAAGTTGACAGAGTTGCCCACTGTTATGTCATGGACTGGCTGGATCCTGAGGAGTGGTGGGAGGCACCAGCTGGGGAACTCCCTAGGGTAAGAAGACTCAGAACTCGGGCATTGGTGGTGGGACAACAATGACTGGTCAGAGGGAGAAGAGGGAGCTGACTGAGAGGAGAATGTTCAGAAGCTGAAGAGGCAACAGGGTTTAATGAGCAGGAAGAGGCTTTGGCAGAGAGCAGTCCAGAAACGGAGGCATAAGAGGAGGCTGGAGAGGAGGGAAGCCAAGTGGCAGAGTGTGGAAGAAGCCAGGGAGTTCCTCCTGCTGTGACCAGCTCCCCTCTCCCATGGTCTTCCCAAATACAAAGAGGAATGAAGAGGGTGGAGCAAAGAGAGAGAAGGCAAAGGAGCCTCAGGTTGCTGGGGAAAGATATGGGGGAGGAATCTTAGAGAGAGGTGGGAAGGTGGAGACCTTCAGTTCTCACAACTGGAGTCATTGGTGCAAGACCTACTGGGAAGAGTTGCTGCGATCTCTAGGCTGTTTTAGTTTCTTTGAATCAAGAGTCAACTTCACTGACACCAGGTGCTTTATTACTGACCTGTTCCTGACACCTTACTTATGACTTGAAAGTCACAGAAGACACAATCCTGCGGCATTCGCTCCATCTGAGCTGCAGCTTAGATCAAACAAGTCTGTGTTCTCGCCCCACTATGTAAAGAATGCTTCCTTACATCTCTATTTCTGATGCTTCATTCCAGACCATTCAGGTGATACTAGGTCAAGGCATAAGTTACACCTGCATCCTTTGAAAATTAAACAGGCCTGATGTGGCCAGTTGTGACAAAGCTTTCATTCTCATCATATAACACCTATGTTCAAAATCCAGTCACTTGAGTACAATGGTTTCTTATGAAAGACTCACAGGGTTTTAAATTTAAAATATTGCATTAATAAATAGTGTTATTAATTAAAAATATTCTCTGTTATGCAACGCAGTGTTCAAGGACAAGGCTCATGTTTAAAGAAAACTGTCATATTGTATAAAGGTAGTTGCCTATATTTCTATTGTTAGACTTCCAACATCTCTGAACACATTTATTCATTCATTTTTATTTATAGCCTTATCTTGAAGGTTCAGACTGAGTAATAAATTATTATTATTATTATTATTATTATTATTATTATTATTATTATTATTATCATCATCATCATCATCATTATTATTATTAGAAAGTTTTTAATGTCTGATGTTTTATTGTATTTAATATTTTGTTGGAAGCAGCCCAGAGTGGTTGGGGTATACATAAATTAATATTAATATTATTAACTTTATAGTAACTGAGAAACTGGGACGCGGGTGGTGCTGTGGGTTAAACCACAGAGCCTAGGACTTGCCGATCAGAAGGTCGGTGGTTTGAATCCCCATGATGGGGTGAGCTACCATTGCTTGGTCCCTGCTCCTGCCAACCTAGCAGTTTGAAAGCACGTAAAATAAAGCAGATAAATAGGTACCGCTCCGGCGGGAAGGTTAACAGCTTTTCCGTGAGCTGCTCTTGTTTGCCATAAGTGGCTTAGTCATGCTGGCCACATGACCTGGAAGCTGTACGCCGGCTCCCTCGGCCAATAAAGCGAGATGAGCGCCGCAACCCCAGAGTCCGCCATGACTGGACCTAATGGTCAGGGGTCCCTTTACCTTTACCTTTAACTGAGAAACCAGCATGATTCTTTATATTCCAACTTAAAAGGAAGCCTCACTGAGTTCAATGGGGCTTGCTTCCAGGTAAGTGGGTATGGGATTGCAAATACATGTTTTACAAATAGGGGTATATGTACTGGATATGTAAACATTGCAATGAAAACTAATATGAGATCGCCTCTTTTCTGTCTATATCTTCTCCCACTGGAGAGCCTGGGGAAGACCATGTCTTCCACTGCTGCATTTCCGGCAGTATACACCTAGGGATGCTTAAGAAATTTGATCTTTGCATATCCTTATATACAATGACCTCATCTGCGCCCTTCAGACTAATGTGCAACCATCACTAAGCTATCCATTGACCTCTGTACTGCCCAAAATGTCCTGTCACAGTCCTTGGCTTCAAATAAGTACCAATATGCATCCTAAAGTGTGTACAGTATTTTGACACAAAACACTTTAAATATGCTATTTAAATGCCACGATTATGTGGATTTTAAAACCAATACTTTGAAATACTATTGATGCTTTAAAACATTATTTAAGTGAAAAGTTTTGCATGGATTTTTTTTTAAAAAAATGCAGATTAACGCAAGAACAGGACAGAACAGTCTTAAGAACAAACAAAGTGCTGCACTAGATCAGACCTACGGTAATTTCTCATGTAGTCCAGCATTCTGGCCAGCCAGATGCCTATGGAAGTCCACAAGCAGGAGCTGAACGCAACACCACTCTCTTAACTTGTGATTCTCAGCAACTGGTATTCAAAGGCTTCACTGACAGTGAAGATACGGATGAACACGTGAAAAAGTGACATGGATGGAAATGCACTTACTAATCCTTTCCTATATATATCCTGGCCAGGAATCTTGCCATCATTTCTCTTTGCATTGCTCTTATCCATGGTGTTGCCTGCTGAGAGCTTGCAATGCAATTTCCATTATTTGGGGTGTACAAACATAGCTGCTTTCTTCCCTGAGCAATGCTTTGCTCCAACACAAGGAGAGCAGTACAAATGTGATGTGCTTTTAATTTTATGGAGTTAGTTGCTGCGGAGGAAGCCTCCGTGTTTCTTATGCATATTCAGTGTGTGCAAGCCTGAGGCTGGTGCTCTCCTTTTTCAGGCTGCCGGTTTTGCCTTGTATGCAGGGAGATGGTGTCCCTAGGATGGTGTCATGGGGGACAATCTTTTGGGATACTGCCAGGGAGACAAAGTCCATCATGACTCCACGTCGTCTCCGTTGCGATCCATCAATCTCCCGTAGATACAGTATCAGCAATTAGCGACACGAGTTCCAGAAATAGCTTACCACATTCCAGAGCTGATGCACGCTCTATCAGCAGAATTCACACAGCGAAAGATGCACACAGGAGAGCATTATTTACAAGTTTATTCAGCGTTGGTCAGAACAATGAAAAAACATGACTGCCTGCTTCGGTGTCTCAGGCACAGAGAGAGAGAAACGAAAGCAAAGACACAACAGAAACATCCTGTGAACAGGAAATACACAGGCTGTGACACAAACATCCTGCTCCCTTTTAAGGTGGAACGGAAATATCCTAACACAATCATCCATTGCTGTATGGCAATTGACACCTTTCATACACAGGTAAAGTGGGGGCTTTATCAGCAGATGGTATTATGGTTGCGGTTGCAATGGTTTTTCTTCCAGGGATGCTGTGAACATGTCTGTTGGTTTTTTGATGTTTGCATTTGTTTCAGTAGCTATTATTTTACTGTTGACTCTGCCTCTTGTTGAGTGATTACACTATGCTGGTATTAGCCCTAGCAAAGCAGCTGGCTGGCATACTGGGACCATAGGATCATCCAGCCCTATCGAAGACAAAAGGAAACGTCAAGCATATCAGCATTAGCCCTCTTACACTAAATGTGAAATTCCTTTGAACTGAAAAAATCTAATCCATCAGCATGACTTCGGTGTTGCAGCACAAACAAGAAACAGTGTCCTGCTCAGAACATATTATACACTCTACTGTAAAATAGAGGAGTGTTACACAGAAACACAATGGCATCAGTTGTAAGGGTGGTGGTGTGGCTGGGGAATCTTATCTAGCCTGAGAGCCACATTCTCTCCCTGGTAGGCTTACCAGGGGCCACATGCCATTGGTGAGTGGAGCCAGAGGCAAAAGTGGGTGTAAGCAATGAATGCAACATTTGCACAGTAGGCTAGTTTCTACACCAACCCACACACCTCCATTCTCCATCCAGGTGAACATGAGGCATTGTCAGAATTCAAGGGGACATTCTAGCCAGGCAAAAACACTCCCAAAGCAGAGTCAGCCAGGGGTGTAGCTAGAAAGGGCGTGTTGCTTGGAAAACGTCCCCAGGAGAGCCAGTGTGGTGTAGTGGTTAAGAGCGGTAGACTCGTAATCTGGTGAAGCGGGTTCACGTCTCCACTCCTCCACATGCAGCTACTGGGTGACCTTGGGCCAGTCACACTTCTCTGAAGTCTCTCAGCCTCACTCACCTCACAGAGTGTTTGTTGTGGGGGAGGAAGGGAAAGGAGAATGTTAGCCGCTTTGAGACTCCTTAAGGTAGAGATAAAGCGGGATATCAAATCCCAACTCTTTTTCTTCAAACACTCTGTGAGGTGAGTGAGGCTGAGAGACTTCAGAGAAGTGTGGCTAGCCCAAGGTCACCCAGCAGCTGCATATGGAGGAGCGGGGAAGCGAACCCGGTTCACCAGATTACGAGTCCACCGCTCTTAACCACTACACCACTCTGGATCACATTTAGTTCATGGCCTGAGGTTCCTGAGCATGAGGGTGTCAGCATCAGCATGAAATGAGCCAGACCTCTTACAAGGTCTATATTTGCCTTTGAGAATGTATTTGTTTTCCTTTCCTTTAGTTTAGGGTTTTTAGTTCAAGGACTGCGCTTCCACATGGAAAACCTTCCAGACCCTGCATGCCAGGGGTAGGTGGGGGCCAGAGGTGGATGGAGCAGTGATTGCAACTCTTACCTGTGTGCTGCAGGCTTCATTCTGGCTATGCAAAATACTGGGTTTTCTACACAACACACACACTCCATCCTCCATCTAGGCAAGCAAGAGGCAGTATTACAGTTCAAGAGCACATTCCAGCCATGCAAAAGTATGTGGGGAAGGCATAGACAAGGGTTGGTGGTGTTATGTAGTGTAGTTTCACCCTGGGCCAACAGGGGGATACTGTATATAGTTTTCACTCAGGTCTGTAGATAGTTTTCACTCAGGTCCGCGGCAGTTATTTTAGGCGGGAACTCTGGGCTGTGGTGGTTACAATGTTGACAGCCGGCTGCCTATAAATACAGGCCGGCTGAGCTGTTCTCAGTCAGTTCTATTCCAGCTTACCACAATAAAGAGCTACTTGAAGAAATTGCTGTGCCGGCTGCTATGTCAACCCACGACTTAACACTGGCGACGAGGATGAGATAGATGGACATCAGAGCACAGCCAGATGCGGCCAGCCTCTGAACTGAGCTGAATCACTGAGCTGAATCACAGAGCGAAATCACTGAGCGAAATCACTGGGCAGAACCAATTCAGAGCTGACTGTTCTGGCTAGAGCACTGTGTTCCATCCATCGCCCTTCACGCCGGCATCGGAATCATGGCTTCACTTGTGCCTCTACCGCCGTTTGCGCCAGCCTCTGAATCATGGGACTCCTACCTCGCTCGGTTCGACTGCTACCTCCAAGCCAACGAGCTGACAGCAGTATCAAAGGATCGGAAGCGGGGCCTATTCCTCAGCCTCTGTGGGCCTGAGGTGTTTGAGACGGCCCGAGCGTTGGTTGCGCCTGAAGCAGTCCAGGCAACACCATGGGACAGGTATCACTGTTGGTCTAAGTATGGGAAATGTAACCGATAGGCTTTTGTGCTTATTTGAACCATTACGCGTAGTGCTGTATATAAGAAAACCATTACGATTGTAACTAACGCCTTATCTCGGTGGGGAGGGGTGTTATGTAGTGTAGTTTCACCCTGGGCCAACAGGGGGATACTGTATATAGTTTTCACTCAGGTCTGTAGATAGTTTTCACTCAGGTCCGCGGCAGTTATTTTAGGCGGGAACTCTGGGCTGTGGTGGTTACAATGTTGACAGCCGGCTGCCTATAAATACAGGCCGGCTGAGCTGTTCTCAGTCAGTTCTATTCCAGCTTACCACAATAAAGAGCTACTTGAAGAAATTGCTGTGCCGGCTGCTATGTCAACCCACGACTTAACAGGTGGGATGTGTGCACTGGAGAGATTCCCAGGAGCTAAACAGAGAGGTCTGAGAGGCCACATTTGGACCTGGGCCTGAGGTTCCCCACCTACATTTATGGGGTAACTGCACAATCAATTTCCATAGGAAAATGTTACAAGATGAGAAAATTCATGGATTCTTCTATTGCTCTTTTTTCTTAAAACCTTGTTATCCATATAGTGAAGCAGATATAGTTGTGCTTTATGTATTATTACTGCTAGTTCACATGTTAGCAGTTTAGCATCTTAGAGGGTCCTTTGAACACAGTAACACGGAGCAGGACTATACCTCCTGGTCCTGTCCCAAATTCCATGCACCTTGCTGGCCTTGACCTAACATCTGCATGTTGACTGCAAAGGGGAAGCCCATATACTTAGACATCTCCATGTGTAGGCTTCTACACAATCATGAACTCCTGATCATGTTGAGACCTAGGACCTCAATGCCAACAATTGATATGTAAACACTGCAGACAGGGATGGTGGAGCTTGTGGTGTGGTGTTTGTGTACATGTGTGGTAAAAATGGGCCTACTCCTTCTCCATGCATTAGACTTATATAAAGTTCTGAGGGAATTTGAGGCCCATGGAGGAAAAAGGAGGGATCCAGTGAAAGCAAAGCCCAATGTGAAAAGGACATTGGACAGCTCCAAGGGAAATGTATGTGCTCAATCCATTTCCATTACACTTACAGAGAATATAGATAAAATCTAAGTGTGGCATTTTCTGTACTGAAAACATCAGCATCATATAATTAAGAAGGGTGGCTCAGGATGTGATCCTTGATGCAGTGATGGGTGCACACAGATGGGTGCCCCTACATTCATCTCTGAAACGCTGGATGATAGGAAATGAATTTGCTAATTTGGGAGGCAGAAAGAGTTCTTGCTGTTAGCCTTCATTTCGTGGTTTAGTCATATATTGTGACAGTAGTACAATTTCCAATGAAAGGTGTCAATAAAAAGTAACAGCATCATTTACGCTGAGCTTTCTTACTTTTTCTCAGAGCAAGCTACATGTTGTTGTGTCTTGTCTTCAAATTAAGAGAAGCTGTGAAGGAGGGGTTCTAACATTGCTGCAGCTGTGTGAACATTTCTTTGCTAGCAATTTATGCAGTGAACTCAACACCTTTCTCAATTGCAACCTTTGCTGAGTTAGTCTCGCAATTTAAATTGCAGGAAAGTCTCTCTCTTTTTGCAATTTGTGTTACCCTTCAAATTCTAGCCATTGCACATGTAAATTTTATAATTCAATAGATCTGTTGCTCTTTTCCCCTCTCCATCTGCTATGACGATTCCAGTATACGGCACACTGCTTCCTTAAATTTAAAGAAAACGTTCCATGAGAACAATGTTACCCTCTTAACTAAACAGGGTGCCATTAAAAGTAGGACTCGTGCATGTATTTGTGTGCACATGTGTTTGTGTCACAGCGACTCTACTGTTCCTCATGGGCCACAACTGATGGCCCTCTTATGGTACACACACTCATGAGATCAACATCTGGTTTTTAAAGATTAAAAAGAACCCAGACTCTGGAGTAGGGTTGCCATATTTTGAAAATGGTCTTCCCGGACAGACCTACCCTTGACACAGAGGCCAAGTGGAGGTTTTTTTCCCTCTTGTTGTTGCCCCACTCCCAGGGCCGGATTTAGGTTTGATGAAGCCCTAAACTCCTGAAGGTAATGGGGCACTTTATATGTCCAGTTGTCCTTTGTCAACAACAAATTGTTGCTGTTTCTTGTGTTGAATATATACTATATGGTAATTTATGGACCTAATAGGTGTCTAAAGCCATTTGTGTTGCCTACACAACACAAAACACTGTTGCTGTATGTAGGTTTAATTTTATTTGCTTTTTTATCTTACATTTTGGAAATGTACATCCAGGTATTTTCCCCTTTAAATTTTTTTGGGACCCACAAGAGATTGAGGTCCTAAGCTATAGCTTGTTTAGCTTATATGTAAATCTGGCACTGCCCACTCCTTTCCAGCACCCGCTCCAGCTTGTGTGGCTTGTGTTAGGATATTTCCATTCCACCTTAAAAGGGAGCAGGCTTTGTGAGTCACAGAGTGCGTATTTCCTGTTCACAGGAAGTTTATGTTTTTCTGTTGCTTTCGTTTCTCTCTCGGTGCCTCAACGCTGAAGCAGGCGGTCATGTTTTCTCTGTTCTGACTAACGCAGAATAAACTTATAAATAATGCTCTCCTCCGTTCATCTTTCGCTGTGCATTATCTGCTGATAAGAGTGTGCATAAGCTCTGGAATGTGGCAAGCTATTTCTGGAGCTCGTGTCGCTAATTGCTGATACTGCGTGTCTACGGGAGATCGATGGACGTCCGGAGGCGACGTGGGACCATGATGGACTTTGTCTCCCTGGCAGTATCCCAACAGCTTGCTGGGACCCTGTTTGTATAAGGCTCCTGCTTGGCTGTGCCAGGAGTGACTCTGGGTCACGGAGCGGGCTCCACTATGGAGCTGACTCTCCCGTCTCAGGCCCTTGGCTTCCAAGTGTTCACTGGCAAGGTAACACCTGAGATTGGGCCCGGGCAGGGAGGCTCATCACCTCGCGGCCTCTCTGGTCCCGCCTGGCCCTTCCACAACAGCGGCGGCCCCCAATGGCTGCTTGAGCCACACCAGAGGGGACATGGGTGGCCATTGGGGCTGCTGCTACTGCTGCTGCTGCGGGGGAGGCTCAGGCAACAACTGAAAGGCTGGTGGCTGCTTCAGCGGCTCCATGACCTCTCCTGGGGCCTGTCTGAGGCCTTCCCCAGTGGTGGCAGCAGCCCCCAACAGCTGCTCAAGCCACATCATATGGGAAAGTCCAGTCAGGACTGGAGAGGCCACGGAACTGTCGCTGCCGATGCAGCTGTAGCCACCACCCACATCTGGCTTGAGCAGCCATATGGCCTGATTTTCCTGGACATTTTCCTGAATCCCGGCAATGTCCAGGAAATTCCGGATGTCTGGCAGCTTTTATTCTAGAGCATCTTTCTGGCTGAGCTCAAAGTTACAATAGTTCCTAATGCCACAATCGGCACCAATACAAGCTACCGGGATAAGGATATTATGTATTGCAATATTATGATGGCTACTAGGTTAGTCAGAAACCACCGGTATTATTAGCAACACTCAACAGAAGGAAGTTTTAGTTTTAATGAGTGCACTAATGATTTGCAAAGTTTTAAAAAAAATCAGAAGAATACAAAGGATTTGGTGCAGAAGAGGTTACAATATCACAATAATGGAATTACCATGCAAACCTTTGGTTGTGTACCCATGACTCCTATATCCCATGATCTTCTCTGGAAGGACATTCTGGGATTACTTTTGAAAGTGTTGATAGCCATGTTTTGTGTATTTCTGGAAGTATTCTTTTCAGTGTCACACAGGATGTTTTATTATGAAAATACTAAAATAGATTTTTTTATATATACAGTGGTACCTCCAGTTACAGATGCTGCAGGTAACAGACTCCACTAACCCAGAAATAGTACCTCGGGTTAAGAACTTTGCTTCAAGATGAGAACAGAAATCGTGTGGCGGTGGTGCGGCAGCAGCAGCAGGAGGCCCCATTAGCTAAGGTGGTACCTCAGGTTAAGAACAGTTTCAGGTTAAGAACAGACCTCCAGAACGAATTAAGTTCTTAACCTGAGGTACCACTGTATAAAAAAATGGCTTTTCCTATCAGGATTCAGAAGTGACAGAAGTGAAATTACAGTCATTCCTGAATTGTGGGGTGTTGGATTAAATTACCCTCAGGGTCCCTTCCAACTCTACAATTCAATGATTCTATTTTGATAGTTCATCAGATACTACAGTCTTATCTCTAGTTACAAACTTAATTCGTTCTGGAAGTCCGTTCTTACCCTGAAACTGTTCTTAACTAGGGGCATGCTTTCGCTAATGGGGCCTCTTGCTGCCGCTGCACTGCCGGCACACGATTTCTGCTCTCATCCTGGGGCAAAGTTCTCAACTCGAGGTAACTCTTCTAAGTTAGCGGAGTTTGTAACCTGAGGCGTTTGTAACTCGAGGTACCACTGTACTACACTAGAAAACTGAATAGGTTTTAAAAAAGAGGTATAAGAGTATACAGTGGCACCTCGGGTTACAGATGCTTCAGGTAACAGAATCAGCTAACCCAGAAACAGTACCTCAGGTTAAGAACTTTGCTTCAGGATGAGAACAGAAATCATGCGGCGGCAGCACGGCAGCGGCGGGAGGCCCCATTAGCTAAAGTGGTGCTTCAGGTTAAGAACAGTTTCAGGTTAAGAACAGACCTCCAGTACAAATTAAGTTCTTAACCCGAGGCACCACTGCATTTAATTATTTCCCCTCTATTTCATGGTTTCGTTTGTAATTTTCAGTGCAAAGAATACCCTTTGACACTTGCCCTTCATAGCCAATAGTGTGAGATATCTATATGGTGGTATTCTCGCAGAAGCTTTCCTTATAGAAAGGTTAGGTGTCTGTTAAGGGGAAGAGAAATAAGACACACTGAAGACTATCAAGATATACTCCCTCACGCATATTTCCCTAAGCTACAGACTTCTCACCAAGGAGCTTTGGCCTGTGCATTTAAAGTTAAACAGGGTTGGTTAAAATTTGCCCTTACAGTATTATTATTTAATATGACCTTTAAAATTGCTGACCTTTACTTAACAGTGTTCCTCTTTTTTTCTCTGTAGATCTCACACCTTTTATTTCACTAACCTTTTCTGTTTTCTGCAGTGGGAGGTGTGGTGTGTTTTCGCGCTGATTAAATGTTTTGAGAGATATACATAAAAATAGCTCCATTGTAAGAGCGGAGTCCGTGTGGCGGAGGAACAGCCGCCAAACCAACCTGCTTATGTATGGCCGTGAATTTGGCCCAGGATGTATCCCCACCCCCACCCTGATGGAGGAGAGTAAACAAAAATCTCATCTAGACAAGTTGTGTAGAGCCTGAAGGGGGAAAACAATTATAGGCAATGTGGTGGTGATGTTGTAACGGATCTGGCATACTCGGGAGGAGGTCAGGAAGCAAGGAAAGACTGATAAGAGGACACAACTGGTGACAAGATGACAAGAGATGCTCCCCCTCCCCGAGGGACAGTGACAAACTAGTAATTAAAGTTGCGATGGTATCTCAAGAAGAAAGGACATGAAATACCTTTCCTCTGGAATTGTGGTAAAAAGTAGGCAGGTTTTGTTTTTTCTGTGTGTGTGTGTGTTGTTGTTTTTTACACAAGAGGAGTGCAAGAAAATGTTGTTATAATCACAAATAGCACTAACACTGCTGCCCTTCCAGACTGGTGTTTCCTTGTGGGTGTATCGCGCCACATTTTCTTGACACGATGAGGCTGCATTCAGACAGCACTTTATTCCCTTTTCTCAACGTTTCCTTACCTAATAGTATCCGTGTTTTGAGTGTTCTTTCATACAACGGAAAAGCTGCTTCTGGGAACCAAGTAGAATCTAGTGGAAGTTCAGCACTTATTTCCATGTTAATTGCTTCCAGATACAAATCCATTTGCAGCCCCGTTAACCCAGAAAACCCATGGGAGTTTTGCAGTGCACTATTCATGGATCACACCACTACTTGCTCCCATGACATAACTGGTAGTCCTGGATACAGTTATTTCCTGCCATGGGTGAATCATGGGGGAACAGAAGCATGGGTGCGCATAAAGGGTGGCAACATATCCAGTGATGTCCATTGTTGTGTCATGACATGACCCTTAATTTTAAAAAAGTTTAAAGAACATAAATTTTAGAGAGAGAAAGGCAGCGCTGCAGACCACCTCATAGACCTGTAAGAATACATTGTTTTATTTTCCCCATTGCATTCATCACATGGGGCATTGTTTTCATTCCAGTGTAATAGAGTGGTACCTTGGTTCTCAAACTTAATACGTTCCGGAAGTCCGTTCCAAAACCAAAGCATTCCAAAACCAAGGCACGCTTTCCCATAGAAAGCAAAGCAAAACGGATTAATCTGTTCCAGACTTTTAAAAACAACCTCTAAAACAGCAATTTAACATGAATTTTACTCTCTAACGAGACCATTGATCCGTAAAATGAAAGCAATAATCAATGTACTGTACTATAAAACAAATAAGACAGTATTGTAGATGATGAAAAAAAAATCTTACTTGTTTTGATGATAGTCATTGTTTGGAGGGGGGACTTTTATCCATTTCCGCAGTCGCACAATCAGTCCATCCATTCATCAATCAATCAATCAATCAATCAATCAGCTGGATTCCACACAGTAACAAAAACAAATTAACTGAAAAAGCCTCAAAAATAAAAATGCAAAATAAATAGCAAAACCAAAAGCACCAAATACAATGGTACCTTGGTTCTCGAACTTAATCCATTCCGGAAGTCTGTTTGACTTCCAAAATGTTCAAAAACCAAGGCGCGGCTTCTGATTGGTACAGGCACCCTGGAAACAATAGCTGACTGTGGCATCGGACGTTCGGCTTCCAAAAGACATTTGAAAACCGGAACACTTACTTCTGGGTTTTCAGTGTTTGGGAACCAAGGCGTTTGAGAACCAAGGTACCACTGTATGGGACACTTGTTTGATCGCCTAGAACAGATGATTTCCTCCTCCTATCAACATTTTTTTAATAAAAAAAAATTAAATTGAACCAGCATGAATATAGCTGGAAAGTTATATGGCTGCTGCTGCTTTTGTTTAAAGCAGCGGCTAATTAGGCAACAACACGTTTGTGGCTGCAGCCCCAAGACTGGAAATAGCATGCTACTGGATTCTGTGTACAGTGGTACCTCGGGTTAAGAACTTAATTCGTTCTGGAGGTCTGTTCTTAACCTGAAACTGTTCATAACCTGAGATACCACTTTAGCTAATGGGGCCGCCCACTGCTGCCACGCTGCTGGAGCACAGTTTCTGTTCTCATCCTGAAGCAAAGTTCTTAACCCGAGGTACTATTTCTGGGTTAGTGGAGTCTGTAACCTGAAGCGTCTGTAACCCGAGGTACCACTGTACAAACAATGTGAAAAAGAGCGCCACTGGGCTGCTGAGCTTGTGAACTTGTCTGGCTACTACTATCAGAAGGCAAAATGTAGTGACCACCAATGGGAAGACCCCCGTGTAGCAATTTTGTGTTCTTGGGTCCATGCTTAAAATACAAAGCAAGATGCTGAACAGGTTTTCCATCAGATCTTCAACAAAAGATCAACTCCTCTTTGAAGAAAGTGTAAAAATAAAAAAGAGACGAGCAAATATAATCTCTGCCACCTGGCATTTAAAGATAAGAGAGACCAATGAATTGCTGTGGGAAATTGCTTGATATTTGGTTCTCTGTAGACAATGGCTACATTTAGCCCTGGAGAAATATTTGTTATGACACTCTGCTGGAGCTGTCAGGCATATGTTTAGTTTGGGGAAGTACTTTATTTGCTGCCGCCCCCCAAAAAATGTTCCCATCAACTTCTTCCTTACTGGTCTGTGCAGTTCAAGCAGCTTCCTTTAGGACAGGGATGAGAACCTGTGGCCCTCCAGATCTTCCTGAACCACAATTGCCATGATCCCTGACTGGCTGGGTCTGACAGGAGTGTAGCTCAACAACATCTGGAGGACCACATCTGTAGCCCTCCTCTAGAACAAGCCTATATAACTTGAGAGCCACTGTACCAAACACAGTAAGGTGGCCCACCTTACCAACGCTGCAGTTTACGTGGTGTTGTGTTGTGCTTCCCAGCAGGCAGCAAAGTGCTGCTTAGATTTAATTTAATTCAATTGTCAAAACTGCTGTGGCAGCTCTATGGAGCCATGTTGGTGGGATAAAAATCTTTACACAAATATAGACCTATAGAAATGGCAAGAGGGGCAATGGGAGGGGGATAAGAGGAATGTTTCCAGACTCTGCATGTGGATTGTCCAAAGTTCAGAGAAACCTATGAAGGGCCACCACTGTCCGTCAGTGATGATCCAGCGATGTGAGGGTCAGTGTGTGCAACACTGAGCTAGCTGGACCAGCATAAGATAGTTTCCTACAGTCACAGGTCCCATGTTGTGGAACACTCTTCCAGCAGAGATTTTGCAGGCATCCTTGCCTTTGACTTTCAGACATCTCTTGGAGGATCTTTCATGCCAACAGCCTTAGGCAATTGTTTAAAATGCCCTTTCAGTAGCCAATCACTTTAGTGATGGCTTTGTAGTACTTTACATGTTTTACATCACCCTGATGTTTTACAAGAGAGTGATATATAAAATCTATTAGAAAATGAACAAGCGAATGAATGAAATATTAATCAGAGTTTTTTGTGGGTATCTTCAACCTGGTCAGTGCAATCCTATGCATGTCTTCTCAGAAATAAGTCTCACTGAGCTCAGTCAGACTTACTCCTAGAAAAGTATGTATAGGTCTGCAGCCTGAGACAATGAATGGAAGCTCCCCCTCCCTCTCTCTGCCTTTACCTCCCCTTCTCCTAGCTCATAGAATGGTTGCCTGAGGAACTGAAGTCCGTCTGAACAATATATTTTAAAGAGCCTTCAGCCTGTTTCCCCTCCCCTTCAAAGTGGTATATCACTGGGAATTTTCAAGTAGTGTTGCAGAAAATAAAAAAGGCTGGGAGCTGTATAAAATGTATGTGTGGAAAAGCCCCAAGGGATTTGCCCAAGTTCAATCAGGAATAGTAGTCATGGTGGGGTTGCCCACCCTAAATACAGCTTTAAGGACAAGTACAGAAATATACCCATATTTATTCCAGAATGTGCTGATATAAAACACTTTTATTTTACCAATTTCTTTCCTCTTTCTTCTGGCAATCTGTTCCTTTTACCCACTTTTATTTGCCGAAGGCCCTGTGAATAGCATACCCTCTTTAAAGGAAAAGTGGGATATTTCTGAAGCATTGCAAGTCATTTCCATGAATCTTACTGTTGTTGTTTTTAAAGAAAAAAACTTGGCATGAATTTAGGATAGAAAAGGAAACAGGTGTGCTCAGTGTTCTCAAGGAGAACAAAGGAACCAGACCTGAATGTGAATTATTGCTAAGAACTAAGGAAGAGGCAGGAAATGCACGCACATAGACACATATCTGTTATAGTGCACAACTGGGTTGCAGAATCCCATAAAGAAGACTTAGATCTCCAGGGAAAACAATTACCTTCATGATCGTAATTGGTAATTTTGTCAGTTAGTACCTTTTGCATTTGGTATTTGCAATAACTAAAGTGATCATTTAAGAAACATACAATCCATTATAGCGAACTCATTAAAAAAAACCTTCAATTCTCAGTCCGGTGTAATGGAAATTCCCTGACAGTTGAGATTTATTTTTTAAATACCGATGTGCTTTAAAGAAGAGAAATGTAGGGCTGCTTCTGTTAGAAGGCACGTCGCTGCGTCTGAACACTTACATGGCCCCCTCAACTTAACGACTCACAACCATTAGCCTTACCCTGAACAGTAAGAAACAGCTCGGAGTCTTTAATTTTTAGTGAGTAATTATGAACATTAACAATAGCTATTAATTATCGCTCAAGCCATCTGGGGTGCTTTCCCTGAACACATTGTTTGTCCTGCCCAGTGACCCTTCACATACAGCAGTGCGGTGCCTTCCGCTCTCTGATATTTTGGCTCTGGGGAATTGGGGTGAATGTGTCGGATAAGCTGTAGAATAGTCAGTAAGAAAGATATGGCTGCAACTTTAGTAAGCAAGCACTCCTATGCCTTAATAACCCTGAACATAGGCAGCTGCCTTGAATTGAGTCAGACCACTAGTCCAGCCAGGGTAGTATTGACTGCATGGAATGTTAGTGGCTCTCTGGAATTTCAGGCAAGGTTTCATTCCAGCCTTGCTTGCAGATGTTGGAGATTGGATCTGGGATCTTCTACATGCAAAACAGATGCCCTACTCCTGAGCCCATGGTCCATCTCTGACTTGCCATAGGGGGGTGAAGTAGAATAGATATATCAACCCTATAGCAAGTCAGAATATTTCGCAGCTGTTCATTGGCGGTCATGGGATTCAACAGGAGTAATCATCCCGTGACAAAGTGCCGACTGATGTTCCCCTTGACATTACTGCTTCCTGGCATACGAGGGCAATGATGGGTAGCAACTGAAACTCCACACAAAGTAGCACAGTTGCTACATAAGATCACAGTCATAGTAATACTAGAGGTAACAAAACTCAGGCTGAAACCTTGTTGCACACCATTTGAATTCAGTGGGACTTTTGTGTAAACAGGCATAAGATTTTGATGTTAGCATTTATATAGCACATCAGAGTGCTCAAAATACTTAATATATATATTTAAACCTGTAGGGTAAGGTTGATCAGTATTTTCATCCCCATAATGACCAGAGGGGGTGGAGGCAGAGACACAGAGAGGAAGTGAGATTCACACAGTGATTTGTAGCACAATCTCTTTTTCATTATGTGACACCAGCAAGGACTGTATCACACCACTTTAAATAGTCATGGCTTCTGCAACAGACTCCCTCCATAAAGATGGGAGCTAGATAACATAGCTGGGTTTTGGGTGCTTTTAAAGCTTAGAATCTCCCTGTCAGAGCACTTGAGAGGTGTGTTATTATCTGTATGTGGCATCATATCTTAATAATCTTAATAATATGAAAGATTCTGAACTGAGTCCTCTCTCCCTCTCAGAGAGCTACCATTACCATAGTTCTGTGGGAAGAGAGACTGATTGTTAAACTACTCTGGAATTTGTAGTTATATGATGGGAATAGGGATATCCTAACAATTCATGGGTGGCGCTGTGGGTTAAACCACAGAGCCTAGGACTTGCCAATCAGAAGGTCGGTGGTTCGAATCTCCATGACGGGGTGAGCTCCCATTGTTCGGTCCCAGCTCCTGCCAACCTAGCAGTTCGAAAGCACGTTTCCGGCGGAAAGGTAAACGGCGTTTCCGTGTGCTGCTCTGGTTCGCCAGAAGTGCCTTAGTCATGCTGGCTACATGACCCGGAAGCTGTACGTCGGCTCCCTCACCCAATAAAGCAAGAAGCGCGCCGCAGAGTCGGCCACAACTGGACCTAATGGTCAGGGGTCCCTTTACCTTTGCCTTAATAATTCTCAGCACACTTAACAAAGGGCAGTTCCCAGGAGTCTTTGGGGGAAATCAAGACTGCTTAAAGTGGTATAAGTGTGATTTAAATGTATAGTGCAGATGGGGCCTTCGTGGGATTCTCTCAGTTTTTCATTTTGCAGTCTTAAATTCTCCACATTTTAAAATTAGTCTAATTTTTTTTTTTGAAAGTCAGCGTGAAAATTCACCACTTAGTTTGAATTAAGTGTGTCTGTTTCCAATTTCCCCTAATATGCACATTTTTGCAAGGCAGCTTCTCCAAATATTACGCACTTTTATTCAGTTTACAGCCAGTACATGGCTAGAGAACTGCATTGCAAAATTCAGAGAAGGGTGAATATTGAAGGAAGCCTGTGTTTCGGTGCATGTGTTGTTTTCGGAAATGTCCGTTAATTTGGCTTACTTTTAAATGCAAACTCCTAAACCAGCTTAACAATACAAGTTAAAGTGTATAGCTTGGTGCTCAGGACCCATCACCCAGCCTGCTCAGATTCAGCAGCACAGATTTTGGTTTACAACATAGGGTGGGCTACATTGTACAGTACATTAGATTTAATGCCTGATAATGTAGCACTGTGCTTTAAATTTATAGTGCCATTTACAGGTGAACTTTAAATATTTCAATGAAGGGATCGTTAAAAGAAATTATTACTTTGGATGGCTTAAGAAAATGATACATATACAGAATATATATAGTATTAAACTATGGAAGGTAGAAAAGATGAAGTAATGTGCAACTGCAGAACTTCTGTGCAAACATAACCAGTCTGAATGCTCTAAAATCTTGTACGTGAAGCAGCACCAACAATGCAATGCAGCCATCTGTAGGAACTAATGAGCTGAGCCGGTGAAATAACACTGGGAGGTTCCTCAGGCAATGTTCAGGAGCAGGGCGACAGATTTTTCAACAGCATATAAATTTCTGCCACTGTCTGATAACCAAGATGGCTCTGTTCTACCTTCACTGCCAAAGGCAGTATGCCTCTGAATATCAGTAACTGGGAATTGTAAGAGGGAAGAGTACAGTTGCACCTGGTCTTCCTTGTGGATTTTTGGGTTGTGCGTGGTGGGAATAGGATGTTGGACTAGATGGGTCTTTGACAGTAGTGGCTGATACTCACTGGAAAGGCAGGGAGTCCAGCGGAAGGTGGAGCCAGAGCCAGTGACAGGTTCATCCATCCCATGGCTGGCTGTCCTCAGCCAGCAGTTAAAAGTGCTCCTTTAACCCCAATGTACCAACTTCCACCAGCCTGATCCCTCTCATGTACCTGAGTCAGTGGGCCTACTCTGTGTGGAAGATTTTGGTGTGCATGAATGACACCTTTCTATAACGATAATCTCTCAACTGATGTTCTCAGGAAAAGTCATTATTTGCACTCTTTATTTTCCTTAGCCCCTTTTACTCTTGGCCTAATGGTTTGGGAATATATAACCTGGAACCTAGCAAGATAGTAATTGCCACCTCTTGGAGCCAATTAAGCATGGTGCAACTGACCAGCATTAATAAAAGGTCAGCTGCTGCAAGCATCTGCCACAAGCCCCAATTTTGACTCCTGTGTTGCCAAGAAAATGCTCATTAGTGTGTGTTTTACTCCTGTATCTCTTACTCTGGTGGATATATGATTGAATTGCTTCCCTTCTTTTCTTTCCCCCGATGATGCTGATAGAACATTTGGCAATGTAAAATGTGCCCTTGTCTTGGAGTCCTCCTTATGAAGCTTCTGCTTCAGGTCATCATTGGTGGAATGTTTAACAATGGTGGTTATTTTCGAACCATCCATTAGAACAGGCTTCCTCAAACTTGGCCCTCCAGATGTTTTTGAGACTACAATTCCCATCATTCCTGACCATTGGTCCTGCTAGCTAGGGATCATGGGAGTTGTAGGCCAAAAACATCTGGAGGGCCAAGTTTGAGGAAGCCTGCATTAGAAAGTCAGTTTTGGTGGCTTCTGCACCAGGCTTTCCCAACCTGTTGCCCTCCCAGTGCTGGCTGGAGCTGGGAGTTGTAGTCCAAGATATCTGGACGGTACCAGGTATGGAAAGGCTGTTCTAAGCTGTTGGTTTTCTTCTGTCTGATGTGACCCACAGTTAGGTTGCAGCCCAATGGTGTAGTGGTAAAATTTGAAGTATGGGAGCTCATCATGGCAGCTCCCATAGCCATGCCCCAATGAAAGTCGAAAAATGTAGACAGTTGGCTTGATCCAACATAGCATAACACTCAATGCATCAGTAGGGCCTGAAGGCCTAATGGATTTGGCCCATGAGACCATTTTGAGCAAATCATGCCCAGCTGTCAGTCACCTGACATCAGTGTGGAGTGTTTAGCACTTAGAGCGAAGATCAGAGGTCTTATATTCAGTATTAGTGCTGTGATGGCTCTCTTATCTCTGATCCTAGCACTGTGGTACCTACAGAGCTAATATCAGAGATAAGCCTCTGCTCCGTCTTTCAAAGACAGCAGGCAGAAGAAAGATAGGCAGGCACAAAAAGCCTCTGCCTGTTTTTTTAGAAGGGTAGCAAACAAAGGTTTATGTCATATCTCAGCACTGTGGGACCCACAGCGCTAAGAGCAGAGATAAAAGAAATGCTGCCTCCCTCTTTGAGAGCTTACTATGGATTTGCATGTCAGATTGGGGTTTCACATGTATGCCAAGGGCACAAATTTATTTCTACCTGTTCACATGGTGTCCTGGTCTATTTCTGCCACCCCCTTTCCTACAGTCAAGGGTCTGAAATGACTTGTTGCTGCATATATACTTTCTAAATTAACATCAGCTATAATGTGGGTGATGTGGGTGGCGCTGTGGGTTAAACCACAGAGCCTAGGACTTGCCGATCAGAAGGTTGGTGGTTCGAATTCCCGTGACAGGGTGAGCTCCCGTTGCTTGGTCCTTGCTCCTGCCAACCTAACAGTTCGAAAGCACATCAAAGTGCAAGTAGATAAATAGGTACCGCTCCGGCGGGAAGGTAAACAGCATTTCTGTGTGCTGCTCTGGTTCACCAGAAGCAGCTTAGTCATGCTGGCTACATGACTAGAAGCTGTCTGCGGACAAACGCTGGCTCCCTCGGCCAATAAAGTGAGCTCCCATTGCTAGGTCCCTGCTTCTGCCAACCAAGCACTTTGAAAGCACATCAAAGTTCAGGAAGGTAAACAGCATTTCTGTGCACTGCTCTGATTCACCAGAAGCAACTTAGTCATGCTGGCCACATGACCTAGAAGCTGTCTGAGGACAAACGCCGGCTCCCTCGGCTAGTAAAGAAAGATGAGTGCCACAACCCCAGAGTCGTCCATGACTGGACTTAACGGTCAAGGGTCCCTTTACCCTTTACCTTTATAACTGTCCCAAGTCTACTACCATAACTACAAACAAAAGGAACCTGCAGCAAAGTAACAATGATCCAAGCGGAAAAGAAATAAGGGGGAAAAACACAACCCACCCCCCAAACCTCCAAAGTCTATCCACGGCTGTGACATTTATTCAAGCAGTGGTTTCGAAATTTAATTCCAGACACAAACAAAACCCTTTGTGTTTGCAGGGCCAGGCTTTTAAGCAGTCTGCTGGGAGGGAGTCATCAAAGTGTGTTCTGTGTAAATGTGGAATTAACAAAGCAAAGCTTTACACATCGCTCCTGTGTCATATAAATTACAGCTATTGTCTGGAGAAAGGTCTAAACTGTTTCCTGGGTTATCTAATTTCATCACCTTTCAGATCTCTTTTGCTGATAAGAGCCCTGGAAGCCTCTCTAATTATGTGTGCTCCCTCCAGCAGGCTGGGTTGTAAATACAATGGAAGCCTGAACATCTGACTGAAATGCAGGCATTATTCTCAGAAGAGTGCCGGGATATTAAATTGGACTTTTAAAATGAAATACTGCTGTAAGAAGGGGGTTCTGGAAATTGACAGATTCATTTGAATGATTTTAGAATTTTGAGGATGATTGAAAATTCTGTTTATAACATTAGGCTGTCAAGCTCAAATGGTTGCTTAGTGATTTGGCAGCTTCAGTTGTAAAAGGGACTTTAAAGTGGCCATTTACAGATTTTTGTCTACCAAGCTGAATCGGTACTGGCTCCATGTCAGACTGGACCCTGAACAAAGGGTGCTGGGATGGCTCCCCCTGCTAGTGGCTCCTCCTCGTGCCCCTCCCTAGATGTCCACACATCTTCTGATAATACGTTGATTGGAAATTCCTGCTCTCTCCCACCTTTATTTTCTCATAAAGCACATACCAAGAAAAAGAGGACAAAATGAAAAGATATGAAAAGCCCTGCTGAATCAGGCCAAAATCCCCGTCTAGTTCAGCATCCTGTTCTCAGGTGACCATCAAGATTCCTAGAGGAAGCAAAGCAGGAACAAGTGTGTTGGCTTAGAGAGCCAGTGTGGTGTAGTGGTTAAGAGTGGTAGACTCGTAATCTGGTGAACCGGGTTCGCATCTCCGCTCCTCCACATGCAGCTGCTGGGTGACCTTGGGCTGGTCACACTTCTTTGAAGTCTCTCAGCCCCACTCACCTCACAGAGTGTTTGTTGTGGGGGAGGAAGGGAAAAGGAGAATGTTAGCCACTTTGCAGGGGCGCCGACTTATAAAAAATATTGGGGGGGCCCATACCGGGGTCCTGCCGCTGGTTCGCTCGGGTAGCCGGGAGAACGCAGTTCGAGGTGGCGGTGTTGGGGAGAGACCCTCGCTCAGGGCGCCACGAGACTTGGCGGCCGGCGGCCTATCTGGGGGGTTTTGGAGCGTATTTCGGCGGAGCGATTGGGGAGGAGGGGGCTTGTTGCTGGATTCTTCAGCTGGGCCGGAGATCCGCTGTTGGGGGGTCCCTGGGCCGAGTTGTGATCACGGCCTGCTGAAGGGAGATCCAGCCGATTGCGCGACGGGGACGGCCGGGGCTCTCCGGCTAGGGCGCGCGGCTGGCTGGCTGGCTGGCGAGGGAGCAGGTGGGGAGGAGGCGGGGGTCCTGATACAGTCGGGGGCGGAGGCAGACGGGGCCGAGGGGCGAAGAGGGCAGGCGGGGCACGGGGCGCTTGCTCAGGAGCTCAGCTAACCTGTCCCAAGAGACATAGCCTAAGTACTCCTTCCTTCCTTCCTTCCTTCCTTCCTTCCTTCCTTCCTTCCTTCCTTCCTTCCTTCCTTTCCTTCCTTCCTTCCTTCCTTCCTTCCTTCCTTCCTTCCTTCCTTCCTTCCTTCCTTCCTTCGTCTCATTCCTTCTTATTTCATTCATTTTCTTCCTTTCCTCCAACCCTTCGATGCTCCTTCCTTCCTCCCTTCCTATTTCATTCCTTTCTTTCCTTTCCTCCAACCCTTCCCTGCTTTTTCTTTCCTTCCTTCCTTCGTCTAATTGCTTCTTATTTCATTCATTTTCCTTCCTTCCTTCCTTCCTTCCTTCCTTCCTTCCTTCCTTCCTTCCTTCCTTCCTTCGTCTCATTGCTTCTTATTTCCTTCCTTTTCCCCTCTCTTTCCTTCCTTCCTTCCTTTTCCACCCCCTCCCTCAATCTCACCCTCCCTCCCTTCCTTTTTCCTTCCTTTCTTCCTTTCTTTGCTCCAACCCTTTCCTTCCTTCCTTTCTTCTCATTGCTTCCTGTTTCATTCATTCCTTTCCTTTCCTCCAACCCTTCCCTGCTCTTTCTTTCTTTCCCTTCTTCCTTCCCTCTCTCTTTACCCCCCCTTCCTTCCTTTTCCACCCCCTCCCTCAATCTCACCCCTCTCTCTCTTCCTTCCTTCCTTCCTTCCTTCCTTCCTTCCTTCCTTCCTTCCTTCCTTTCCTCCAACCCTTTCCATCTTTCCTTCTCGTTGCTTCCTGTTTCATTCATTTCTTTCCTTTCCTCCAACTCTTCCTTCCTTCCTTCCCCCACCCCTCCTCCCTCCCTCTCTCTCAATCTCACCCCTATCCCTCCCTCCTTCCTTCTCGCCTTCCCCACAGATTCACACTCTCCCCCTCTCACCGCCCGCCCTACAGCCCAGCTGAAACTCTCGCTCACCCTCCAGCCGCAATTGATTTTATATCGCTATTCTCCCTTACTCCCCGCTGCTGCTGCTGCTGCCGCCTCTCCCCTCACCCCCCACTCTCCCCCCCCGCCCACCTCCCAGCACTCGCCTTTCCCTGTGGTGTGTATGTGTGAGAGAGAGAGAGAAAGGGGGGAGAGGGAGAGAGAAAGAAAGAAAGAAAGGGGGCACACATCCTTGTCGATGCCTTCTATACACAGAGAGGCAGAAATCACATTCATAATAGGAACCAGAGAAGCCACACTGAGGCTGGCAGGTGGGCGCTCGTTAGGAGCACGCTGGGCAGGTTGTGTGTGTGTGTGTTTGGGGGTGGTGTCGGTGGAGGGGGGGGCGGACAGACCGTAGCTGGGCGCCGTGACGTCAAGGCGAGAGGGAGGCTGAGCCGAGGAGCAGAGCCGCGCGATCGGCGGCGGCGCTCTGCTGGAGGGGCGCCTGAGATTATTGGGGGGCAGAGCCCCCCCAAATGAATTTTTGAGGGGGCTCGGGCCCCCTCAGGCCCCATGGAGTCGGCGCCTATGCCACTTTGAGACTCCTTAGGGTAATGATAAAGCGGGATATCAAATCCAAACTCTTCTTCTTCTTAGGAGACCAGTGTTCCTATCCCTGTTTAACCATGAAGCTCCCTGGGTAATCTTGGGCCACCCACTGTTTCTGAGCCTAGCCTCCTTCACAGGCATGTTGTTAGAATAAAATGGGGAGGTGAGAACTATGTACAACACCTCTCGTCCCTTGGAAGAAAAGTGGAATATAAAAAAATGCAACTTGCTGCACAAATCAACTTTAAATTATGTGGGAGAAATATAAATGCAACAAATGACTGGATCATTGCTGTTCAGTGAGAGGCCAAAATTGATGGGTCCTTAATCTCTCACTCAATATTTTAATACAATTTTATAGATTGTAAACCCATTGGCAAGGACACAAACACACTCTCCCCCCACTCCCTCCTGCCTTCCCTTTCTCTCCTGATGTGACTCATTCTGGGTGACAATAATGATCTGAAAAATGAGATAAAAACACCAGCCGATGAATGCATGAATGAATGAGCTCAGGTATATATGTATAGATGTGGATGAAGCCAACGTCTGCCTCAGTGCTTTCCAAACGTTTCATGTTGGTGGCACACTTTTTAGACATGCATCATCTTGTGACACAGTAATTCAGTTTTACTAGCAAACCAGAGGTTAAACTAATGCCTTATAAGAGATATGGACACATATCATGTGACACACCTGCCCGCTGCAGCTGAAACACTAATGTGTTGTGTCACACAGTTTGGAAACCTCTGATCTACCTGATATGGGGGCAAAAGTAGATGGTGCATTTCTAGACAGCACACGAGAAATGAGTGCATTAGGTATGCCTCATTTAAGAATCAATAAAAATGTGTTATCTAATTTATTGGTTTCAGGTAAAATGGCTTGACAACAAATCTCCTGGAACTTCTTACTCTTCAACGCATTTAGTGGATTATTTGAGTTGTTGCTTTAGAACAGAAAACCTTCAAGACACAAGGCCTTTGTTAATGTCAATGATCTATTGATTAGCATTCTTACTCTAGCAAAGGAAGGCTGTCAGGGGTTCTCGCCAAACAGAATGAACTATTGGTTTAAGTGGCAGCCTTAAAACCCCAACCTGTAGGCTAGCCTTCATCAGCCTTGTGTCCTCCAGATGTTTTAGGGCTACAGTTGCCTAATGGGAGTTGTAATCCAAAACATCGAGTGCGCATCAGGTTGGTGAAGGCTGCTGGTCCCCTTCTGCTGCAGTGTGTGTGTGTATACACGTGTGTGCATATGTGCACACAGAGCTATAATTTCCAGAGTGGTTAAACTATCAATCCCTCGATGGCGGAAATGACTGGCAGAATCCGAGACCAGGGAGAAGAATTGGTGGAAGAAGATTGAAGGAGATTTAAAAATTATCTGCAGAAATATTGTAAAATTTTTGAATGCTGATGACATTGAAATGAATTGCCGGGGCTCTAGCAACAAGGCAAAGTGTAAGATTGGATTAATAATAGATAAACTAATAGGACATGAATTTGCTGAACTAATTATCAAAAGGGATACAAGAACGGGAGACGTGAGGAAGTCAGGAAAATAAGTTAACTAAAGATGAAATTAAGGAAGAGGGAATTTTTGTTTTTTTCCTATATGTGTTTTTCTTTCTTTTTTTCTCTTTTTTCGTGTTTAAAGTGTGTATTTTTGTATTTTGTAACTTTGTATTTTCTCTGTCTTTGTATTTTTCTGAACTTTTTTATTGTTTAAACCTAATAAAATATTGATAAAAAAAACTATCAATCCCTCTTCCCAGGGAACACTGGGAAATGTAGGCCTTTGAGGAGATAGGGGTTTCTGAACAACTCTCAGCACCCTTAAACTACATAATAGGGCAACCTATTATCAGTATTTTCACATAAATTCATGCCTATTCCTCTCACATGTGTTTGATTGTATTTGCCTGGCCACTGGTAGTAAGTACCTCTCTGATGCTCTTGTTTAGTTTACTTGAGGGGTGTTGAACAAGAAAGAGAATTCAAAAACACAAGCCTTTCCTACCTGATGTTTGTTACAGTACAGAATTGTACTTCCCTTTATTTTGTTTGTAGCACGGCTCCCAGACACTAACCTAACCTAACCTAACCCCAAGTCCCATTAATTTCAGTTGGATTTAGCTAGGACAAACTTGCTAGGGTTTGCCCACAGCCTTCTGAAATGGATTTCAGCTGACAGACGTTCTAGAAGGAGAGACTTGGCCAGCCTGCCAAGAATATGAGATATTGCTGTATCTACATCAGCAGCCGTGCATTATATTGTTTATTTTGCTTACCTAGCACTGGCATCAGCAGCATAAAGGAGAACTTCTCTTTCTTTGCCTTTGGCACATATTTTCCTAGCCGCTGAAAGGTGTGATCACTTTGTTTCCAGTGTAACAGCAGGAGAGATCAGCAACTGCTGAGCCCCTGCAGCCTATGGTGAAAGGAGGAACTCAAGCAATTTTGTGGTGTTTTCTGCACTGTCTTTGGAGTGAGAAGAGGAAATTGCTCCTTTGGAGAGCATCCTTTTTTTGCCAGAAAGCTCTGTGCTGTCATCAGCTGTTATCTGCAGGATGATGGTGGGATGTTGTCCAATGGACACATTCATGGAGGTCCCTCAATGACTATTAACCATGACAAGTAGGACCATCAATAAAATGATGGAAGCTGGAGTGCTTCCTATTCTTGCTTTGACTTTCTACCTCCTCCTACCACTGCCACAATACGTAGTCATTCAGCAGCCCAACAGTGGGTTCTTTTTTGTGGGGAGCTTAAGGATTTTTCTAAAGGTTGTTTGGGTACATTTACATGAATTGGGCTCTCCTCCCCCCCCCCAGTCTACTGATACCTCTTGTGTATAACACGTGTTGTTTGGGCTACAAAAAAACACCAGAGGGTGAATCAATCTGTCTATCTTGGTTTCTCAATTTCCCAATCTTTATTCAATATACCACATTTGCACATCACTTTGTGAATTTTTAAAAATGTCTGCACGACAACAAGCATTTTAGCATGGTATTTCTCCCAATAAACACATTTTTCTATGCAATTTATGCCAGTATAATGTATTTTGGTATTTTATTTTCATATGCATATGCATTTTATGCACATGTATTTGTAATTTGGTTGGAGAACTGCACTGCAAAATCCAACAGCTTTGAAGATCTGTGCACAGCCTGCAGCCAACCATAATGGAGTATCAGACATTATTTATGCTCTGCTACTCTACGTTTCCACTGGGAAAGAGCTGTAGCACAGTGCTAGAGCATCTGCTTTGCATGCAAAATGTCCCAGCTTCAATTCCTGACATCCCCAAGTAGGACTGGGAAACACTGGGGAGCTGCTGCCTGTCAGTGTCAAGAATGCTGAGCTGAGTAGACAAAATGTCTAATTCAGTAGAAGACAACTTCCTCTCTTCCTATGCTTGGAAAATATCTGACGTAATTTCAAACTATACTACTGTGGGTACTTGTTTCAGCTCCCAATACCCTGGAGTGTTTATAAATACCATCCTGTTTCTTGCCAAGACTATTCTTCAATTTCTATTACACGAGATACTGACCAGCTTATCATTCTCAACCTCTCTCTTTGTCTTGGAACAAATGCAAGAGCTTAATCAGCTTCTAAAGTAATCACGCATTTTAATTTTCTTTAAGCTGAAAACTTCCTTTAGCAGGAAAATTACAGGGATAAAATCTCAATTAGATTAAAGCACCCAGGCCTTTTTGTTTCACTAATTCCATTACAGTCTACATTATTGTTACATGTTTTATAGTTTCTAATTGTTTATCATTACCTAATTTGTATGTGTGCATATACCAGTCTTGCTCTGCGTGTGCCTGTGCGTACATGCATATTATATGCATATAAGATGAAATGATAAAGAAAGAAATATAAATTTGTAGTTCTGTGGGGCACTCACGGTACTAAATAAATGCAGGTTTACAATGTTATATCCCTTATAAGTTACAGGTGGCCAATGTGGTGCCATCCATATGTTTTGGACTACAATTCCTATCATCCCTAACCAATGGCTACGCTGGGTGGGGCCGATGGGAGTTGTAGTCGAACAACATCTGCAGAGCATCACATTGGGTACCACCCCTGCTCTATTGATATTCTGCTCTGTAAGAGCTCCTCTATCTTTAATACACTGTGTCTACATTACAGACTTCAACTGCTTTAAAAGTCATTGGCTGTCCCAAAAGAACCAAGTCTATGGAGAGAAGGAGAAATATTTAGCAGAGATTGCACACTAGTGTCAACAAAGAATCACTCCCTGGAGTCTTGGGGGGAAGCTATGAGAGTTAAACTGGGGTGAAACCTACTACAGTAAGTTTGTGCTGTAAATATACTAAGCTTTGTATAAAAGGAGAGTTTTCATTAGCTGTAGCTTCTTCCATTACTACAGCACTGTGATGGGAAAACCTCATACCTGATATCAGGTGAACATCTTCCATCTCTGAAACTTTTAAAGGCACAGGGACTGTTTCATGTTCCAGACCAGCCAACCCTACCCCAAGCAGGTGTTTGGAGCGTTGTTGCCTCAATGCATCATGTTGTTTCTTTGGAATGAAAGGAATCATACCCATATAAATGATAATTGAATCCATGCGTATGGTTTTAAAAGCATAGCCGAATACTTTTACTTGAAAGGGTGACGCGGTGTCCTTTTGAATACAGTTTGAGAGACAGATCTGGCTTGAAGGCTTCAATTTTGTGCACTTTATCTTATAATCACCCCCATTTCCTAACCCAGGCTATTCTAATGTGTAGCAAATCTGTAGTTGCTGCCTGATGCCTTTGAGCAACCTGGAATCAAAGGTTCAAACTTCAGAATGTTTGATGTCTTCCTTCAGCACATCTCAGCATCTAGGAAATGATTGCTTCCTCCCAATCGTGTGTACGAAATAAACTAAGCTGCTCAATGGCAGGTGGGCAGAAAGGAAAATTAGACTAAGACATACTCAGACACACATCTATGCAAGTAGTAAGAGAACATTCCTTTGCCTTCCAGTGCAGTAGAGGCTTACTCTTCACTGATATCAGTGATTATCGTCAGATCAAGCTCTCAAATGTTCTCTTATTTCAGAGACGTGCTTCTGAAATTAGGAATAATCTCCTCCTGTGCTGATCTGTCTTTTGCATATCACAATGGAAAATGAGATGCAGCAAGTCTCTTTCCAGAAGGCTCTGGCAAAATTTGTATTATTTCCTTATTGATTACAATTATTTATATCCCAACTTTCAGGATATGTCCTTCCAAGTTGACTTGGATGCATTTTTCCATTCCGTTAAACAATAACAGGCAATATCAATATATAGAATGTATCAACAGGTGAATCTGTCAGTTTTGATTCCTCATAATTTCTCTTTTTCAGTTCTCCATACTTCCATAAAAGATTGCAATTTTGTATTTATTTTTTTTTATAAAAGAAAAGACTCATGAAAAATTCATCAGCATTTTAGTGCACCTTTCTCTTAATATACACATTTTTGGATGCAATTTTGCCTAACGTGCACTTGTTTGCAAATCAGTTTTCCTAATTCAATGCATGTTTTCATATATGCATTTTTATGCACATTTCATCAAATTTATGTCATTTTGTACATATAACCTGGCTAGAGATCTGCGTTGCAAAGTTTGAAAATGTGAAAATTTCAAAGGATTCTTGTATTGTTTTGAAATGTGCAGACTAGGTAGCTTCGACTTTAAACGGGAACAGAATTTCTACCCCATCTCCTAATAAAAAAAAATAATCAAGATCCTTCCTGCAGGGCAAATGATGGTAGAATTGCCCTTTTAGTGTAGGGAAAAGTCGAGCTGGAGCAGGTCCTGAAGGCATTCAGTTAATGCATCAATTCTCCATGAGTCAGCAGAGATGGCTCAAACCCCACTATGCATCTTGTGACTTACTTTATGTGTTACTGGGCAGATTTGGAAAGTAACTTTGTGTATAAAAGGGCTCGGGTTACAGCTTACTGTGAGGGTTGTGTTTGGAGATTGCATGAATTGTTGAAGGCTATCTTTGGAACTGTGGATATGACTGAAGTCTTTTTGAAAAGATTGTCAGAGGAAGGAGTTGGAAAATTGCCAGACTTCAGAACTCAGAGGACTCTATCAGTTGCAAGACTTTGCAAGCAACTGAACTAAGGACTTTGACACAGCAAGGACTTTGAAGGAAAGAACCCTCTCTGGGCTCAGAGAGAGAAGACTACTTGTAACATCTGTAAATAGTGTGTTTATGTAGAGTAATGTAGGTTGGTGCTGGTATAGTAAAGGCAACTCTGCTAAACAGTTGTTTTCTGTGGTGACCTTAACTGTTTAATTGAGCATCTATGTACAGTACACCCAACAACTCAAACAATTTACAAGGGGGTAAGAAATTAAAAGATGCCTGCTTCTTGGGAGAAAAGCAATGACAAACCTAGACAGCATCTTAAAAAGCAGAGACATCGCCTTGCCGACAAAGGTCAGTATAGTTAAAGCTATGGTTTCCCCAGTAGTGATTTATGGAAGTGAGAGCTGGACCATAAAGAAGGCTGATCGCCGAAGAATTGATGCTTTTGAATTATGGTGCTGGAGGAGACTCTTGAGAGTCCCATGGACTGCAAGAAGATCAAACCTATCCATTCTTAAGGAAATCAGCCCTGAGTGCTCACTGGAAGGACAGATCGTGAAGCTGAGGCTCCAATACTTTGGCCACCTCATGAGAAGAGAAGACTCCCTGGAAAAGACCCTGATGTTGGGAAAGATGGAGGGCACAAGGAGAAGGGCATGACAGAGGACGAGATGGTTGGATAGTGTTCTCAAAGCAACCAGCATGAGTTTGACCAAACTGCGGGAGGCAGTGGAAGACAGGAGTGCCTGGCGTGCTCTGGTCCATGGGGTCACAAAGAGTCGGACACGACTAAACAACTAAACAACAACAACAAAGGCTCATTGAAAACAACACAGAATGACTCACTTCCAAGTAAACATGCATAGGATTATCACACTGTAATAGCATAGCAAATTTTAGGTGGATGCCAAAAGAATATTTACCTCTTTGCTGGGTGATAATATATAAAGCATAAGTAATCAACTTTATGTGTATTCTACACCCTTCCTTAGGGACGCGGGTGGCGCTGTGGGTAAAACCGCAGCGCCTAGGACTTGCCGATTGCATGGTTGGCGGTTCGAATCCCTGCAGTGGGGTGCGCTCCCGTCGTTCGGTCCCAGCGCCTGCCAACCTAGCAGTTCGAAAGCACCCCCAGGTGCAAGTAGATAAATAGGGACCCCTTACCAGTGGGAAGGTAAACGGCGTTCCGTGTGCTGCGCTGGCTTGCCAGATGCAGCTTGTCACGCTGGCCACGTGACCTGGAAGTGTCTGCGGACAGCGCTGGCTCCCGGCCTATAGAGTGAGATGAGCGCACAACCCTCGAGTCTGGCAAGACTGGCCCGTAATGGGCAGGGGTACCTTTACCTTTACCTTACACCCTTCCTTCAAAGTTATTTACACTGAAGTCTTTCTCCAGTCTTTCCTGTAAAAACTCTGCACTTAATCAATACCATTATTTGACTTCATAAAGTTAAATAGATATCACACATAGTGTCAGCATTAATTGTACCATGTTTGAATGAAGAATGTATGAATCTGCAGTTGGCATTGTGTACGCTTTTTTATTAGTTGTGTTAGCGGTCTTGACTTAGCAACTGAGGAGTGTATTCTTGGCAGTTAGTGACCTCTAAATTTCACTAAGTAAATTCAGAAAATAATATCTGAAGATGTGGCATTCTTTCTACATTTTGTGCTATAAAATGATACCCAGATGCAATATATTGCTCCCAAAATGAGACAGAATTATGAGTACTTGCAATCCTCTCTGCTGGAAATGCAATTGGAACTATCCATTTGTGGTAGAGATGGCCTTGTGCTAAGAAATAATAGACTAATTGTTGTATAAGCAGAGCCAGAATTCTTTGTGCTAAGTAATGGATAAAAAGAGATTTCCACAGTTGAGGAATGGAAAACTCATTTACCCAAATATGCATTTATGACAAAATTAACACATTGTTTCTGAACTCATTCGGAAAGCAAAGGTGGAATCTACACATGTGTTAAAAACGTTGTGAAAATGCTTTTTTTAAAATCGTTTTGAAAAATGTACTGAATTTGCTATAGCTCACAGTTGCCATCTAGTGTCACAATTGCATATTGAACTTTACAACACATTCAAAACGTTTTATTTGCAGCTGTATAGCTGAGCCAATAGGTGTAATTGTTACAATGAAAATGGTTGTTTCCACATTAACCATTGGAACAAAGCACATTTACTTCAATCATGCATTTGATCTTCCGTAGGGTTTCACTGACATGTTCAAGAAAATATTGCTGTTGTCTCTGAGCATATTAACTGTTATCTCTAAAGGTATTTTTATGTAGATTTACAATTGAAAAAAACCTTTTGCTCAGACAATAAATAAAGTGGATTCTGAAGCTAAAATTTATGGCCCCTAATAACTTGAAAGAGGAGCTGGATTTCCCCCTTTTTTATCTTAACATATTAAGAGGGTGGAAGAGTACCTAAGGTTATATAACATGTGAATAGGGCAGCTTCTACTGTATAAAACATAGAGTGGAATTGGACCTTGAACCCTTCCAGATGTTCGGGCTGCACAAGCATTGCTATTCGCTGGATAGATTGATCCCCTCCTCCTCCTTCCACACAGTGTTCTAGGGATTATTTAGACCAGCCCACCTCCACCAGTTTTGACTGATGGGGGAAAGCCCTGTTGCACCAGCAGAAGTCCTCCTGCAGGTGTTCTACTGATTGGGACACATTAAGTGAATCTGACCCACACTTTTTACAAGTATCTGCAAATCCCATTATCCACACCCAGTGCCGGATTTACATATAAGCTAAACAAGCTATAGTTTAGGGTCCCACTCTCTTGGGGCCCCTCAAAAAATTTAAAGGGAAAAAAACCCTAGATGTACATTTCCAAAATATAAGATAAAAAGCAAATAAAATAAAACCTACATACAGCAACAGTGTTTTGTGTTGTGTAGGCTCCTATGATGTAAGTAATGGGCCCCGCCTGCTAGCCTGCTCCCTAAAATATCACTCGTTTGCTCATTTCTATATATAGGGTGCCTACATTCTGCATGGACTGGTTGCATGGCAAAGGACAGCTGGGCATTTAAAGGGCCCCATTACTTTCGTGAAATCAAACCTTTATTAGGCATTATACAAATAAAAACCGTAAAAAGGAAAATAACATGTAAAAGCCTTGAAGTATATATAAAAAGGCAGCAGTTGGCTACAAACATATATATATATACATATAGAATCAGTGGTTTTCCTTGTTAACCTGCTCCTTGGAGGACTGCAGCCAAAAACTCGGCTACCCCCGCCGTTATCCTTTGGTCAACGTCAGATAGGCAGAATCCCACACATTCACCTTGCTGGGGTTCCAGACCACCCAAAAGGGGGGACAGCATGCGTTGATGGAGCGTACTGTACAATGGGCAATGAAAGAGAATATGCTCTACAGTGTCCGGGACATTCATAGAGCATCTGCAGAATCTCTTGTTTCTAGGGATGTTTTGATATCTTCCCCAGACAAATGCTGAGGGAAAAACATTCAACCGGGCCAGCATAAAAGCCCTGCGTTGGGCTGGGATTATTAATTTAGTAACGTAATTGACTCTGCTATCTAAGATATTTAAATCATAGAATATGGGGGAGCAAATTTTGTTTACAGCTGCCATAATATTTTGTCTCTCGACATCCTTTAGTCTAGCTAGGATATTATGGAAAATGTATTGCTCATTAGAATTGTACAGGGGCTCCAGCTCGATGCCTAAAGATTCAATCTTTTTTTCGAGGTACTGATACCATCTTGATTTATAGGAGTCTTTGAGCAGATCAGCGAGCAGGCTTGATGGAGAGCAGCGAAAGTGGCAGCGTAACCAGTACTTTATTGAGGTGGACCATGCCCAGTATTCCATTGTGTGTATGCCTATTTCTGCACACATTGTTTCATATTTGATCACAGCTGGGAGTCCAAGAATACGTCTCAGAAAGCAGGAGTGAATCTTATTTAAATCACTGTTATATGCTTGGACCCATAGCGGGATTCCATAGAGTATCTGGGCTTGCACTTTTGTTTGAAATATCTGATTGGCCGCAGGAATAAATTGATTACCTTTCTGATAATAAAAACGGGCAACTGCTGATGAGGTGCACTTTGCCTGTTTTATGGCATTTGTGCGATGATTTGCCCACCCTAAATTGCTCTGGAATAAGATTCCCAGATACCTATAGGTTTTTACTTGTTGGATTTCTTGCCCTCTTATTTTCCATTTCTCTAGTTTCCAACCGTTCGAGAAGACCAAAATTTTTGTCTTCTCATAGTTTATAGAGAGTTTGTTGCATTCGCAGTAAAGGGTCAGAGAAGATATAAGACGTTTCAGACCCAAGCTCGTTAGTGATAGTAGGACTGCATCGTCTGCATATAATAAGAGAGGAACTGGTTTCTGATTAAGTTTAGGGGCATGTGATTCTATTTTTTGAAGATGATCTGGCAAGTCTGATAAGAATAAGTTAAATAGAAAGGGGGCAAGAATACATCCTTGTTTTACCCCTTTCGAGTTTGGGATATCTGATGAAAGGTGACCTATGGTGTTGAGTTTGACTTGACAGACATTGGAAGAGTATAGATTTTGTATCAGAATCAGTAAGCACTGATCAATTTTTAGTTCTGCGAGTTTCCTCCACAGCTTTGGGCGGTCAATTGAGTCGAATGCACCACGAAAATCTACAAAAGCAGCATATATCTTAGATTGCCTTTGGGATCTATATTTTTCAACCAAATGCATAAGTATAAGGCAGTGGTCTAATGTAGAGCAACCTTTGGAGAAACCTATTTGTTCTTTCCCTGGTAAATTTAGATTTTTCATCCATGTAAGGAGTTTAGATAGAAGGTGCTTAGCGTAGATTTTCCCTATCACTGATAGTAAGCTTATCGGTCTATAGTTCCTTGGTTCTTTTGGGTCGCCATTTTTAAAGATTGGGATAATTATTGATCTTAACCATATCTCAGGTATGATCCCATCTTTGTCTATGAGAGTAAACAATTGAGCTAAGGGTTCTGCCCACCAATCTATATAGGTCTTGAATAATTCTATTGGTAGACCGTCTGGCCCAGGCGATTTCCCCGATTTGAAATTTTTAACTATCTCTCTAATTTCCACTTCTTCTACCCTTGGCCACTCCTGGAGTTTATTGATTTTATTTATAGCGGTCTCATTTCCTTTAAGTTCACTGTGTAGATTATTAAATACAGATGTAAAGTATTGGGACCATTTGGATTCTGCAATTGGTGGTTGGATTAGTTGATTTTCGGCTTTCAGTCCTCCGTACACTAGGTTCCAGAACGCTTTGTTGTTTTTACTCTGAATTGAGTCGAATAGTTGTACTTTCAGTAGCTTAGGGCCTCATCAAACCTAAATCCGGCCCTGTCCACACCTCTGCTTGCACTGGATGAGCCCTGAGTTTCCTTTTGGCTTTGGATATAGCAAGGAAGTTGAAAACAGAAGCTAGCACTTCGGATGCCCTTGCAGCTGCGCCAAGCAGGAGGGAGGGGGCGGGAAATGTGTAACCCTTGAGGCTTGCACACATAACACTAAAACCACGGTTTGGTGTTATGTGTGAACCAGGTCTTGTTCTTACAATGTTCGGTTGTAGCTGACTACCAGCAAAGAATTCATCATTGAAGCAGCACCTGAGACAAACGGTTGTCTCACAAAATGACTCTTTTAAGCGTCGGTGAAAAGTGCTGTTTGAGAGCAGATTAGCTACTCGTTCGGTAGGCACTTTTCATTCAATAGGCGCATTCCATTTGCACAACGGTGGCTTTTACAACGCCAAAGAGGGCAGAGAGCTTTGCAATGAAAATCTAGCAACTGCGGAATCAATTTTTTATGGCCATTGCCACGCCAGTACAGAGGCTTGCCACTTGACTCTTTGCCTGCTGGAAGTAGCAATTCCTCCCACCCCCCATGAGCTGACGGGAGGCTCTATGTCTACCCGCCTCTGCTTCCCAGCTCCTTTCCTGCGGTCAGTAAGAAGAATGAAGGAACAGCCCTGCTGTTTCTGATAGACCTTTATAGCCAGGAGAGATGGCCTCTGCAGGGCTTTCCCCTATTTGCAACTCTCCAAACCATGGGCAAGAAGCTAGGAGAGGTTTTGCGTGGCCTTTCCAGATTTGGGAGGGGGGGGCTGTTCTTTTTCTCTGTTCTTTTTCTCAGCTCTGTTTTCCTCACATAGCGTTAAAAAGCCCCAGGAATGTTTTGTGAGAATCTCAGATCACCCTTTCTAAGTGCAGAATGAGCGTTGCAGTGGTGGCATTTACATAGCAAGTTGCTGTGTAATAATACTTTTAAAAAAATGCTGTGTGGTTTAGTGTTAGATCGGCTTTTGCAAACCTGGTTCATCTCTGGAGGAAGCCAGCAGGGCCATCTTTCGCATATGTGCTGCTGGGGTGTAAATAACCGCCCAGCGCCCCCAAATTTAGTTTAGCCACCCCCAAATTTCTTAAGGGGGGAAGCCGAAGTTGTTGACCTTTTTAACAACAACACAGCAGAAATAACTGCTTTTGTTTCCTGACTCGTTGGGAATATTTGACGCTACAGAGTAACAGAGCAACGGAGGAGGGGGCGGGTGCTTTCACTCCATTGCTTTTCACTGACGCCGATTGAGAGGGACCGGTATAGATTAGGTATATATTTGGTGCCCCCCAGAATTCGGCACCCGGGTGCCCCACACCCCTTGCACACACATACCCCCCCCGGGTAAAGACGGCCCTGGATGACAGGTTGGCCAAGGCTGTGTTGTAGTGCCAAACTAGGATTGGGGAAACCTGGGTTCAAATCACCTACTCATCCTTAAAGCAGACCTTTGACTCACTGCTTTGAGGGACTTTGGGCTGCAAAGCAGTACATAAATAAACCCTACCCCTACCCCAAGAGGCCATGATGACCACTAACCTGGATGGCTCCAGGGAAAGACTATCAATGGCTAATAGCCATAGTGAGTATTGCTCTGCCTGCACAGTCAGAGGCAGTATGCTTCTGAATACCAGCTGCTAGAAACCACAGGATGGGAGAGCGCCTGCTTGCAGGATTTCCACAGGTATCTGGGTGGCCACTGTGAGAACAGGATGCAGGAACAGATGGACCACTGGCCTGATCCAGGATGCTCTTCTTATGTTCTTATGAAAGGGGAATAGCTAGGCAGGAATGGGTTTAGGTGGAGATGACTACTTCTAAATGCATTCATCTGCCAGTCTTCCGTTTATGGTGAATTTCCTTTTTCATTGCTCCTCAAATAAACCTCCTTTCTGCTGTTAAACCTGGGTAATTTTCAGTGAATGTCACAATTAAAGGATATGAGCACCTGCCTTTTGTGCCTACACCTGCATGGCGCTGTTAATGCAGCGAGAGTGTAACATTAGGTTGTCAATTTAAATCGCCAGGTTGAATAAAACAAGACTTGACAACGGCTTCGTAACTTCTCTGCCTTTTATTTTTTATACCACAGTTTAACCTGAAACACTAACCTATTTTATCTTCATTTATGCACATAAAAAGCCTTGGGGGGGGCAGTCCCACACCTTTTCCTTTCTCTGTCTTAAAGGGGAGATGACAACTTGGGGCGAAGCAGCAAAAAACCATTAAGATAAAAGGTGCTGGATAGACTCTCATGAGGATATCAATAATTGGCAAATAAAAACCACCCTGAGATAAATCTAATATTTTATTGGGATCAAATGTAACAATGGCAGATCTATGCGACAGACATAAATGGCATCAATGATCATTTCCTCTTCTTGGGAAACCTGGGGAAATGTATTTCTTTTGGAAGGATTTCAACATTTCTCCAAACTACAATTCTTAGGATTCTTTGGTGAAAGCCACTACAGTTAAAGTAGAATATGTCTTGTTCAACTTTATGATTGAGATATTTCCATTGGGCAGCTGTCCTAGGTCAAAACTACACTATTAGTATTAGTACAGTGGTGCCTTGGGTTACAGATGCTTCAGGTTACAGACTCTGCTAACCCAGAAATAGTACCTCTGGTTAAGAACTTTGCTTCAGGATGAGAACAGAAATCGTGCTTCGGTGGTGCAGCGGCAGCGGGAGGCCCCATTAGCTAAAGTGGTATCTCAGGTTAAGAACAGTTTCAGGTTAAGAACGGACCTCCAGAATTAAGTTCTTAACCCAAGTTACCACTGTACACAGAATCCGGTAGCATGCTATTTCCAATCTTGGGGCTGCAGCCACAAATGTGTTGTTGCCTAATTAGCCGCTGCTTTAAACAAAAACTCCACAGTGGCAGCTATATAACTTTCCAGCTATATTCATGCTGGTTCAATTTTAATTTTTTTAAAAAAAAGTTGGTGGAAGGAGGAAATCATCTGTTCTAGGCAATCAAACAAGTGTCCCATACAGTGGTACCTCGGGTTACTGACGCTTCAGGTTACATACGCTTCAGGTTACACACTCCGCTAACCCAGAAATAGTACCTTGGGTTAAGAACTTTGCTTCAGGATGAGAACAGAAATCACGCAGCAACGGCGTGACAGCAGCGGGAGGCCCCATTAGCTAAAGTGGTGCTTCAGGTTAAGAACGAACCTCCAGAACGAATTAAGTTCTTAACCTGAGGTACCACTGTATTAGTATTAGCATTAGCATTAGTATTACATTAAATTAAAATAAATTAATTGCTGGCCCTTCACCTGCAGTTCCCATGATGGGTTACAACAATTTAAAATTCCAAATTAAAAAACAGTTAAAATATATTAAACACATATAAAGCACATGCAGATGCCAGCAGTGGTCTCATCCTTCAGGATTATTTTTTTTTAATGGACTTTGCAGGGCTGGCCTAAAAGATTTTGTCACCTGAGGCGAACCACAAAATGGCAGGGAAGAAGGGTTGAATGAAGATTGATGCCAGGAACAAAGGGGAATAAAGATCTACATTGGGATCCGCTACCCCTGTGAATTCTGCCACCTGAGGCAGTCAGCGCACCTTGCCTTTTGTCCCTGGACCTTGTAATGTTAGCAGAGAGGTTTGCCACTTGATTCTTTGCCTGCTGTAAATAGCAATTCCCCGCCCCCCCCCCTCCAGATGAGCTGATGGATGGTGCCATGGCTGCCCACATTTCCTTCCCAGTCTCTTTCTTGGGGTGAGTAAGGATTGTGAAGAAATAGCCCTGCTCTTTCTATGAGACCTTTTAAAAGAATTAAATAAAATAAAAATTATTTGAATTTCAATCACAGTGAAATTGTGAAGGCAACTGCACTTGTAGCAAAGATGTTCAAATAGCCTTAGCACTGCAATGAGCTCTTTCTTTGCTGTGTTTCCACTGCAAATTGGCATGCCCATATCAGTAGAAGGAGCATGTGTTTCTTTTACCTAATTCTCTTTGTCACACACATACCTGTATTCTAAATAATAATAATAATGATGATGATGATGATGATGATGATGATGATGATGAAAAGCCCACCATGCTACAACAACCTGTTCTAGCATAAATCCTGAGAGGTAAGGAAACAATTCTCCACACTATTTCACAGCAAGTCAATATTAATGGATTTAAGGCACTGGTATGATTCATACCTCGGAAGCTGCTGAAGCAGCACAGGATACTTAAAATAAAAATAAACAAATAAACAATTTTTATTCATTTGATGTATACCCTGCCATTTCGACAGGTTCCAAGAGTGGCTTACCAAAAGTTAACATGGCAGTAAAACAAATTTTTAAAAGGAAACTTGAAATGCAACAAAATGGAAGGATGCTATGAAAGCAGTTGGTGGAATTAAAAACAGGGGGTCTAAACCACTGAGCCTCTTGGGCTTGACGATCCGAAGGTCAGCGGTTCGAATCCCCGCGATGGGGTACGCTCCCATTGCTCTGTCCCAGCTCCTGCCAACCTACCAGTTTGAAAGCACACCAAAAAGCGCAAGTAGATAAATAGCTACTGCTCTGGCAGGAAGGTAAACAGGGTTTCCGTGCTCTGCTCTGGTTTCGGTGTTTCGTTGCGCCTGAAGCGGCTCAGTCATGCTGGCCACATGACCTGGAAAAACTGTCTGCAGACAAACGCCGGCTCCCTTGGCCTGTAAAGCGAGATGAGCACTGCAACCCCAGAGTCGTCTGCGACTGGACTTAACTGTCAGGGGTCCTTTACCTTTACCAGCAGCATATAAGCAATACAGGGAGGATGAAAAGGCCAGGGACTATTATTATTTTTTAAAGGACCTGGCATGGTGCTAATGTGACATCACTGTAGCTGTTAGGTGAAACACCTGAGAGCATTCTACACTTGGGGTGCCACCACCAAGTAGCCCCTTTCCACTGTAGTCATATACCACCTTGCAGGCAGCTGGCCAGTGAAATAAGGATTTCTGTTGAAGTTTGTCATGCTAGGGCTCAGCAGTGCCAGATCTTGAACTGAATTGAGTCAATTTGGCACTAACCAGGTTTCAGCTGAGTTGGGTGGAGACTGTTGGTGTCATGTGAACAATGGGTTCAATGACACAGTGCTTGGTCTCATGTCTTGAGGAGCACATCTCCCACACCTGCATGCTCTGAGATAAGAACGGCAGATGCACTGGGTTACCATAGCAACACCAGCACGGTCAAGTGTATGACTTCCTGAGTCATTCAGCCTCCCATTGGTTCAGACATGCCATAAAATTAACCTGATGAGAAAACCATTTTAAAAATGAATTAGAAATACTAAAGCAAACAAGAAGTGAAAACCTCTTACATGTGACCACAGAGGGCCAGTTTAAGCCAAATATCAGTTGGTATCATTTCATACCACAAACACAATATATGTCCAACATTAATTGGTCCCAGAGCAAAGTTTCTGCAATGAAAACAAAACTACTTGCCCGTCAGTAAGGTCTGTATTAGGTCAAAATCTTTTGAAAACCTGCTTGCTTAGCTTCCAGGAAAATGAGCAGGTTTTGACTGGGGTATTTGCTGGGCAATCCAGTGTGACTTTCCGGAAAGCAAAGCTCACAAAAAAAGTATGCAATACTTGGGAACAGTCTCAAGTGCCATATTAAAAATTAATCCATTCTAGAGTTGGAATACAAAAGGTTAGCATTCTTAACTTCTTTGGGGTGATATAAGATGATATCCAACTGCAAGATACATTGTCATTTGGCAGGTGGAAGAAACATCATCATTACAAAGCGTTATTATCATTAGTGTGTCTAAAATATCTGTTAAGTTGATACAGCTTCTTCCACAAAGAAGGTATGGGAGCCTCCTGAAAAGAAGCCATCTGATAGATTGGTGGGTCAGGCATAACTTGGAAGTCTCAAAAGATTCAAATTTGGCTTTGGATTGCCTGCACAGGTGCTGAGTTTTTGATGAAAAATACACTGTAGTCATGTTTTCAGAAAATGGAAATGAGATCTTTGCGAGAACATGAGTAAAAGCCCCACAACCTTTCCAAGTCAGTTTGGATTAGACTAAAATAGCTCCAAACATATTTCAGAAGGGCACAAAAGATCCTCTTTCAAAACACTCAGGACTCACTTTAGCTACTCATTCATTACATTTAACAAATTATAATATTTTAATGTGCTCTTTCCTCCAGGCCAAAAAAGAGAAAAGAAAAAAGGAGGGAAGAAGAAGAGAGAGGGAGAGGGGAGAAAATAAATTGAAAAACTGTCTATGTTTTTGCCAGAACTTGGCTCACATATACATTTCCCTATTCATTTTTGACAACATGCTGACTTCAAATGTGTACTTAATTATCTTCTAGGGTACCATATAGGCTCATATGGCTTTCCTGACCCATACCTTTCATGATACTGTGTAATTATTTCTTTTCTTTTTTTACAAACAATTTTAATGGAGTTTTAAAATTATAAGAAAAGGGAGGGGGAATTACAGAGGGGAAATAAGAAAGAGAAGGTACAGAGAGAGAAGAAAGCATGATGCAGAATCAGTGCAGACATGGAACAAGTTTTTTTGAACTTTTGAGGTAGTTTTAGACTGTTTGGATTGTGGTGAACTCCCTGTTTGGGGGGGGTGTATGTCTCTCTCTCTCTCTCTCTCTCTCTCTCTCTCTCTGTGTGTGTGTGTGTGTGTGTGTGTGTAGGAGCAATTCCAGACAGTGGCTATCATACAGCAATGTTAGAATTAAAACAGAATGGAGAGGTAAGAAAATAAAGGGCAAATTGCAATGTTGTTGTTTGTTGTGAATCTCATTTCCTCATCATCTTGCATAAAAGAGTCTCAAGGAGACTTAGCAATACTTCCAGGGTGACATAAAATAAAGTATATGCGAAAGAAGAATGCCTTTGGAAGATAGAAAAAGGATTAAATGTAAGGTTAATACAGTTATCAGCATTTCATCATCATTTTTAATTTGTATACCGTCTTTCTATCTTACAATAATCAAGGCGGTTTACAAGTTGAAGAAACGAAAAATGTACATCTTATAACAATCTAATGCAATACAAAAATGTAATAATAAAACATAACTTTAAAATAGGCAACCTACATCAAAAAAGTAGCATTCAACCATCATTAGAATAGTATTAAATAATAATAATAACATATAAAAGTTAAACAGAAATCCACTCAACAGTTACAATAAATAATTTCTAAACTATAATCAATAAAACAATGGCAAGCCACAGTACATGAAATAATACAATACAGATTGATAAGCAAAGACAAGAGGGTGGGGCAAGGCAGGTGGAAGGAGGCCTTGCCTGATGAAGTCTCTCCCCTCACAGTTCTTCCTCCAGGACCAGCTCCCTTATGAGGAGTCCCAGGGCAAGGCAGGTGGAAGAGACCTTGCCTGATGGATGCAGCAGGTATCTGGTCCACGGCAGCAGATGCCTATCACGTGATGTGTGAGACCGTGGCCAGCATCCTGGTTGCTGCTGCCTCCAATGCCAACAGAGCTGCTGAGGCCTCCTCTTCTTTTATGTTCCAGCAACCAGTCAGGGGCCAGAATGTCATAACACATGACAAGCAGGAATCTTACACAATTGTTTATGCAACACACAGCTGTGCACACATCTACCCACTCCTGCACTATGGTTTGCACATTGTGAGAATGTGCATGTACCAAAATAATATAAACCCATTTAGAATTCTCAAAAAATGTTATCTTTCTCCCCCCCCCCCCCCGCCACCAACCTTCTGTGAAGGAAACTCACAATAAGTTGCCCAAATATAATTCAAGCAGAGGCAAATCTGCAGGCGGTAGCAATGGGGGGTTATTGATTATTTCCAAAAGGTTTTCTTATTCAGTAAACAAAACAAAGCTTTGGAGGGTTTGTGGGGTTTTTTGACGATGTACTAAATGTTAATTATCATTGGAATAACTCATACGATCTCACACTTGATATAGATGGGTCACCCAGCTTATAATAGGTACTGATCAGCAACAACTTTGAGACTGTTTGAAGAAATTGCATGATTACTTAGAACTTCCTTTCATGATTGCAAAAGAGTTGCCTTAGTGGGTCTCCCCAAAACATAGAGATCTTCCAAAATGCTCCTTTTTGTTCTGCAAAAATGCAGGGTAGCATAAGGTAACAATATTTTGACTTGCATGCATTAAGAATTGCACCAGCTATTCTAGTTATGGCAAGGCAAAAGCTTGGCAGCATTCATAAGAGCAATTCAAGAAAGGAAAACAACAAAACAACAAACCCAGAAAAGATACTAAGGGTTGACTTACTGACATAATAATAGTTGCATGAAACCATTAGAGAAATGGTTCTCTAAAGAGAAGACTGAACCCCAAGAGTGGCACAATAAGAGACTCCTGTGGAGCAATTAAAATTCATTAGCAGAGCCCATCTGCTATGTGGGATTTCACACATTAAAGGACAATCCCGTTCTTAACGACTGCTACCTACCATCCATTTCAGCTCTTGAAAGCTTAACATTCAGGACACTCGCAAAATTCTCCCAAACTCTCCAAATTACCAAGTCTTGTTGCTCAAGTGAAGCCTATGGGTAAGGAATCCTGCAATGATCTGTGTTATGTTTTGTTTTGAAACTTCTTAATGCTATACAGAGTGCTCAGCAATTTACACCTCCCCCAGGGTGAATTATAGATGCTGCTGGGTTTAGACATTTTAGAAAAAGATATGTAAAAATATTGAAATTGGTAGTCTGATACTTTATAATGCTTCAACATGATCCGGTGAAATATTTACTTGAAATGGGTTCTTTTGAATTCAATTAAAATCACCTCGCTTTAGTGCACATTGAATTACAGTCTCAGCATCTCTTTTCTTTTTATACCCCCATAAAGTTTAAAACAAAAACAAAAAAACCAATCACATACATGTCTATTCAGATGTGAACCACATTGAGTTCAGTGGGCAGGTAAATGGATATATGTGACTGTAGCCTTAAAATTGAATTTCCAGAGTGAAACATTCATTACTGAATGTGATCTCTCCCCATTCCACCCTCAATTTCAAATGTGTGTGTGAAATTTCATTTCAGCATTACAAGTAATTGGAAGTTAACACATAGGAAGATTCTCTAGTAGGGGGAGGGAAGCACTCAAAACTCTCAGCTTTTTCAAGCTAATCTGGCCTTGCGTATGCAAACTGATCTGTGGCTGATTGTGTTAGCTTTTCATCAACCCACCTAACATAAGAAGAGCCTGCTGGTTCAGGCCAGTGGTCCGTCCAGTCCAGCATCCTATTTGCACACTGGCCAACCATCATCCTCCCTGCTGAGTTCTACAAGAACAACACTGAGACTCAGAAGCTAACAGGCAATGCACCCCCTAGACTACTGCTTGCAAGAAGGCAGGGGGCTGGCTGGCGGCAGACTGAGCTTAGTAGGGCAGTACCTCACTTACCCTAATGAACTCCACCAACCAGATGGTTTTTCACCAAGACTGGTAATGGAATCTGACTTCAGCCTTGATGACTGGGCAGCATCTTCCACCACACCTGAGGACAGGAGACTAATGTAAGGAGTTGTAGAGCCAGCTGCACAGCACACAGAGCTCTGGTCTCCAACACCTCACCGTTGCTGTCTGCCAGCCAGCGCCTGCCACCTAAGACAGCCGCATCATTCTGTTTAACAGTAGGATTGGCCCTGGGGGTGTTTCTGAAGGGGCAGTTTAGGGGCGAAATGTGGGATTTCTGTTACTAAGTATGATATGGAAGCCTAAGCGGAGTTATATGCAAGAATAATCCAGCACATGGCAGCTATCAGCAGAAGCTCAGCCAGCTCACAGCTAGGAAAACATGCCTTATCCACAGGTTATAGCATAAACACAGATGCACCAAAATGAGTCACCAGAGGAAAACAAAAATTCAAATTGGACGCAAATGAAGCTTTGTGCGCATGCATGACAAGGAATCCATTGAGCAAAACTAATTTTATGCCGGTGCCAGGATGGCTGCCTTGCATGTTGAAAACGAAAATGAGGCATTGGTGGAGGAACTGTAGCTCCGTGCTACATTTAGAGCTCATGCTTTGCATATCAAAGCCCCCCCACCCCCATTCTGTCCCCCATCATATCCATTTAAAAGATGCCGAGGTCACAGGACGGGGAAGGCAGTTGCCAACTGACTAGCAGTACTCTGAGATGAATGGGAATCAGTCCAATTTACATGCTTAAAAATTGCTTTGCCAAAGGAGATGAAGGAGCATAGAATACTTAGTTCCAAAAATGCCCAGTAGTGTCTAAGCATAAATTTGGAGGCAGCATGCTTCTGAATACCAGTTGCCGGAAATTGCAGTAGGTGGAGGGGTACTTCTGCCATAGCCCAGTGGTAGAGCACCTGCCTTGCATGCAGAAAGTCCCAGGTTCAATCCCCAGCATCTCCAGGTAGGGTTGGGAGAGACTGTGATAGATGGACCAAGGACCTGATTCAGTATAAGCCAACCTCTTATGTTCCTATAGAGGTCTGCACAAACCCCCAATTTAAGCATCCAGATTAATGTGTGGAAGGCGGGGAGCCAACTTCAGGATGCAAGTCTGGAATTGCTACACTAAGACCACTGCTGGATCGGCACCACATCAGAAAGAATATAACTGAAAAGGAATTCACCCACACCCACACACCACTCTTGTCTGTATACAGATAAAGAAACAGGGAGGAGTGTTGAAACTGGAACTTCTCACACCAATAATTGTTTCTGTTGAAGGCTCAATGTCACCTTAAATCATGCTTACATGTTTCATGCACACAAGCCAAGAAACAAGTAGGTAACCTTTAATACTTTTTCCAGCGGCTGATGACACAAAGTGTGGAAGTATAAAATGAGAGTCACTCATTCGCTTCTTCAACCAGAGGTTAGGGAAAGAAAACAATTTCACCTAAGGACATTTCTGTACAAACACATCAAGAGTGCCACCAGCACATTTTAGCCAGTGCTAAAAGGAGGTGTTATACTCCAGCTAGTGACTTTCCACTAACAACTGCACAATATCCCGTATTTAACATTATAGGTATAGACAGGATTGTCTTGCTGGAAGGGGCATCTAAAAATTGCTTTGCTGGGGTCTGTTTTGTCTTGTGTTCTGTTTTCCCAGGGTAAAAAAATCACCTGGAACAATTAATTAGTCAATCCTAGAATTTTAGAACTGGAAGAATTGAAGTCATCGATTCTAACATGCATGCAAGCATCTTTGGTTGTGGGGTGGGGAGATGGAATTGCAAGGGTGCACAAAAATGTATATATGCTTTGCAATCAAATGGTTACACAGTACCGTAGAGTACAATGGTGTGTTTTTTAAGTGCTCCTAAAGAGAAATATATTTCTGAACATGCTGGGCCAATGAATTCTTCCATATGTGTTCACTCTTGAGAACATAAGAAGAGCCCTGCTGGATCAGACCAAAGGCTTGTCATGTCCAGCATCCTATTCCCACAGTGGCCAACTAGATGCCTGTGGGAAGTCCACAATCACAACATGAGTGCACAACACTCTCCCACTCAGTAACTGTTATTTAGAGGTGCCTGGCCTCTGGTACAAAATGGGATTTGGCCAGCATAGCTTGGAATCATTGATATCCTTATCCTACATAAATTGGTCAAATTTCCTTTTAAAGTCATCTCATCTGGTAGCCATCACTGCAGTCCACAAGAAGGACATGAGCATTGTCTCCCACTCATGATGTCCAATAACTGGGACCCAGAGGCATGCTGCCTTTGATACTGGAGGTATATAACCAGCATGAGATTTCATTCCCCGCTCCCTTTTCCCTCCTTTGCGATTGGCAATGGTAAAATCCATGTTCAAAGTTAACTTGAGCCAGTTTTGAAAGGGAATTTCACAGCAGTGATATTAATCTGGACACTGCTAGGCCTACATATGTCACCCCCAGCAGTTATGGCATGTCTTATGCACACAGTAGAGCAGCCGTTATGGATCAAAATGGATGACACTATGTCATGTCTGTCTCTCCTGCTGGACCTGAATGCACATTTATTTATTTTTTGCTGATGGAGTCTTTGGCATTCAATGGCAGAAAAGCAGCCATGTCACAGTGTCATAAACAGAAGTGAGAGCATAGCATGTTTTGGTTTGGGCAAACCAAAACTGGAGATGCTTCAAAGGTGGGGAACAAAAGAGGCAAGGGACTGAACTTCATAGGTATATATATATATATATTTACAGGAAAACAACAAGATAAAGCGTGTTCTCCCTAAAATGAGAGCACGTGTTGCGGTGGGGTCTGCCAGGCCAACCCTCTGTTGCCAGGCAGGTTAAATGGTTATTGCCTGAAGCAACGATTGGATGACCGGGTTGCTGGAGCAAATTGCATGTTGCAAATTGGGTGGGTGGGACCAAAGGCTTTAAATATTGGGGGCACTCTGCTTTTGCTTTCTCTTTCGCAGAGTGCATCAGATCACCCGCCCGCCCTGTGTTCCGGTTGACCTTGCTATGCCTGTCATGTGGTCGTCTGCCGTTGGGGCAGGGGCCTAGTAGGAATTTTGTCCATTTGGCTGATTGGCTGGTGCCATTTGGTTTTTGCCTACTACTTAGCAATTCGTCACAACTTGTAAGGTTGTGGTTAGTCATTGGTTATAAAAATTGGTGGAGGAGGGGTCAGGATAGGCTGGGCCTGCCCCTCCAATGGTGGTGTGGAAGGTAATTCTGTTAAAGGAATCCTGGGGCTTGCCATGATTTCGTCCAATCCCTGAAATGGGACCAGGGCCGGCAAGCGTTGGGGAGCTGGTTGGGTGAGCGGTGAGGGACTGTCACTCAGCTCAACTGATCCCCAACATTGTTTTCCCTTCACTGGCTTCCGAGGGAGTTCAGAAAGTCAGTTCTGTCCCAGGCGGGAGGACAGCTAGTCATAACCAATGCCTAAGCCACCACTCACAGATTATGTATTTTAATAAAGTTGTGACCAAAATTATGCTAAAAGCCTTAAACAAAAACTATGTGTGATTTGTGAATTATTTTGAGGGGTGGCTTGGGGACCTCCACACGCAATGGCATACAGCCATTTTAAACACAAGGACAAGGAGCTGGTGCTTTTATTAATTATACCCCTTTAGAATTATAACCCAGTGTTATTTTCAATGAATTCTGGGATATGTTTATGCAGCATGTTCCTAGTTTTATCAATTTCTCCCATGGATTATCATTCCATCACTGGAGTGCACTAAGATTTGCAGCAAAACTTCCTCCAAACCTATTTGTTCCATCCACCAGGAAAATGTGATATGCAATGTACTGTTTTGTGTGCCTGGTAGGCGTTGTTTTGTTTTAATATTTACATCAGTTATGTGTTCCTATCGTCAAGAGAAATGGAGTTAACAACATTTGCTGATCTCACAGAGCAGTTGTAAGGCTAAATTGATGTTTGTTAATAAAGGGCTTGGAGTTCCTCAGATGAGACATAGTAATAAAAGAACGGCGTTAAGGGACAAATGTTCAGAAGCAGGTTGCTCACTTGTGGTGTGCATTGAAGTCGTAAGTGCAAATGGTGCTCCCCAACCTGCTACTAGGACTTGACTTCTAAATTGAAGAGTCCATGTTCCAGGCGAGGGTCGGAGGCATCAATGAGCAGCTGCCTCCCCTCATTTAACAGCTGTTGAGCAAGGTCTCCCACAAGCTTCCTAATGTATCACTAGGGAAAATGGGAATTAGCTGCGAGGTCTCTGTTGTGCAATATATGGATTTGTACCTTTAAGAGAGAGATTGCAAGAGTTTCTTTTCCATCCTCTGTTTTCCTTATCCTATCAAACACATCACAGGGAAGACTGATGGGGTGGGACAAGCCTCTTAGATCAGGCCAATGGCCCATCTAGTCCAGCATCCTCTTCTCACAGTGGCCAACCAGATTCCTTTGGGAAGCCAGCGAGTCGCACATGAATGCAACAACACTCTGCCCACCTACAGCTTCCAACCACTGGTATTCAGAGGCATAAAAGCCAATGAGGTCACAACAGCCTAAGGCAAGTAACACCAGGAGCATTCAAAGGTGATTTTAAAGTGAGTGGGGGAAAGAAGGAGAAAATAAGTGGTGAATTAACTACTATAATCTGTCTGGGTAGTTAATTCACTGCAAAAAAAAAAAAAAAAGATGCTGGAAAGAGATGCAGTTTTGTTAGGGTTGGAGATGTGGGATCTAAATAGCTCAGTTGGTAGAGCATGATGAGAATCTTAATCTCAGGGTCATGGGTTGAAGCCCCAGGTTGGGCAAAAGATTCCTGCCTTGCAGGGGTTGGACTAGAAGACCCTCAAGGGCTCTTCCAATTCTATGATTCTATGAAATGGATCCCTGTAACACACTGCAACCATGCCTCCAAAATTGGGGTAGGAGTTTCAGATTAAGTAGGGGTGCACCATTCAGAAGCCAAGTATGTAGAATGTAGAGACTGCCACGTAGACAGGCCCATCTGAAACGTGACCACATGTGGTTTGAAACCAGCCCCCCAATTTCCCTCCCTTAAATGGCACCAGAGATGTGTAGAGCAGCCTCCTCCATTTCCGTGAATGGCAATGCTGTCTCCCATACAAGCTCTTCGCACATGTCAGAGTGGGGTGGCTAACCTGTGGCTACAACAGCCATCATCCTGACCATTGGCCGTGCTGTGGGAGTTGAAGTCCACAAACACCTGCATATCCACAGGAGAGCCACCCCATGTTAGAGGAACTATGGAGTTCTGGGGATGGGGTGGTTGCGGCATGACTTAAGATTTGCATAACATTCACATGTAATATTTTAGAAGTGGAGGACAAGTTTGCAGACCCCAAAATGCAGTTGGCAGGGATGCGGTGCTGGGAAACTGAGGTGAGATAAACAGACAATGGAAGTTGCCTCCAGCTGCAGTCACCACACAGAGGCAGCTTCATATCTAAAATTGTTTATTGCTGCAGAAGATTAGGCTTCAGTAATACAGTTCTGGACATTGGTATATACATACAGCTTGTAGGCTTTGCAGATACAGATACAGATACAGATACAGATGCAGATATATACAAGTTGAAAGTATTTCTGCTGCTTCAGCAATTTAAATGTAACACAGACTTTGACTCACTTTGCAAGACTCACTGACTGACCCTGACACACAGCACAAGACCCTGGCACTGAGCTGATGTGCCTTAATCACTTATATAGTCAGCACTGGGCTGTGACCATAGCAATTGGCTTGGCTGACCTTGCGCCTGTTGGCTTATCTCATACATGGGGTGATCTGTGCTCATCAAGGAAATTAGTCGCTTCCTCCATGTCCAGTTCCTCCAGCATGTGGCACTAGTGATATAATTTTCATAATGTGAAAAACATGAATGTGTCTTTAAGAGATCCTGATTGCCCAAATTATGAAAGATGGCAAACAAAGCTGGTTTGGACACTCTCCCACCCACCCTTGATTGTTTCATTGTCTTCAGTGTTATGACCATTAAATTGAATATTTTCTCACATTCACAAGATCTAGAGCCTTGCTTGCTTTATTTCTTACTTAAAAAGAAGATAGCTATGACTTCCCAGGATGAGACTGACCTTCATGAGATGCACAGAAGTGTCCTAGGGCAACGAGAGGCTGTGTATTGCCTGCCCTTTCCATAAAGATCAGTCTTTACACTTGGTATAATTAAGGATTTAAAAACATTTTTTATTCCACACTGTTTTGGATCTGCAGCCAGTCCAGCTGGTTACTTGCATGCTAGCTATGTTTAAAAACACATTAGAGGTTAAGATCTAATTTCCTAATTTCAATAATATGTGCAAATGGTTTTGTTGCTGCCAAAAAGATACAGTGCTCTATAAAAACGAGTAACCTTCTCTCTCTTTCCATATTCTCGTTACATGGGAATTATAATGAGGGTAGGGATGCAGGGCAATAGCTGTGCTATCTGGATGCAGATGCAGCTGTGAGTCTTTTCTATAGAGGAAGCTGATTATACAGATATTACAAAATGTATTTGTGTCACATACTTCAGTTAGGTGTCTATATTGCTACAGGCCACCCCAATCTCTGCCGAGCGATAGCAAGACATTTCAGGGATCTTGGTTTCCTTGGAAATACAATGCCCATCAGCCCTACCCAGCACATAGTGACTGGACTGATGGGAGCTGTGCTCCAAAACATCTGGAAAGCACAGGTTTACAAAGGCTGATCTAGTGGTTTAATTGAAAAAAGGGAGAAGGCATTGTGGCTAATGATAGCCTAGTCAGCTAGCAACACTATATGCCAATGGTTTCCACTAGTGTGCCATGGCACCCTGGGGTGCCTTGAATGGTGGTTAGGGGTGTTGTGGGCAACACTGGCTTGCCTGCCTCTTTCCTCCCCCCCCCCATGCCTTCTTGCATCTCAGCCTCCCCAAGGCAGCAGCCCTGTCTACAAGCTCCACAACTGAGTGGTACCTCTGGGGCTGGCCAGGGGGTGCTGGTTGCCAGCAGCTGAGGCAGCCTTTGAGTAAACAAGCAAATGGGTGAGGGAGCCTAGCCAGCCAGTCCACCAGCCCTTGCTGTTGGGAAAGGACAGACAAGTCCCAGGCCCCTGTGGGGCAGTGTGAGGAGGCACCTCTTTTTGAGGCGGAGGGGGGGAGCTCAGAGATCAGGAATGGCAGCAGCGGCTGCCCAGAGGACTCCCAAGGAGAGGGGAGAGGAGAGGAGGTTGAGGGAACACTCCACAAGGAAGGGTGTCAGAAAAAGGATGAGACGCTGCCAGCTCTGCAGGGAAGGGGTGACATAATTGGGCTCCTGAACTCCACAGGGGTGCCACAGAAAGAATGTAGTTGGTCAAGGGAGACGTGGACTCAAAAAGGTTGAAAACCTCTGCTATATGTGAAAGCCATTCTTCCTAATCCAAGAAGTATTGGAGGAAGGAGATTGGTAATTTATGCTAATTAGGATGTTATTTCCAGAAGGAAGCTAGAAGACTCTTGCTTCAGAACAACATATATCCAATGCTTTCTCTTATTGGGTGAAGTGGCTTTCTGTGGTTTCTGAATCAGAATAAGCAAAGGACCTAAAGTTTGATGGGCTGTACAAGACATGGAACTATGGAGACCTGTACTGTTTTATTTTTCAGAAAGAAAAGTGTCTCTCTCTGTGTGTATGCCCACATATTTCAAGTGAACAGATAGAAAGCAAAAAGTTAAATGGCTAATTCCACCACTACCATCACCTGACCTCTTCTCAGTTTGAAACCACAGGCCACTCCTTTACTAATCCAAGAACACACTCAGGGGGAAAAGGTTTTTTGTAGAATGTGAAGAGTATATTGAGTCACTGGACTCACTAAATACTTGTGGAAGCTTTCAGAACGGGTATAAAGCAACCAACTTCTTAGATGAAAAATGGGTTATCCTGGCCTTCTGTATTATTAATGTCTTCTTCATATTATAGAGGCCAAAGAGACAAAACACTATGTTGTTTAAGGAGTCTTTTTAAGGTGTGCTGTTATGCCTCCTTTTTCAAGTGGTGTTTGATGTGGGCAGTTAAAACAAAAGAGAAACATCATGATTCACTGTGAGGTTTCATCCTGGGATCCTTGCAGCCTTATTGCTTACTTATGATTGGTTGGATTTTGACAGTAGGGGGAGTTGAGCCAACTGAAAACAGAACCTAGGCAAGAGTGAAGCAGTGATGCTCAGCATGTCTAAAGATACAAACAGGGAGAGGAATTTCCGTCATGGAAAATTTCAGCTTTCCTTGGTCATTCACAGGCTGGCCACATGCCATACTTCACGAGTCCTCTATTTGAAGAAGTCTTCTGGTCCAACATTGGTCTGAAGTTAAAGAACTCTGATAAGGAAATGCCAGAAGTGTCTTGAATTTTCCCACCAACAGATGTCACCTGAATAGCAAGCTTAACAGGCACATCTAGTTGCAGTCTTCCCTATTGTGATAAGATGTGTCTGCTTTCTATTTATAGTCATTATTTAGTGTGGGCTGGCTGCCCCTGTTCTGTGGGAAAGCACTCCTGTCAAGGTGCCCACTATCTCCACTTTCAGGAAAAAAAGCTGAAGATACTTTTCTCTCTCTGATAGGCTTTCCAAGCTGGATAAATGAGTGCCAAAAGTGCCTTTTTTGTATAGTTTTAAATGTCCCAAGTTTATAAAGACTGAGTGTGTTGATGGAGAATAGCACTGTCATTGGGTTTCCCCAAACCCAAGCTTGCCAGATATTCCTGATAAATTTTTGGAGGCATTTCTCTTCAAATTGTTTTCATTGTGTGTGGGGGGGGCGCACTTGTGTGTTTTGTGACCTGATTTAAAGTTTAAGACTTACTTTTTTGTACATGCACATTTTTATTTTGTCTGATTTTTTAATGGCCTATTTTATTACGCATTGTTCAAAACATAACCTAGGTAGAACCTTAGCTATAGAGCAGGCTAGACTGCCAGATGGACGCTTCACTTTCTTTAAAGGGAAGAAGGAAAGAAATGTTCTCAAAACGAAGAGGTAGGACTGAAGCAGAAAAGGCTAATGCTAAGGAGCGCCAGACTCCAGGTTTCTAAAAGTTGGTTAATTTTAGAACCTTTAAATTGGATGCGACCTTCAGAAAACTTCTGGACTGCATTAGAATTCGAAGTGAGAGAGGGAGAGCTCTCTCTCTCTCTCTCTCTCTCTCATGCACACACACACACACACACACACACACACACACACAGACACACATAGGAATGCATTCACAGAGACCAGTTTTAGAAGAAAGTAAAATACAGCCTTCTTGTGTGAGTTGAGAGATGAGAATTAATTCCCTTCCTGCTGGGTGCCGAAAGCAGTTCCAAAGCTGGAGTTCAGGAAACATTTTGAGTACAAATTCAAAAGTGTGGAAAAAGAGAGCTTAAGGCGTACTAAAAACTTCCATTTGAAACCCAAGTAAGTTTCTTTTAGTGTAACATTAAAGTAGACAGAGGAAGAAGAGGCATCATTTAGCGAAGTTAAAGGAGAGAGAACAGGAGTTGATGGCACAGAATTCAATAAAGGGAAATGCAGCTTTTGGGTATTGGAGAACAGTACCAGTAATCAAAGCACCACAAGCTCAGACTTGTAGCTGTAAAGAAGATAGAGTAAGCGTGGTTTCATTGGGGGAGGGACTTTGCAAGATAGGATATGAAGCACAGAAGGCAACAGCACTACTTTTTGTTTTCATCAATGCTGGTGAGCCATATTCATACACATACCCACATGTAGATTGCTGTGTTTAGCCTGGAGTAAGGATAGGAGATAAATTTGTTTCATGACGCATTTAACAGCAAAACTACTTAATTCACATTTTCCAAAACAATACGAGAACTGAAACCAGGGTTTAATTCGCCGCGTCCATTGTGTCCAGGAGATTTCTTCAGGATGGTTCATAGGCTGTTGACACCTATATCATTGGATGGAGCTAGGGACACCCCAGTGACCCTCTGTGAATTACTTGCTGGGCACCTCGAGGACAGAGTCATTCCTCTTATAACAATCTGGATGCCACAATTGATGCAGTTCCAAGTGATGCTTCCAATACAACATCAAGTAATGTTACGTGGGTTCAGCTTTAATTTTTGCAGCTTGATGATGCGGACAGAGTGCTTGTGATTACACATTCAGTGATGTAACCTCATGACCCTTGCCCCCCTGGGTTGTTGGGGCATAACCAGGCAGGTTCAGGGTTTGGTGAACATGCCTTTGGATGAGGGGGTGGTGCCAGATGCCTTGAAGGAAGTCATGGACTGGCCACTGCTGGGGGAAAAAACCCTCCCTGGACTCAAAAGCAAATACTTCCCTGTAACAAATGCCCCCTTTTTGGGCAAGGTACTTGTGAAGGTTTTGGTGACAAAACTGCAGGCATTCCTGGAGGTAACTGATTATCTATACCAGTGTTTCCCAAACTTGGGTCTCCAGCTGTTTTTGGACTACAACTTGGGTCTCCAGCTGTGTTTGGACTACAGTCCAGCTGTTTTTGGACTACATCATCCCTAGCTAGCAGGACCGGTGATCAGGGATGATGGGAATTGTAGTCCAAAAACATCTGGAGACCCAAGTTTGGGAAACACTGATATACCCATTTCAATCTGAGTTCAGACCAGGATTGGAAAGCAAATCTGCTTTGGTGGACATCTGATGGATGACCTCTTTTGAGTGAGGGAATAGCAGGGGGAGGGAGTTCCTGTTGCTCTTACTAGATTTCAGCTTTTGATACCATCAACCATGGTATCAAACTGGACTGTCTACAGGTGATGAGTATGTAAGGCAACTTTGGATGAGTACTTCTCAGTCCCCTGGCTCTTGAGAAATGGGATGCCACAGGGCAGTATGCAGCGGTAATTAACACCTGCATAACACTATTTGGAGAGAACATCAGGAGTTTTGGAGTTAGGAGTCATCAGTACACTGATGATGCCCAACTCTATTTCTCTGGAGCAACTGAATCAAAAATGGCTGTGGAGGACCTGGAGCAGTGTCAAAAGCGGATATAGGACAGTGTCACTGGTTCCGCCATACTGGGCACTGAGCCTAGGGGGTGCTGCAGGGCGTCACAGCTGTGATGTAGAATGGAAGGCGAGGGAGGGTGCCAGATTTTGGACTCACACGGGGCACTGCTGAAATCTGAAAGACCCAAGTCCGCCGCTGCCAGTGTCTAGATACAGTGGTAGTTTGAATTCTGGCAAGACAAGAGGCTCCATGGACTGTCTCTCTCCATACCAATCACCCTGTGTCCAGAGATTAGCTGAAGGGCCCTACTGGTGGTTTGGCCAATAAGTGTTGCTTATTGCACTGGGACCCAGAACAGCACCTTCTTAGTGGAACTCCTTTCTCTTGGAATCGTGAGTGACTGTGATGTCAGTGCCTTTCTGCTGGTTGGTGAAAGCCCATTTGTTCTTAAAAGACTCTGGAGGCTGATTTTTCTTCTCCTCCCAACTTGCTTCTTTTTTGTACTGTTGATAATGCATTTTAAGGAATTATTATAATGTTTAAATTATATCTTCTTGATGTCTTATTTATTTTGTTTTACTATGTTTTTATATATGCTATAAGCTGCCTAGATGGGCGGTGTGTAGTAGTAGTAGTAGTAGTAGTAGTAGTAGAAGAAGAAGAAGAAGAAGAAGAAGAAGTTGTTATTACCAATGTACATTTTTATGGAAATCACTTTGGAGTCTGCTTTGGAGGATACATACATATGCCTTGACTGAGATCTACTCTTGTGTATAGTGACATCTTTACTGTCAGCCGGTCCCCAAGTCCATTCATAGCATCTTGAAACTACTGTCCCCACTTGACTGAGTTCTCTCCAGATCACAGCCGATGCTCTTTCCACTGGATACTGCTGGCTCTTGTCAAATGAAATTCACATGCTGAAATAAATTGTTACTATAAACCCTCAGAACAGTTATTCTTGCCTGCCTGAAAGCTGAAGTGTTAATTCACAGGGTGTGTTTTTTTAGAAGCCAGTGTACTGAAGACGGAGAGGCTTCTAATTAATCATTGTATATTTGTGTATCCAGAACACTGAAATATTTATGAAAGAAGTCAAGAACCTTAGAAGGAAGGAAAGGCCAGGATATAAATCTAAATAAATAAAACTTGTAACAGGCACATCTTGTAGGATTAAATTAAATTAACACAGAGGATTATTAATGAATGTGCTGTAATAAAAGGACCCTGTTTAGTCTTAAGCCAGTTTTTTTAAAAAGTCCCTACTAATATCACAAGGTTTATTTTCTAATTAAAACTTTTTAAATCAATCTTTGTTTCTGTAGTGATTGACATGGAACTCTAACAGTTCTGAGGCAAGATGTGACCTGATGAAGATGCCTAATGCTATTGGTCCAACTAGTCTCATGATGTCTATTCTGCCTGGCAGCAGTTTTCTAAGGCAGAGGTTCCTAACTGGTGGTCCATGGACCCCCAGGTTGTTGCGTAACCAAGCCAGGGGGTCTGTGCCACCATTCACATAACAAAAACTACCATAGAGATATCAATTTTTTCAATAGTAGGGGGTCCCTGGCTTGGCATATGAAAAACAGGGGTTCTGCAGTACTTAGCTAATTGGGAACCACTGTTCTGAGGCAATGATGCAGATCCTAAGGCCTTCCAGATGTTTCTGGACTGCAGCTGCCACCATCCCAGACTAATGGAGCTGATGGAAGTGCCCTGCCACAGCCCCATTGAAGTAAGCAGCAGTGATGCCGAGTGTACACCCAGATCTCCACTGCCAATCCCATATCTACAATCTGTCACCATGGATGGACACACATATCCTTCTGAATATCAGCTGCTGGAAGCCACAGGAGAAGAGAGTGCTCTTGTGGAGTGCTCCCGGTGGAGTACAGGATCAGGTTTAAGGCGCTGGTTTTAACCTTCAAAGCCCTACACGGCCTAGGACCCTCGTATCTACGGGACCGCCTCTCCTGGTATGCCCCACAGAGGAACTTACGGTCCTCAAATAAAAACATCTTGAAGGTCCCAGGCCACAGAGAGGTTAGGCTGGCCTCAACTAGAGCCAGGGCTTTTTCGGCTGCGGCTCCAACCTGGTGGAACGCTCTGTCACAAGAGACAAGGGCCCTGCAGGACTTGACATCTTTCCGCAGGGCCTGCAAGACAGAGCTGTTCCACCAGGCTTTTGGTTAGGGCACAGCCTGACTCCCTCCTTTGGCAATCTTTACAATACTTTAGTTTATGGTTGCCATCAATTTTGATTTTAATTAATTCTTATGATGTTTTATAATGTTGCACTATTTTAGTGTTGTTAGCCGCCCTGAGCCCGGCTTCGGCTGGGGAGGGCGGGATATAAATAAAATTTATTATTATTATTATTATTATTGTGCTTGGGTCCTGCTTGCCGGTTTCCCACGGGCATCTGTTTGGGCACTGTGAAAACAGGATGCTGGAGCCAGTGTGGTGTAGTGGTTAAGAGCGGTAGACTCGTAATCTGGCGGGTTCATGTCCCCGCTCCTCCACATGCAGCTGCTGGGTGACCTTGGGCCAGTCACACTTCTGTGAAGTCTCTCAGCCTCACTCACCTCACAGAGTGTTTGTCGTGGGCGAGGAAGGGAAAGGAGAATGTTAGCTGCTTTGAGACTCCTTAGGGTAGTGATAAAGCAGGATATCAAATCCAAACTCCTCTTCTTCTAGACGGGCCATTGGCAGGCTCCATGTCTCTTTACAGTTTCCTGCAGGACCTTTTGAAGATGCTTGGGACAGCCAATCGTCAAGTCTGTTCCAAAACAATGAAGAATTATATAATCATAGTTCTGTGAATTAACTCATGCATGGGCAAGGCTGGTAAGGGAGAACAAATGTGGGACAGGTGTGCAGTTGCTCAGCCAAATCTTGGCCATTCACCTTGAATGCAAGAACCTGCTCAGTTAGTTTTGTATCTTAGAAAAATGTAACAGTGAATACAAAAATGCTCACTGCAGGAAACCTCATTTGGGCACTTTGTGCCAGCTAACAAGAGTTCTGAGCAGTAAAGTGGGTCAGATTCAGATTTTTAAAGAAGGGTGCTGGAGGGGGTGGGTCAAGAGCTCCATCTTTGTGGTAAGAAGCAACAGACTGTGACAGGGTGAAGGAGGACATCCCAACAAAAGCAACATTGTTCTTTGGGTTCATTATAAATAATATTGAATATAGGAAGCTTCCTTAAACCAAGCCAAACCATTGGTCTATGTAGTTCATTATCTTCGGCACTGACTGGCAGGTGCTCCCCACAGTGTCAGGCAGGAGCCTCTCCCAGCCTAGTGGAGTTGACAGGAATTAGATCTGGGAACTTCTGCATGCTTCACCACTGAGCTGAAGTCCTTCCCCTTAATCGATGTCATGCTTAGGCTGCAATCTTATGCATGCTTACTTGAGAATAAGGGGCTGTCCACATTTCCGCTTGTCCCTGGCCTAGAAAGCATGGGGCCAAGAGGTTTTCTGCTTGCCCTGTTCTTTCTAGGTACACTACCCCAGGAATATCCTCTCTTTACCACTGAATTGGAGCAAAACGTCATCGCATAGAAAATCCAATGGACGTTTGCTTCATTCAGAGGTAAATAGGAGCTTTTCCCTGGGGGGAAACAGCAGGACAAGCGGAAGGCTCAGGGGCCTCAGTGGAACTTACTGCTGAGTAGACAGGCATAGGGCTTCTGCTGATGATGACACAAGGCACTTTCACAGTTATATGTCTTCCTAACAACCCTTGACAAATAAGGCTAAGGAGATCACAGCAGCCCCTAACCCTGTTGAATCTCTCTTGCTGGAGGGAATTTGCTAATAAGATTGGGATTTCTGTAGAAGTGACTGTGTCATCTGAAGTTAAGCATTTCTTTGTGTGTTTCACCCCCCCCTGGTTTTCAGCACCATCAGTTGTTAAATTAATATTTATTGGTACAATGGCTTTTGGCACCAATATGGCATAATATTAACAAGCTCAAATAGTTCCTGAACAACATTACCAACCCAATCTTATATGATGTTTTCTTTTCTTCTCCTTTTTTTTCTTTTTAAATGGCTCAAAATATAAACAATAATAATAGCACAGATCATGAGAAATATCCTCTTTGTTTGAAAAAACTGGATAGATCATGAGAAATAGCCTCTTCTTTGGCCTCTTTGCTTCCTCACTAGGGACTCATTCATTTTCGAATATGACTGGTAATCATTTACAGCTTTGCCACTCTAAAGGTTATTGTGGATAAAAAGTAATCCCTAAACACCCAGACAAAATATGGTTTTGTCTGTGACATCTTCTCTATAGTTGAAACCTTGACACAGATTGCAGGATTAATGCCATAAATTTCATTAGAAAATTGCACCTGGTTGATCTGACATTCCATAAATGTAACAAAACCATCCCCCCTACCCACCATCTTGGAAGATGAAACTTGGTCTAAGGAGGAAGAACATGCTACAAACTGTTAGGGTAACTTGATACAGTTACCCATGCTGCTCTGCTTGTGCAACAGCTTGTGTAACTTTCTGCACAAGGGAAATATGAGAATAGCCAGAGAATCAACCTGTTATGGCACCACATGAATTCCCAACCAGATTAATCTACAAGAGCTTCCTCCATGCCTCCATTTTAAAAATGAAACTGACTGCGGACAGGACTTGATACCATATCCTTGATACTTCTGCTTGTAGTTCTTCATTTTCAATTTTTTTTTAAAGGAAACCAGCTTGAGAACAAGTTGTGTGTATTTTGTTTAGCTCAAAAGTTCCTCCAATACATTGTATGGTCCTAGCAGGTTATTATTTTATTGTCCCTGCACTGCGTTGCTCTAATGACTCGCCTGTTTGGATTTAGGTGAAGAGATAAATCAGCAATCTTCTTTCTTCTTATTTCCCCAGCAGCTTTTCTTTTGACTCAAGGGTCAGAGGAGTAAATTCAGGACCAGACGAGATAAATAGAAGGGGGAACACAAAGGGTGTCTGTGTGTGAGAGAGAAAGATAGAATGGGTTGGTCCAGAAAAGCAACCACAGAGAGCTCAAACAATCCAAAGAGAGTAAAGAGTGGGGAAGAACAGCCAGTCAATTAACTTCACATACCTGCATGTGGTTGGGTTGGTTGTTGTTGTTTTTAAAAAAGAGGAATACGAGCAGGGGGCGTTATGTTTGGACTAGTTTTGTCATGGAACATCACACAGAACATTTTCCTTCATGGGATAACAAAGAAAACACTGAATTAGGGCATGAGGGGATCCAGCTGGGAACCTATGTTCTAATGAGACATTTGCTATGTACACCGACATCCGATCAATCCTGCAGTCCTGGCATTGACAAAAGATACGCTGAAATAGTGGGGTACTGGCCTGTCTATTCAATGCATACCAGATCCCCACTGAGCTTCACAATGTGAAAAACCCAACATCCTGTGTAAACTTTAGTATTTGCTCATAGCCAAGGCTAAAGGACAATCTGATGATGAAATCAATACAGCCATGTGTGGAACTCAGGCAGACCCTCTGTGTTATTGAGACACTCAGTCAGAAGACACTTGAGGATGATCAGAACAAACTCCTGCAGGTTCCACCCACACTTCAGCCATGAACCAGTCAACATTCATACTCTGTGGGGAAGATGATATGCCGCTGTAATGTCTCTGAACAGTGAACATCTTTTGCTTTTATATGGTAAAAACCTATCACAAGAGAAAAGGAAATAGCTAAACTATAATGGTAGCCTTAGGGCTCAGCCACACTTCCATTTGCCCCGCTGCTTTCCCCCATGGCTTAGTGCTGAATTGGAACAAACGGCAATTGGGTTTTCTTGCTGTTTGTTCTGATATGTAGTGCTAAACAAAGGATTTTACAGAAGAAAGGGGCAGGGCAAAAGCAAAGGTTGTGGGGTTTTTCTGCTTTATTTATTCTATATGACTGCTTTTGTTATGTTACAATTATGTGAGAAGATAAAAGAGTGTAGTTTTCTCTGCCAACTGCGGAGTTGGGTTGGGGGGATCCAGATTGGGAGGGTTTGGATTAGGTAGGTTAGTTTTGGGAGGGTGATCATTTTGATCATGGCTATTTTGTCTGAGAGAGTGAAATTCATGTTGTTCCATCTTTTTAGGTCTTTGTTAATTTGTCGCCACAGGGGCTTGTAGTTGTGGAGGTACAATTTATTGAGGTTTCTGGTTATTTGTACCCCATGGTATCTGAACTTGGTGTGGCAAAATTTTATTTTGGTGACCTTAGTGAGTTCTTTTTAGGTGTGAGGAGGGGTGTTGAAGCACATTGCTTCTGACTTTGTAAAATTTACCTGTAGGCCCGACACCATTGCAAATGTGTTGAGTTCTCTGATTAGGGAGGTTGCTGTACTTATGGGGTCTGGTGTTGTGACCATTAGGTCGTCTGCAAACAGCCCTAATTTATAGGTTCTGCCTTTTATTTCCACTCCCTTGATGTCTGTGGCTGCTTGGATTTGGATTGCTAAAGGTTCCAGAGCCAGAATAAATAAGAAGGGAGATAAATAAGAATGTTGCAATTATGTAATTTTTTCCCCATGTTGTAAGCTTCCTTGAGCATGGTTTGAACACTGGAAAGACAGCATGCAAATAAAATTATCTATGTATGTATTTATCTATGTTTGTAAAACCACTAGTAAGCATGGGACAAGCAGAAGTGTGGACAAACCTTTAGATTATGGATATTGCATGGATATTGATATGGCCATGAAAGAAACATGTGGATCTACCATGATCAGTTCTCTATCTTTTTCTGAGCCTATATGGAAAGCAGCCTATATCAAAAACACATTTCCAGTTCCAGTTCAAAGGGCTGGTATTAATCTTTAAGACCCTAAATAGTTTGGGACCAGATTATCTAAAGAACCATCTGCACCCAAATGATCCCGTCTGTAATTTAAGGTCTGTATCTGAAGTACTGCTTGTGTGCTCAGCTGCGAAATCTGTCAAGCTGGCAAGCACATGAGATAGGGCCCTCTTGGTAGTGGCACTAGAGCTGTGGAACCCCCTCCCAGTTAATATTCATTTGTCCCCTTCAGTTCTGGCATCCGAAAGGACCTTAAACCTAAGTTTATTACTATTGCCTTTTCTTAAGAGAATCTTGTGATCTAATTCCAAATCTTTCATGTGTCTGTTTGCCTGTTTCTGCAGGAGTTTCTATTAATTTGCTTCTCTCTGTGCATTGCTTTGTGATGGCTCCACCTTGAACTAGCAATTAATAAATAGATGGAACAAAGAAGTAAATTCTATCATACATTGACCATGGATGCATGGCCAAACTATCTTGTCCTCTTGGTGGGATGGTGCAGATGCCCAAGTTATCCTAGTGTGCAGAAACTTGCCATGGCCATAGTTTAGTTACCTAGATTTTTATTGAAGCCTTTCTAGCTTCTTGAGCAGATTAAATTTGAAGAAGAAGAAGAAGAGTTTGGATTTGATATCCCGCCTTTCACTCCCCTTCAGGAGTCTCAAAGCGGCTAACATTCTCCTTTCCCTTCCTCCCCCACAACAAACACTCTGTGAGGTGAGTGGGGCTGAGAGACTTCAGGGAAGTGTGACTGGCCCAAGGTCACCCAGCAGCTGCATGTGGAGGAGCGGAGACGCGAACCCGGTTCCCCAGATTACGAGACTACCGCTCTTAACCACTACACCACACTGGCTCCATAAATTTGTCCATATATCTTCTACTATTGTATCTTACAGTAGTGCCATTGGGGGGGGGGTAGGTTATTGGGCTCATTATTTCTCAGGCAGGATCACTCCTGCTTCTCATTCTCTCTTTCTGAATCCTCCCACCTTCTTTTACACTTAATGGACCGAGCTGAAATCCAGATCTTAACATCTCTTAGAGTGAAACTTGATTTATATGAATGGCATTTATCATTGTAATGACATGAGGCAAAACAGCTTTCTAAGCACTCCTGTTGCTCCTGAACTTTACAACTTCAGTTCATCTCTATTCAAAGCATTGTGCTGCTACAGATGGAATGCTTCTTTAATAATACAGGGCTGAGATCAGTCAAGAATGAAGTTGATAGACAAAATAGGATAATCACCTTCTATACTACCCTGAGCTGCTTGAAGAGAAGGGTGGAGATGGAAACATCATAAATAAATCAGCAAGCCAATGACGCAGTGGCTAGATTGCTGGCCTGTCGTGTAGGAGACGGATGTTTCAGTCCCTCTGAAGCCATTGGATATTTGGGGTGGGAGAAGTTACAGACCATAGTTGAGCATAGGACCGGAAAGCAAAACAAGGGCACAGCTTTCATAGTCCATCTTTTTTGTAAGTCTTACCAAAGCCATCCTCCATATGCAGAGATAATGAATCTCAGAAGGGAATACATTTATTAGTTGCCTATGGCTTCTAGAAAAGGGGTGGCTAATCCTCAACACCAGGGGCTTGAACCAGCCCCTCAAGCATTTTCTTCTAGCTGTAAGACCCAACTAATTCATGACATTAAGGGCTGAAGAAGACACTGCACTGGGGCGAGTAGAGGTTAGTGGCGAGGGTGTAGATCATCTCTTATCCATTTGTCAGGTTGATCATTTGATGAGCTGGGAGGGTGCAGTACTTACCCTGCCCAGCTGAACGGCATAGATCAGCTGAGTAAAGGTGACTGTGCACCAGTGTGTGCGGTGTGCATTTGTTGTGCCCTATTTCTCTGTGTGTGTCTTGTTTGTGTAGGGGTGTGAGACTGCATGTGGGATGGCTATGCTGCTGCTGGAATGTGGCCATGGGTGAAGGTGGCCCTTGGGCCAAAAAATGTTATAACCTCCCCCGTTTGAGGAGAAAAAAGAAAGAACAACAATAGAGTCTTCAAAACGTTGCCCTGAATTTCCATCAGGTTTGGTTTGGGATGCTAAAGTTGCCATGGGGGAGGAGGGTTTCTGTAAACCAGTTATTGCAACTCTCTTGTGCATTTTTAGGCCTGTTCACAGTCAGTGGATTCCTGATCACCTGCTGCTTTTTCAGAAGAGCTTTTAAATGTCACAGTCCTGCCAATCAGGGATTCTGAAGTGAATGTGATGATGTTCAGGTGTTGATCTACATCCAGAGGTGGATTTACATCCAGAGGTGTGACCGGTTCCACTGGTGGCAGTGAACTGACCACTCCTGGAGAAGCCCACTCTGACCCCACTGGTTATGAAAACTAACATCTGATAATAATTTCCTCCTTCATCAAGTAGGTGATCAAGAGTACAGTGGTACCTCGGGTTACATACGCTTCAGGTTACATACGCTTCAGGTTACAGACGCCGCTAACCCAGAAATAGTACCTCGGGTTAAGAAATTTGCTTCAGGATGAGAACGGAAATAGTGCTCCAGTGGTGCGGCGGCAGCAGGATGCCCCATTAGCTAAAGTGGTGCTTCAGGTTAAGAACAGTTTCAGGTTAAGAATGGACCTCTGGAACGAATTAAGTACTTAACCCGAGTTACCACTGTATTGTTCTGCAACAGTTGAAAGTACTTTTGGAGAAATCTGATTATCTTAACCCATTCCAATCCAGGTACTGGCATACACTTTTGAATTCATTTACTGTCTATTTTATTAAACCTCATTCATATATCCTTTCCCACCCATTATTAAAGGACTAAAAAGCAAAAGCTGAGATTCTTAATGAAATCTTTTCTTGATGTACTTCCTATCATTTCTGCAGTTTTTAAAAAAATCCGTGGGGTTGGGTTTTTTTTGGTGCATTTGTCAATGCTTCTTCACATTACTACCAAACATATGACTTAAGTACAATCGCACAATATTAATGTTAATTATACAAAGATGACAGAGTTTTAATATTAGAAACCAGATGGCTGCTCAAAGCATCTTGACAAATCTGTTGTTTTTTTGCTGCTTAAGACATGTGTTTAATTAGCATCACATTTATAATAATTACTGATCTTAATGCATGGGATACTTGTAAATGTGCTGGAATTCATATCATTGATTGGACACTGTGGGATCCATTTATATTAGGGGTTTCTATACACAGGGCTGGATCTGGAGGTGGATGTCTACTAACAAATGAAAACATCCATCTGCTTTCACGAGAGCATGCCCAACCCCTTTCACAAAGTCCTTTAGGAACTGTTGTGGAACAGACTTCTTATAGCACTGTGTAGCCCTAGCAATATATTTTCTTTTTGTGCATGGTTCCCAGGACTCATTTTTTTTTACCTATGAGAGAGAGAGAGAGAGAGAGAGAGAGAGAGAGAGAGAGAGACTTGGATGCTCAGAAACTCATTTTTTGCACTAGTGCAAAGATTAGTGCTAGCCCAAAAGGATTTCTCCACTTCTCCTCATTGTGTGCACCACATGATGCCCCCAAATCTGCACTGGATTGGTTGGAGAAGACCTCAGATCAGATTTAGGGAGCACACAAAGGGGGGAGGGGGGAGATAGTTAGGTTGAAAGGAAAAATATTTGCACTGATGGAAAGATTCTTAGCTCCATACTGAATACAACTCACAGATTTGCCCATCTCCTCTTGTCTCGTGCAGTCCACAGTACCCAATAAATAGCCTATCTGGAGGGTTGGGCAGCATGGGATAAGGTGTCAAGGGCTGAAACAGGAAGAGAGACTAGACCAAAATAGAGTGGAGACTGGAAGTAACTTTCCCCCCAATATCTGCATTTTTGTTTTCATTGGATAACTGTATTGCAAAATCCAGGGACATGTGAATTTTGAAGGGTCACCTGCACTTCAGCTTGTGTATTGAATTTGTGTATTGATTTGGAAAATGTAAATCAAGTAGATTCGCATTGAAGTGTGAACTGAACAAATCTCTCCTCTGTTGCTACCAAGACCCCAAGATTCTAATTTGTAATCTCATTGAGACAATTTTCTTACTTTGCACTGGCAGACATTTCTAGCATGACTAAATACTGTAAGCCACTTGCTAATGCTAATGGGTTTGATTTAAGACATACATACACATTTCCCAGTTGTTCAGCTTCCCAGTCCCATAATCCTGTCTGAGGACTCTGAGAACCTATAAATACTCACAAAGAGCTGGTATCTCCACATTCATGAGCACACGGTGTTCTCAGATTGAATCAAAAGAACAATAGTAGATGTTTCCTGGAAGGGACACGACTCTTCAGAATGGTGTTATTAAGGATAATATGTTTTGTTAAAAAGAAGAGCAAGAGTTTTTGAAATTTCCTTTAAGTATTGTCAGGGGGCAGCTGAGATTTGTCTCTGTGTGCACCTGCCTACCCCCATCTGAAGACATGTAATCTAATGTGACTAGCTCACTCTTGCTGTTGGATTCAGACAGAATCTGTTGCCTTCCAGATATTTTGGACTACCACTGGGCCAATGGTCAGGGATGATGGGAGTTGTACCACGTTGTGGAAGGGTAGCTTTTGTGATATATTAACATGCCTGGAATCTGAAGCATGTCGATAGAGGTCTTTCCATATAGCCACAGGGCTTACCCTCGCAGAAGCAACGTTGGTTTGGTTTCAGCCAGGCTTGTTCTTCCATTTGCTAGGTTGTTTTATCTTTAACAATACTTTCCACCAGTTGTCCTGGGAAAGCTATTAAGCTAACTAGCCTGTCATTTCTAGGATTCTCATGCGGGTGTCATTGAGACATGGCAATTTGTCGGGTGTTTTTGGTTTTTGTTTTGTCTGTTAGGCCTAGAACATTATTTCTCATCCCTACTATTTGCTTCAGTTCCTCAGAACCCCTTCCTGAAAAATCCTGCACTGTGGTCAGAATCAGGTAGATGGGGTTGGGAGCTGCCATTTTGTTTTCACACAATGTCTTGGACCTGCGTTATATCAGGGGCATTATGAGAAATTTAAACCACAGCACTGATCAGAGCACTGTTGCTATTATCCACAACTTCTACTGCTATCAGCAGTGTGTCTACCTCAAGACTTTTTGCAGAAGGCCACTTCATTCTGAGAGTCAGCTCTTTCCACATGTGCAGGAACTCTGTATGCACATTTGAGCACACACAGGAGTCTGGATCAGGGCAACTGTATTGGGGAAATGGCTAATACTTAAAGAATTGACTGACAACATTGGAGGTTGTGCTTTGGGTATGTAGCACATCTTTCTACAAATGAACCACTCTCCTCCTAACACTCCACAATTTATTTTACTATGAGAAATGTTTTAGTGAGATGTTTAACAAGCCTGAATAATCACTGCCCTCCTACAGGTTGGTTTCTCAGACATTTGCATATTCTGAAGAGCTATAAAAGATGCAAAGGAAGAAGGAAACATGCAAGCCCAAACATCTGTTCCTTTTGGCATATTTATATATGTTTCATTCCGTTATGAAAAGTTTGCTGAAGGATGCTCACTTTAAAAAAACTGGTCATTTGTACCTTCTGGCTTGAACTAGTCAGGCTACCTGAGAAGGTTGAGAAGGACATTGCAACCTGTTCAACAGTATGTATCGATTTCTCATCTAGATCTCCAGTAAAATGGTGACAGAAAATGATATCAATCCTCTGTGAGGACTGCATTAGCTAAGAAAAGATTCCATTATTGGTTTGGTTTTTTTCGAAATAAATTTTTATTAAGTTTTCAAAAGTTTAACATATAGACTTCAATACATAAATTTATCTTTTTCCAACTTCCTATCCCATTTTCCATGGTGTTTTAACTTCTCCCCCTCTGCTGCACAGCATTACTTCAATACTATTTCCTTCTGTTGCTCATATTTCAAATCCTGTTTGCGAGTTCATCATGCTATAATATTTCTCTAAATTGTCTGAAAAGGGCCTCCATTCATCAACAAAACTGTCATTGCTGGAAAATATTCCATTATTTATTTTGTGCCTTCATATTGGCAGTGCTTTTTTTCTGGGGGGGATGCAGGGGTACGCATACCCCTAAACATTTTGTGAATCTAAGTTGGGCCTCATTGAAGGGCAGCATTTCAATATGAGTAGGAAAAGGAGAGTACCCCTAAACATTTTTAAAGAAAAAAAGCACTACATATTGGCAATAAGATCACCCAACACAAGGCATAATTGGGTTTCTGTAAGTTTGAAGGGTATGTAGAGGTAGGAATTTAATCACATGCACCTTTTCTCTCTCCCCACCCCCTGCCCACAATATGACAATTCAAATATGTGGGGGATACAGCAGTGGCAGTGAGGACCTGATTTCTGCTATTTAGTCCTCAACTCATTCAAAAAGCTGTGTTGTGTCAAGGCCATCATCAGTACAGTGGTACCTCTGGTTACAAACTTAATTTGTTCCGGAGGTCCGTTCTTAACCTGAAACCATTCTTAACCTGAGGTACCACTTTAGCTAATGGGGCCTCCCGCTGCCGCTGCACCACCGCTGCACGATTTCTGTTGTCATCCTGACGTAAAGTTCTTAACCCAAGGTACTACTTCTGGGTTAGCGGAGACTGTAACCCGAAGTGTTTGTAACCCAATGTAGCACTGTATGTGCCGGGGTCCCAGTGCAAGTGTGGGGAACTTTCGGCCCTCCAAATGTTGCAGAACTGCAACTCTTTTCATCCTTGTCCTTAGGCCATGCTTGCTGGAGCTGATGGCAGTTGTAATTCAGCAACATCCAGAGGGCCAGATGTTCCCCACTCCTGGTCTAGTGACTCAAAGTAGGCAGATACTCTGTATCTGTTTCAGATCTTGGCAAATCCCAGAATAGATCCAGAATAGTAGCTGATCACCAGTATACCTGAAGGAGCATCTCCACCCCCATCATTTAGCCCAGACACTGAGGTCCAGCCCGAGGGCCTTTTGGCAGTTCCCTCACTGCAAGAAGTGAGGTTACAGGGAACCAGGGAGAGGGCCTTCTTGGTAGTGGCACCCGCCCTTTGGAATGCCCTCCCATCAGATGTCAAGGAAATAAACAACTATCTGACTTTTAGAAGACATCTGAAGGCAGCTCTGTATCGGGAAGTTTTTAATGTTTGATGTTTTATTGTGTTTTTAATATTCTGTTGGGAGCTGCCCAGAGTGACTGAGGAAACCTAGCCAGATGGACGGGGTATAAATAATAAATTGTTGTTGTTGTTGTTATTGCCACACTCTAGGAGGGTTACCTAGGTTGCATTGAGTAACTAATTTTCATCTTGCTGTGTTCCCTCTTCCTGTAAACTGCTTTATCCCAGCCTCCTGATTTGAGAATTTTCTTTGAATCTTATATGGGCCTGGGACTTACTTTTATTTTATTTTATTTATTTTATATTTTATTTGTTTGTTCAGTAAACAGAAAATTATTTTACAGCTCTGAGAGGGGAAATGGTAAAATTCCATTTCTAGAGAGGAAGCATTAGTTGCTGCTGCTGCTGCTGCTAGCATTCTCTACACCTTTCTGTCCTAAGACTTTTAAAGCCGTGAGCTGTCACCTTCATCCAGATTAACGCTCTGTGATTAGTACAACAGCCTTAGGCACTGAACATAAGGTAAAAAGTGTTACATCATTGAACAGGCACACACTGGACTGTAAAATATGAGTTTAGGCATTACTCAGCAGCACACATGCATGGGGCCCTGCTAAACATCTAGACTGCAAATCAAAAGGAGAAAAGCAAATGGCGAGGAAGGGCTTTGAAAGACTCTACTAGACTTTTTATTACTGTATTATTATTACTTCTTTCTAAAAGGGAGGCACTCTTTGCTCTTACTCCAGAGTTCCCACCACTCTGAATAAGCTGGTGTCATCTGCAAACATTGCCACCTGAATCCTCACTCCTGAATCCAGATCATTTGTGAACAAGTAACAAAGCACCAGCTTCGCTGCAGACTCCCAGAAGACCCCACATAATAATAATAATAATAATAATAATAATAATAATAATAATAATAATAATAATTTATTATTTATACCCCAGCCACTCTGGGCAGCTTCCAACAGAATATTAAAATACAATAACCTATTAAACATTAAAAGCTTCCCTAAAAAGGCTGCCTTTGGATGTCTTCTAAAAGTCTGGTAGTTGTTTTTCTCTTTGACATCTGGTGGGAGGGCATTCCACAGGGCGGGGGCCACTACCACTTCTTCACTTGGTTGGACTCTCACGGCACAGTGATGAGCTTCATCACCTACTAGTGTCAAATTGTTCCTAAAGGCTTAGGAGAACGAGCTGGTAAAAGAAAAGGAGGGTAACCTTATTTGCTTTATACTGTACAAGGAAATCCTGAGCTGTTTTTGAATACATCATGGATCCCTGTACACTAAAGGAATGTCTGTGAATTTAGACACATAATCGTACAGTCACTTCTGAAGCAGATGGATCGTGTCTTGGTTTAAAACAGTGTATGTTTCACCAGTGACACAAGCCTTATGCCTCCACATGTTCCAGCATTCCCAAAGCAGGAAGAAAACACATTTGAGACCGTTGTCAATGTCACTGTTTCTGATTCCTATTGCATTTCTCCACTAAAGAAATGTTTTGTGAAGTGGCTTTTTTTTTTCCTTTTTAAAAACATCTGCTCCAGTTACATTAAATGTTGGGTTGTTTTTCCCCCCTTTCCAAATTAATAATTTGTTTGAGCAAACAAGCTGAAGGATGTTTTTAAGTTGGGCATGAGTAGATTTTGGATAATAAAATCTAGCCATCTATTTCTGCTGAAAGGCCATTCTTAAGAACTGCCCACATCCACACAAAATGTTCACTAGCTTTACAGTGCTACCTTGGGTTACAAACGCTTTGGGTTACAAATGCTTCAGGTTACAGACTCTGCTAACCCGGAAGTAGTACCTCGGATTAAGAACTTTACTTCAGGATGAGAACAGAAATCGTGCAGCGGCAGCAGGAGGCCCCTTTAGCTAAAGTGGTACATCGGGTTAAGAACAGTTTCAGGTTAAGAACGGACCTCCGGAACGAATTATGTTCTTAACCAGAGGTACCACTGTAATGTCAACTCTTCCATAATAGAGAATAGCACTCATTTCCCACAAGATGTAGTGATGACCACCAATTTAGATGACTTTAAAAGAGGATTAGACCATTTCATGGGGGATATGTTTTGTTCCCACTGCGGGTATCCCTGCTGACAGGTTTGCCATAGGCTGACCCCTGTGAGACAGGAATGCAGAACTAAATGGCCTTTGACTTGAACCAGCAGGCCTGCTCATATATTTGTATGCTCTAGCACAGGGTGTTGAAGTTATAAGTTTAATGTACGTAAAATACTGAGTGTGAAGGTGTTGCATTTGGAATGCTGTAAAGAGAAGTTTGCCATAAGCAAGAGGTTCCATTTTGGGAGAAAGCAGAAGGCAGGTGTTCTTCCATTTCAGTGAGTTAAGCTACCTGATGACGCATCACAGGAAACCTGACCTGCAGCTCTCATAGCGGGAGAGGAAATCTGAGAAGTCAGAGATGGTAAGTAGCAGCAGTTTGTAGCAGAGAAGATCTGCCATGATGAACAAGCTTATGATCTGTCTCTCCAGGGTGTCCCCATGCGATAGATGTTAATTCAACTTTACTTGAAGGGAGAACATGTCTGTCATATGACCAAAGTAAGCAACCCTTAAACCCTAGGAAGGCTCAGGCAAGCAGCCATAATATGAATGGGAGAAACTGGATGGACTCTTGCTCCCAGAGAGAGATCCATGCCTCACCTTGCAGCAACTTCTGACCACTTCAATCCTCCCGTTCTTTTTCACTTTTCATCTATGCAACAGAAATGCGTACTGTCAAAACTGTTGGGAATTTTCTGCTTCCCCATTTGCTTCGATGAGTTCTGAATGCTGAGTCATTGTGCTCCCCAAGACTTAGTAGACAAAAACAAAGACATGTATTGACACTGACTGAGCAAGTAGCTTATTCATTGCATATAGCAAGCCAAATAAGTGAGCTTCTTCCACATTATGTCCTGCCAAAGTTGAATCATCAGCACAATGGATGACTTAAAGGTACATTATGCTTTCCTGACCACGAGTTTTGCATGAGTCTTAGGGAGGCCAGAATGGCATTTCTCAGAATCATGTCAACACATTTTCCCCTGGCATACCCCATCTCTGGATGCCTTTGAAACAACTATCATTAGAAGGCATGGAGGAGGAGGAGGAGGAGGAAGAGGAGGAGGAGGAGGAGGAGGAGGAAGAAGAAGAAGAAGAAGAAGAAGAGGAGGAGGAGGAGGAGGAGGAGGAGGAGGAGGAGCTTGGACTTGATATCCTGCTTTATCACTATCCTAAGGAGTCTCAAAGTGGCTAACAATCTCCTTTCCCTTCCTCCCCCACAACAAACACTCTGTGAGGTGAGCAGGGCTGAGAGACTTCACAGAAGTGTGACTAGCCCAAGGTCACCCAGCAGCTGCATGTGGAGGAGCGGAGACACGAACCTGGTTCACCAGATTACGAGTCTACCGCTCTTAACCCCTACACCACACTGGCTTGCTTGGCATTTGCCTTCTCTTTTGTTGTTTCAACTCTAATAAGCTGTTTACTTTTAATGCAGGCGCTCCCCACCCCCAGCATATTAGTTTCCATATGGTGCCACCAAGGCCAGATTTAGGTTTGATGAGGCCTTAAGCTACTGAAGGTAATGGGGCCCTTTATATGTCCAGCTGTCCTTTGTCAACAACAAATTGTTGCTGTTTTTTGTGTTGAATATATGCTATATGGTAATTTATGGACCTAATAAGTATCTAAAGCCATTTGCACATGACAAAATATGTATTTTATCAAAGTAATTGTTGAACTGAAATACAATTAAGAAGAAGTATATTTTATAGTGAATTTTTTTGGAGGCTCCAAGAGAGTGGGGCCCTAAGCTATAGCTTGTTTAGCTTATATGTAAATCCGGCACTGGGTGCCACCAAAGCCCAATACAGTTAATGACTTGTGTCTTGTGTTCCATATATCCATTATTATTGCTGTTTCATTAACAGTCTTGCTTTTAAAGCGGTGAGGTAGAGGTGAGAGGTTGAATATATTCCTTCTAATTGTTGGCAGCTAGCTCTCCTCCTTTCTCCAACTTGCTCTCAATTTGCTGGTGGTTTGTTTGATTTTATCCTTCCCTTTATATTCATTGTGGTGTATGTGTGTGTGTGTTCTTTCTTTCCCTCCCTCCCAGAAGCCCTTTAAGGTTTGCATTCTTGCCTTCCCTTGTTAATGTGTAAAGAGATGGTTTCGTTGCGGCTAAATGGGGGTTTCTGCATGAGTCATTGAAAGCAGCAATTAAAATTAGCAAAGAATACCCTCAAGGGTAGGCATTACATGAGAGGTACTTGTCAGAGAGCGGTGGCTCCAAAACAGTGTGCCACTGTGACAAAACTGGTAGTGTGGCCTTGATAGCCCCCCGTAAGACTGAAGAACCCTCTCTGAGCAGGCAGATCTTCTATGAGGGTGTTTCCAATGCATCTTTACCTTGGTTTGATTGATCACTTCTGTTGTCTAAGCTGTAGTAACCTCTACGTTACATTACTGCATTGTGTTATACAGTCTATGTCCAGGGCGGCAGTTTACCAGCTTTATCTGGTACATTGGCTGAGTCCCTTTCTGCCTGTGCATTGTCTCTCCAGAGTAGTACATGCTCTGGTTCTTTCCCACTTGGACTACTGCAATGTGCTCTATGTGGTGCTACCGTTGAAGGTGACTTGGAAACTACAGTTAATCCAGAATGCAGTTGCTAGATTGGTGACTGGGAGCAGCCAGCAGTGATAAAAGACCTACATCGGCTCCTAGTACGTTTCCAAGCACAATTCAAAGTGCTGCTGTTGACCTTTAAAGCCCTTAACAGCTTCTGCCTTGTATACATGAAAGAGCACCCCCACCCCCATTGTTCAGCCCAGACACTGAGGTCCAGCTCTGAAGCCTTCTGGTGGTTCCCTCATTGCGAGAAGTGAGGTTACAGGGAACCAGGCAGAGGGCCTTCTCGGTAGTGGTGCCCACCCTGTAGAATGCCCTCCTATCAGGTGTCAAGGAGATAGATATTTCTATAACATTCCATAGACATCTGAAGGCAGCCCTGTATCAGGAAGCTTTTAATGTGCGATATTCTGTTCCGTTTTTGTATATTCTGCTGGAAGTCATCCAGATTGGCTGGGGCAACCCGTGTTAGATGGGCACGGTATAAGTAATAAATAATCCTGCCTTAAAGGAAGATTTCTGTTGCATTTCCCCATGAGTCATTGCTCAGGAATCGCCATCTTACAATCACAAACTGTAGTTGCCACTGTGATTTATTCAGAAATGTATGGAGCTTGTTCCTTTGAAGGCAAGGAGGTTCTATTTCATACCAAGGGACTAATGAGACATGTGGGATTCTTACATATATTGTAAGCCAATATCTGTTCTGTTTACATATAAAGGAGGGATTAGAGGTCTAACTCTTATACAAAACAAGTGCAAATGAGTTGGAGGCTCATCAGTGAATCCTACCAAATTTAAATGAGTACCTTTCACAAGTTGCATGGACCTTTTTTGGGGGTGTTATCCCAGATTGACCTCTAGATAATAATAATAATGGGTTTCCCCAGCCACTCTGTTTCCCAAAGCCCTTTTCTCTTACCTTTGAAAGCTGAGCTTTTGAAATGGTTTTCTCGCATGTTTGTTTATTTATTTCTTAAAAAATATACTCCTTTCTTCTTTTTTCAGTCTGTCTCATGACAGCTTACAGAGAGAATAAAATGAGAGAGGAGAAGGAGCTTGTATATCCTGATACATGACCTAGCTTGTGATGCATCAGAGAAGAAGTCTTAATGATTAGAGTTAAAATCCTATGCACACATACAAAATGGTACGCCCTGTTGGACTCAGTGGGGATAACTTTGTATTGTGAGCCTCCCACCACATTTCAGGTTCCACCTCCTCCTAACTTTAAAACTGCCTCTTACATTTATTGAAAGAAACACAGCAGTCTTATTGCTCTTTAAGAAAGCTTTACAAAGAGAATTTCTAGTCTGCTGTCAATTAGTTACAAAGCCGCAGATGAGATCCTTTCTTACTGAAATATTTAATAGACTAATTAAGCCAGGCAAAGAGAAAGAAAGCAATTTATTGTGTCATTTGATCTATCAATCCAATGCATCACTTTTCAGCCAAAACAAGAAAATGAAAAAAAGAAAAAAGCAGTTTCCCCCCTTTTCTTTTCTATCCCACCCCCCTTTTTGGTATGGAAATCGTTTAAGACTTTATAAGTTAAAAGGATCACTTTGAATTGGTCCTAGAAGGGAAAACAGGGAGTGTAATGTGTATCAGAGCTTAATTTTGTTCTTAGTAGACTTCAAGGAAAGTTCCAGGCAAAAGCAAATGATGGTAATCTATACTTGAGGTTATAAATTTAGAACAGTGCTGAGAAGCTGATGCTTTCTGACATTGTTTTTAAATAGCTTGTTTTGTTGAATCCCATTTGGAATTGGATTCCATTTCCAATTCCAAATTGCCTTGAATCATCCATCATTATATGGAATTCTGGATGGAGGCTGTTGTCCTGAAAAGATGAGACAAATAGAATGGACTTGATTTGGAAGAAACTTCAACATACTATGGGCTGATTTATTTATTTATTATATTCATTAGTTGCTTTTCTTACAGGGCGACTCAAACTTCCCTACATTAAAACCAATTAAGAACATCCAATAAAAATAGAAAATTGCAGATAAACAGATAAAACAGATCACGACTTACTGATCCCATCTCACTAAGAGGCCAAAATACTATCAAAATACTATCATTCAAATTAAGTGCCCAGATAAAGAGAAAATTATTTGCCTGACTCTTCTCTAGGTGGGATGGGATGAGACTGAGACCCATCGTTCTCTTGGTGTAGCCAACACCACTAGCCTTTTCGCTCATTGGATCCACGGAGAGTGAATAATTTTTAAATCTTGCTGTGTTGCTTGGATTCAAGCATGGTGAAGTTGCAACCTTTCTGTTCAAGTGTAATATGAAATAAGCCACATGACCTGTCTTTCTCCGAAATTTAGGGTTCCTCAAAACGTACACAGTTTAATTTTGTATCAATGGAACAATATTTTGAAATGGCAGTGAACTCTGATGAGTAGGAGTTCCTGAGGATTAAGATTCTGCTAATGGGGATCCTACTGGTTCCCCCACCCACCAATATATTTTCTTTCAACTCAAACCTATCTACACATTTCTGGGGCTGCATTTGACAACTGATGATTCTAACTTGCAGACACAGCAGGCTTGTTCTTTTCATGCTTTCTAGAACCATAATATCTTAGAGCAGGAAGATCTATCACAATGACCTCACTGACTGCATTACATTCTTGTTATATACTGTATGATAGAAGCCCATGTGCAAGGACTACAGATTCCTAAGAATAGAAGCATTTAGATGCCCAAGAGAAACTAAAAATGAAGCAAATTTAGGGTTAAGTATTCAGAGCTGACCACCTTAAAGAACCTTATCCTTCAGCATTATGTTTAATCAGAGTTACAGTTCCCACAGCAACCATCATTCATTCTTATTTTATAACTGTAGTTATAAAAGGGTACACGATGATATTACAGTGAGGCAATGTTAATAATAATAATAATAATAATAATAATAATAATAATAATAATAATAATTTATTTATACCCCGCCCATCTGGCTGGGTTTCCCCAGCCACTCTGGGCGGCTTTCAACAAAGTATTAAAATGTCTGTTAAACATTAAAAGCTTCCCTAAACAGGGCTGCCTTCAGATGTCTTCTAAAAGTCTGATAGTTGTTCTTCTCTTTGACATCTGGTGGGAGGGCATTCTGCAGGGCAGGTACCACTACCGAGAAGGCCCTTTGCCTGGTTCCCTGTAACTTGGCTTCTCGCAGTGAGGGAACCGTCAGAAGGCCCTGGGTGCTGGACCTCAGTGTCCGGGCAGAACGATGGGGATGGAGACGCTCCTTCAGGTATACTGGACCAAGGCCATTTGGGCCTTAAAGGTCAGCACCAACACTGTGAATTGTGCTTGGAAACGTACTGGGAGCCAATGTAGATCTTTCAAGACCGGTGTTATGTGGTCTCAGCAGCCGCTCCCAGTCACCAGTCTAGCTGCCACATTCTGGATTAGTTGTAGTTTCCGGGTCACCTTCAAAGGTAGTCCCCACATAGAGCACATTGCAGTAATCCAAGCGAGAGATAACTAGAGCATGCACCACTCTGGTAAGACACTCTGCAGGAAGATAGGGTCTCAGCCTGTGTACCAGATGGAGCTGGTAAACAGCTGCCCTGGACACAGAATTGACCTGTGCCTCCATGGAGAGCTGTGAGTCCAAAATGGCTCCTAGGCTGTGCACCTTCAGGGGCACAGTTACCCCATTCAGGACCAGGGAGTCCTCCACACCTGCCTGCCTCCTGTCCCCCCAAAACAGTACTTCTGTCTTGTCAGGATTCAACCTCAATCTGTTGCCTCCTGTCCCCCCAAAACAGTACTTCTGTCTTGTCAGGATTCAACCTCAATCTGTTAGCCGCCATCCATCCTCCAACCACCTCCAGACACTCACTCACACAGGACCCTCACTGCCTTCACTGGTTCTGATTTGAAAGAGAGGTAGACCTGGGTATCATCCGCATATTGATGAACACCCAACCTAAACCCCCTGATGATCTCTCCCAGTGGCTGCATGTAGATGTTGAAAAGCATGGGGGAGAACAGAACCCTGAGGCACCCTACAAGTGAGAGCCCAGGACACTCATCCCCTACCACCACGTTCTGAACATGGCCCAGGAGGAAGGAGCAGAACCACTGTATAACAGTGCCCCCAGCTCCCAGCCCCTCTAGACCAGTGTTCCCCAACCTTGGGCCTCCAGCTGTTTTTGGACTACAACTCCCATCATCCCTCGCTAGCAAGACCAGTGGTCAAGGATGATGGGAATTATAGTCCAAAAACAGCTGGTTGGGGAACACTGCTCTAGACAGTCCAGAAGGATGTTATGGTCGATGGTATCAAAAGCCACTGAGAGATCCAGCAGAACTAGGAAACAGCTCTCACCTTTGTCCCTAGCCCGCTGGAGATCATCGACCAGCGCAACCAAGTCAGTTTCAGCCCCATGATGAGGCCTGAATTCCGACTGGAAGGGATCCAAATGGTCTGCTTCTTCCAGACATGCCTGGAGTTGTTCAGATACCACCTTGCCCAAGAATGGAATATTTGAGACTGGGTGATAGTTGGCCATATTGGCCAGGTCTAGAGATGTTTTTAAAGAAGTGGTTTAATCTTTCAGCAGATCTGGGAAGACTCCCTCATGGAGAGAAGCATTCACAACCCTGCAAAGCCCATCACCCAGCCCTTTCCAGCTAGCTTTTATAAGCCAGGATGGGCAAGTATCAAGGAGACAGGTGGTTGGCTTCACTCATCCAAGCAGCCTGTCCACAACCTCGGAGGTAACAGATTGGAATTGATCCCATGCAACTTGACTAGATAGGACTCTAGCACTCTCCCGCCCTGGCCCTGCTCCCATGGTGGAGTCTACCTCTTTCTGAATCTGAGCGACTTTATCTGCAAGAAACTTTGCAAAATCATTGCAGGAGATCATGTGGCCCTTACTGGGCCCCGATGGAGCAGGTGGTTCCACTAAATTGCGAACCACCTGAAAGAGTCTCCTGCTGCTGTTTTCTGCAGATGGAATAGAGGCGGTGAAGAAAGTCTTCTTCACCATCGCTATCGCCACTTGGTAGGCTCGACATTCAGCTCTAACCTGTGTCCGGTCAGCTTCAGAATGAGTTATCCGCCACCGGTGCTCTAGCCATTTCAGCAATTGTTTCATTGCCCTCAGATCCATGGAAAACCATGGCGCTGTCCGGGCTCTATGCAATCGGAGAGGGCGCTTCGGAGCCAAACAGTCAATAGCCCTGGTTAACTCCACATTCCAGCGGGCCACCAGGGAATCAGCTGAAAAGCCATCAACATGGGATAAAGCATCCCCTACCACTGTTTGGAAACCATTTGGTTCCATTAAGTGGTGGGGGTGGACCATCCGCATCGGTCCCACCTCCCTGCAGAGGGGAAGGGTCACAGAGAAGTCCAGTTGCATCAGGAAGTGATCTGACCATGGCACTTCTTTCGTTTCGCTTTTACTTAGTATCAGATCACCAACATCCATAGAGGTGAACACCAGGTTTAAGGCATGTCCACGGCTATGAGTTGGGCCAGACTTATTCAGGGACAGGCCCATGGAGGCCATGCTTTCCATGAAAAAAATTAGCTATAACATGAAGCTACCCCAAGGGGCTTATCTAGATTAGATATAGGGAAACAAAAAAGGAAGGGAGGAAATACAAGGGAAGAATAGGTGAATACTTCAATTATGCAGGGTTTGACTTAGTTACAATATAGAATAGGAATATAGAAAGCTGTCCTGTACCGAGAACATTAGTCTAGCAGCTCTCTGAGGTTTCAAGCAGGGAAGTCTCTCAGCTATTGATCTGCGCTGCATTGCTTTCAATAGATGACTCACATGAATGCATCCAAGTGTGAGTTCTGTCATGTGAACAGATGTGCAATGTACATGTTACATCATCTCACTTTAAATTGTCAACTCTCGCTCCCCGCCCTCCAGCCTTCAGGATAGTACAGCCAACTAGGAATATATATAAAATACGAGCAGGTTCTGGAAGGCTGCTGCTAGCACTGTCCTGTCTCTGGTCATTTCCAAGCTTTCCAAGAGAGATATCAAAACAGCCAGCCTTGTGTATCTCTTTTCCCTTGAACTTCTTTGATTTTCTCTCGTATGCCAGCTTGCAAGTGTGCTTGGCCTTTCCTTTTTTTTTTTCAGTATACAAACATCAGTCGACAGGCATGCCTTTGATGATAGCGGCTGTCTGGCAGTTTTGGTCTGGGAGGTGTAGTGACATTTCCACAGGGAGCCACTGATCATCTGACTTGGATATGTTCTCCCTTCCTTGCCGGCTCAGTTCTACAGCCCCTTGGAGAAAGCTACAGGGGCAAGCATAGGCAGTAGCAATCTATAACTCTTCTTATGCTCTGCTGTGTTCCATCTACAGTGGTACCTCGGGTTACATACACTTCAGGTTACATACACTTCAGGTTACATACGCTTCAGGTTACAGATTCCGCTAACCCAGAAATAGTACCTCAGGTTAAGAACTTTGCTTCAGGATGGGAACAGAAATTGGGCTCCGGTGGCGCGACAGCAGCAGGAGGCCCCATTAGCTAAAGTGGTGCCTCAGGTTAAGAACAGTGTCAGGTTAAGAACTGACCTCTGGAACGAATTAAGTACTTAACCCAAGGTACTATTGTATAACTTTTCCCAGTTATGAAGCAGTTGGGTGGGTGCTGTGGAATGTTGCATCGCATTAGGTCACATGAAAAAAAAAATCTGCTTTTTGATGTATTATTTATTTATTGGATTTGTAGTCTACTCTACCTGAGATGCTTAGGCTGGGGGAAAAAAGAGATTACAGGTACTCTTACTCCACACAGCACATTAAAAAGGAAGCAAGGGTCCATAAATATGTTGTTATGTTGTTATGTTATGTTATGTTAATTGTATTTTTATAGATATATATTTAATAAGAATATATTTTATTACATGCATAATATAGAAAAAGAGGTTCCCGAACTTACCACGAACATCTCCCTTGTTCTATTACAATAGCAATGGTGCCCAACTAAGAGGGTGCCTAAAATATTTTAAACAAATCATAACAACAAACAGTAATTTCAGGCCTGTTGTGCCATGATGACTCTGAGCCAAGATTTGCAGTTTTGCAAAGAGGTCAGGTATCTCTAACGCAAATGCTCCCCACAAAACCACAGTTACTGCAGGGTTACTTTTAATTTCCTCCTTCTGAATAACTTTGGGCTTCCATTTGGCTGTATTCCCATTGGTGCTAATGGGACCTTCTCTCTCACTGCAGAAAGGAGGTATGTGGTAGAGGCATTGCTGATTGGAACCATGGAGTGGGCATTTCTCCCCATGCCATTGTCCCAATTGTCCTTACTGCTCCAATGCTATTTATTTTTAATTTTACTTGTTTATTTACATATTGTGCATGCCATGAGATAAGCATCATATCTTGGGATGGAAGAATCTGTCAATTTCAACTTTTTCCATTTTCTATGTTTTCCCCAATATTCAGTTTATCTTATGGGTGCATCAGTTTGCAAATTTTTGTTTTTAAAAGCCACACAAAATTTGTATTTGTTTTCACTCACATTTCTCCTAATAAACATATTTACTTTGTACACACTTTCCCTTAATATAGCCACCCCACCCCATTGGCAAACTGCATTGCAAAATTTCGAGAAGTGCACATTTCAATGAATGGCAGCGTTTCAGTTTGCGTATTGGTTCAGGATGTGCAAATTAGGTGGATTCACATTAAAATCAGATCAGGCTGAATGTATTCCTATCCCTATTCCAGCCAATGTATGTTTCAAATATATGTAATACCTGTTTGTATATGTAACACCTATTTGGTCCAGGAATAGATGAAGCATTATTCCCACTGATATTCATGCATAGCCTCAGGAGCCTGAATGTAGCCATTTGGCTATTCTGAAAACGAAACATGGCAATATCATCTGACAAGCTTTTCTGTTATTACCATATGAAAACAGCACAGAAAAGCAAGATTATGGTACAGTAGTATATGAGTTTCTTTGTATGTGTGTCCCCAAATCTTGTCTATTAATGCTGCAAAAATAGTAAATAGTAATATTCTCCCACGTCCTTGCAAATCTACATTCTTAAAAGCCATTTGCATTGCTTGTCATTGGTATGCTGCAGCATTTAGTTACCCATTAAGATCCTCCATGTAGGGCAATCTCTGCCATTTTTAGTCTTCAGATTCCAGCAACTGGGGAGGGGGGAGCATCCTAGACCATCATATTTTGCTAGATAAAATGGTACCATCTTGCAGGGTTTCAAGAACAGATAATTTCTCATTTACAAATCTATGCTTCAGGCAGAATTCAATAAAATATATACAGCTCTTGTGGCCTTCTGAGACTCTGCAGAGCAGAAATTGGATATATTTTTATTGAGCCGATCTTGTAGAAATTTATTGAGATACAGGAGTGAGGTTTTGTTTCAAATTTGGGGAAGTGGAGGAGTTTTATTATTGCAGAATTTGGTCATGTTATTTTGCTTTCTGGCTGACCATAGCCAAACACACTTCTATATATACATACCCTGCTTTTTTGCTGCCCGTTGTCTGTGCTGCCCTTTCCATATAAATATTCTCAGAACATCTCACACAATAGAAGCAGTATAAAACATACGGAATCAAGTCTTGGACCAGAGAAACAATCATCCAGCAAGCTAGACCCCTTGGACCCTTAAGGGGTCTTAGGAATATATACAAGTGGACATCTCCAGAGGAGTCCCTGGTATGGCCAAGAAATTCTCTGGGCATGCATATGTTGCCAGTGGGCATGGGTATGTGAAAGGGCATATTGGAGGCTTGTGAAGACTGGGATTGGATCCACCAAAACCAAAGGTCAATGGAAAAGTTGTCTTTAAATGGAAAAAGTGGGGGGGGGGAGAGGGAGAGGCAAAAGCCACTTCCACACTCCGTACTGTAGGGTTAGTTTGCTGCCACTGTTTGCAGTTTTACTGGTTCTTCGCAACCACTGACAAATTGATTACTACTTTCCTTCTAAAGTTGTTTTACTAGTTGTTTTATGCTGCCTTTTATAGTTGCTAATGTTGATTGGTTGCCTTTAATGTTACTGTTTAGAAGGTTTTATATTGTTTGTTTTGCTTTTTATGTGAGCCCTTATGTGAGGACTCTTGTTGAGCAGAAAGGCAGAATATAAATCAATAAAGAAGAAATAGTTTCTCCCTATTCCAGTGAGACCTTGCAGGTGAGCATAGGATGCTATCTCGCTGTATGTAGGATGTAGCCATTAGCCGAAACTGGATTTCATTGTTTCTGGATTAGGTCAAGAGCTTTCTATTACTGTTCTGATCTTGCTGGAGAGAGGCAATAAAGTTCTCACCAGGGTTCCTGGATGGTGTGTCCTTCAAGCCTTCCATGGCACCCAACCATGGAATGCACCATAAATTTATTGTGTAGTTTGGTTCTGACTTAACTGTTTTGTGGACCAGGCTACTGAAGCACAATATTTCAAATGTGACTTGGACTGTGATAATGAGTGAAAGAAGAAAGGACAAATAAACTTGATCCTTTTAATTAAAGCTGCTTTCTCTAGATTAATTGTCTAAATCTAAATCCATTTTAATCCTAGCACTGTAGATCAATCTGCTTGTGGACCTATTAACTGAATAGGGAAGGCATTGAAAGTGATTGCACCCCATGCCCATAGCACACTGAATGGAGCATTGGTATTGGGGGGGGGGTATTTATTTATTTATGTACAGCTTTTTCCACCAAAAATTGGTTATGGGGTGCTTTGCAAAGAATAAGTTAACAGAATACATAATAAATGCACTAAAGCAATTATAATAAATTACAGAACCAGCATAATTAAAAACACCATAAAAATGACCGAACCAACTAGCTGCTAAAAGCTGGGTGGAAAATATGGCTTATCTAATGGCATGGGAAAAGATACAGAGTTGGTGAGGGACACACCTCTAATGCCTTAGTTGATCCACCAGTTGAAGCCAGGTATAGGTACTCCTTCCCATTAAGGAAACCTGGGCATTAAGCAATAATCATGGTTCTAGGAGTTTCCCCAAACTATGAACCTGCTTCTTTAAGAGGAGTGCAGTCTTGCCCACCAAAAAGGCAGGATAAGGTAAGCTCAGGATGGGGAAGCAGGACACACACATTCACTTTTCTCTTGCAGGGAGAAGAGTGCAGCAATAGGTTCCAGAGAGGGTATCAACTATTCCCCTAGGGGTGGAGGGCACAGTTCCCATCACTGGGAACAGACCATGAGCTTGGTCCACAGTCTCACAAAGCCTGAAAGTCTCATGAGCAAACTCACCTTGCCCCATCTTTAAAAGCTTGGTGGGTTGGCGTGCCACCCTACTGGGACAGCTCCATTGCTTCTGCACAGTCCCATGCAGCTCCACTGCTTCTGCACTCTTTACCCCAAACTTGGACTCCATAAACTTGAACCTCTGCCTCTAGCCTGGCTAGGCTTGTCTTTCCTGTCACCTAGCCTGAGTGTAAAGGGCCTCTGTCATACTGGTCTGAACAGTGCCAGCCATGCTGGTCTGAGGGATGTCCCAGCCCTGCCATGTTAATGACAGTGACCAGTACATGCATACTCTGCTTGATGCCTCCCTCCCAATGAGCCACATCAACTGTCCATGGAGGCGCAGGTTAATTCTGTGTCCAGGGCAGCTGTCTACCAGCTCCATCTGGTATGCAAGCTGAGCCCCTACCTGCCCACTGCTTTACCAGAGTGGTGCTTGCTCTAGTTATCTCCTGCTTGGACTACTGCAATGCGCTCTACGTGGGGCTACCTTTGAAGGTGACTCGGAAACTGCAATTAATCCAGAATGCAGCAGCTAGACTGGTGACTGAAAAGATCTTTATTGGCTCCCAGTACGTTTCCGAGCACAATTCAAAGTGTTGGTGCTGACCTTTAAAGCCCTAAACGGCCTCAGTCCAGTATACCTGAATAAACGTCTCCACCCCCATCGTCCAGCCCAGACACTGATGTCCAGCGCCCAGGGCCTTCTGGAGCTTCCCTTGCTGCGAGAAGTGAGGTTACAGGGAACCAGGCAGAGGGCCTCCTCGGTAGTGGCGCCTGCCCTGTGGAATGCCCTCCCAGCAGATGTCAAGGCAATAAGCAACTATTTTACTTTTAAAAGACAACTGAAGGCGGTCCTGTTTAGGGAAGTTTTTAATGTTTGATGCTGTATTGTTTTTAATATTTGGTTGGAAGCTGCCCAGAGTGGCTGGGGAAACCCAGCCAGATGGGCGGGGTATAAATAATAAATTATTATTATTATATAACTGTGGTAGCAACTTGAGCATTGTCCAGCACTGTCATGTGCCCTACCATACTGTGACTGGTCCCAGTGTAAATGATCATCAGTGAAGCTACATAGAAAGAACCCTTTCAGTGTTCTCGGAGCAATGTGAGAGCAACTTGCAATGTCTGTACCACTGACCACATTACTCCAGGTTGGGGCATCCCTACCAGGTTATGATCTGAGGACACACAAGCACATACCTTGGTGGTGCTAAGTAAAGCTGAGTCTGGTCAGTGGCTGAATGGGAGACCTAGCAACTCTCTGTTTGCTGCCTTGAGTTCTAAGAAGGAAGAAAGGTGGGGTATGCATGCACTAAATAATATATATGTGTGTAAGTGGGTCTTAACCTAAAATTGCTATCATGAGAGGAACCAGAAAGTCCATTACTTAAAACACTTTAAAAACAAAGCTAAATTATATATTAGAAGGAGCAGTTAAATATTTAGGTTCTGGATGACAACAGAAAGCTTATTAAAATCAACTTCCAAGAAGCTGTAGATGAAAATCTCAATCTGTCTCTCTCTGTCCCCCATGTGATTGAATGATCCTTGCTATCTCAGAGGAAACTGACATTTTGCTGGTGTTTCATCAGATTAAACCTACCGTGCATCACATTGTGATAAAGGAAATCCAGTTCACCTCCAAATATGAATGAAAGTATAGTGTTATAATTTAAATTCTGTTGTAACCATTGACATGTGGGTTTTTTTTAAATCAGATTGTGACTTTTACAGCACAGAAAGAATTCTGGGGCATCCAACTCTGTAGCCTTCAATGCCTGTCAGATGTGATCTTCCTGTGTGTATGAATGAATATGTTAAATCAAAACCACACTGGGGTCCAGAAAGTAAAATAACATTCAACACACAACCAAATAAATCTCTGTTGGTTGCAATTCCTGCAGCCCAGTTCTGTGCATTATATACTTGCAAATAAGTCCCAGTGTATTAAATAGGATTTAACCTGAGTTGAACAGCATTGCAGCCTTAGAATAACTCTGGGAAAGTTCTGAAAATGTGTTCTGACTGATCTCTAGGAAATCCAGAGAACCCAAATGTTCAGGCCTTCCTGATATTTTCAATAGTGATATATCAGTTCTCTGAAGCTGGCCTCCAATTGACCTAGAAATGACCCTAAATCTCTCCCAACCTTTTTTGCTAGAGCCAATTTGATTGGGTGGGGACAGGGGCTCAGAATAAATACCTGCAATGTACTGTATTTTTCGCTCTATAAGACGCAAAAGACCACAAGATACACTTAGTTTTTGGAGGAGGAAAATAAGAAAAAAAATATTCTGAATCCCAGAAGCCAGAATAGGAAGAGGGATCGCTGAGCAGCGAAAGCAGCAATCCCTCTTGCTGTTCTGGCTTCTGGGATAGCTGCGCAGCCCGCATTCGCTCCATAAGACGCACACACATTTCCCCTTACTTTTTAGGAGGGAAAAAGTGAGTCTTATAGAGCAAAAAATACGGTATCTCCTCTCCTTGGATATTGCAAGACTTTGGAATGGGGGAAATGGCTGGTTAAGGGTTAAGCAGCCACCCGCTTCTCCTAATACTGCTCTCTTTGCCAAAGTTGGGCCCAGAGGGGCTTCATTAAACAAGTTTGTGTGCCAGTTGTCGCTTACCCCTTTGCCTGCCATTGGTTTCTACCGTTATCTGGTAGTAAGTAAACTTTATGTGTGCAAGATCGAGCTCCTAAGAGGGAAATCTAAAGACAGAAAACCGAAGCACACTAATGATCATTCTATGTACAAATGTACTGGAAAAGGCAAGTAGCCTACGGAAGAGGCTTCATTGTGGCACTCCTTTCCCCCATGAATTGATGAATCAATCCATAGACTGCCATCCCACTTTGTAGGCAAAGGATACGGCTACCCTTTAATACCTTGTGTAGAAACGGATATAAATATTTTCTCGCCCTTTGTTTTAGTTCATATCTTTTTATTAGCAGTGCTGTTTATTGATCCATCTTTCTCACCCCCCACCCACCAACATTTCTCTTTAGTGTTTCCACACAATGGGGGTTGTCTTTTCATTTTTATGGCTTATTAATAAACTTAGAGTTTCTGACTAGATTAAAACTTGTTTCTCTGATATCCTTTGGGTTGCATTTGTTTGTTTGTTTTCAAAATGAGTTATTTTCTTTTTTTATGGAGGAGAAGGGAGAAGAAAGCAGCTGTCAATTAGATTTTAGAGCTCAGCTCTCCCAGAGGCATTAATTTTGTCAGCTTTGCAGTCAGAACTGTCGGCGGACTGATCGCCCAAGGTCAAATGGCCGTCGTCTTTGGAAAGTAAACAATGCATCCTCCCCATGCATTCTGACAGGAAACCAATCATTTCCAGCTGAAGGGATCTGGAGGATGTGTGAAAGGCGCATGTGCTTATGCACATGGGGCCGTGCGTTAAGATAGCAGCTTTTGCTTCTAACCTTAGGAAGCCAGCACTGCAGGATCAGGCTTGTGGAGAGGCAGACACTTCAACAATGGTGTTTTCTGTTCTTCTTTCCTGCTGGAGGGGTGGGGTCAGAAAGACAGGGATTAAAAACTATGATAGAATGGGTGGGAAAGAGGCTTTATTTGAGCGAGTGGTGGTGGTGGGGAATATATCATGAGTCTGTTCATCTCCCCCTGGAAAATTGCTTGAAAGCAAACACACGTGGCTTTCTGGGTGTGAATAGATTAGCCTTTAGCACACCCTCCAGAAGTGGAATTGGCCAAGAGACAAGTAGCCCCTATGTAGCCTTATCAGTCTAAGCATGTCCCAACCATTCTGGGATGGCTTTGTGACATGTATACATATTTACTAGTTCATCATGTGCAGTCACTTGTGGGATGGGAGCTGTCTTCAGTAAATGGGACAGGCTTGCTGTGGAGCACATGGGATTTAGATGCTGCAGCACTCTTTCATTTCATGTACCTTAGATAAAGGGGTGAAGGAAGGCTCTCCGGTACCCGGGGCGGGGTGTTGAGGGGCAGGGCAGGGGCAGGACAAACTGCCCAGCGGTACATGTGCAGCACCGCTATGTATGGCGCCATCGTATGTGCGGTGTACAGGCAGTGACGGGATCCTCTGCTTGTGGCAGCGGCGGGATCCTCTGCTCACAGCTGCAGTGGGGTGGGGCAAACCGCCCAGTGGTGCATGCACAGTGCCGCTATGTACAGCGCATGTGCTGCTATGTACAGTGGTGCCGTGCGTGCACTGTATGGACGGCGGAGGGATCCTCTGCTCATGGCTGCAGTGGCGGCGGAGGGATCCAACACATGTGGCTGCGGTGGCACGATCCCCGCAGGGTGCCTTCTTGTCACCCCCCCCCCTCAGAGATGGCACCCAGGGTGGTCCGCCCCCGCCCTCTTCCTCTGCCACTGCTTAGGTATAAGCTTCTTTGAACAGAGTAGGATTTATTTTCATACAAATATGCATATGATTGCACAGCCATTCACATTTTTACAAATAAAATTGCAGGCTGCCTGTTTTAGGAGCAGGGGTGAAGGTGGGTGTGTGAGGATATAAAGAACAATGGACAGACAGACAGACAAAGATATAGAGAGATAGATGGATAGCTAGCTAGATAAGATATAGGCATTGGTATAAAGGTTCCTCAAAATGTCATAGCACAACTATGGAGAGGATGACCTCGTTCAAACTTGCAGCTTTTAAAAATGGCTCTATTGGCACCCCCACGCTTCAGTATTATAGCAAGGGAGCACTCCTTAGCAATAATTGGGAAGTAATATGTAGCAAATCGACAGGGGTGTGGGAGGAAAACAAGGTGGCCATGTGTTATATTTTACAGAAAGCAATTCTCTGTTTGATTTTGAAAGGCTATTTGAAGAGCTGTCTGGTCCAACACCAGCTGGAAGCATAAGAAGAGAGAGCTTCGAAGTTAACCTGTGAACAGTAGGCTGAGCTAGCACACAACTCACCTGGTCACAGACTTCATCACTCTGGTGAGATGCCTTGTATTTCTTTTAAAATTAATTTTAAATCTTAACAATCATGTCTAAAATTGACATCTATTTAAATACATTAGCTAGGGTTGCCATACATCTGGATTTTCACTGTTTGAAATTCTTTTGTCCTCTTTAATGATGCATTTTCTCTTATTTGACATTGTGTTTCTTAAAGGGAGACTTGAATTGCATCATAAGCACTATCCAATAGATGCTTGTGAGACCACCGCAACCACATCCCACTACCATAAGAGGACCCAAAGGTCCATCAGGTTGAACATTATTGGTTGTTTCCAATGTTATACCCACTGTAATTGATGGGTATGACTAACTTAGGTTCAGTAACTTCAGCAGGTCAACTCAGAGTAAAACTTAGTTGGATACGACATCCTGCTTCCCTCAGTGACCAAGCAAGTGCTACTGGGAAGACCACAAGCAGGACATGAAGGCAATAGCAACTGGTATGGTGAGGCACATCGCAGGCTGCAAATAGCACCATGAGTGGTAGGTGGAGATAGCCTTTTTGCCTTATCCACTTTTGAATCCACTTATGCTAATGGCCACCAAATTCCACAAACTGGTCATTTAAATAAGTGAAATGCTTTCTGAAGTTTTCCCAGATTTAACAGGAATACTGCAGTCGGAAGCAATGTCTGGGCGAAAATCGGCAAAAATTCGGACGTCTGGCAACCCATGTCGGCAGTGTTGTTTTTGCCGATTTCCCCCCAAAACATAGCTCAACAAATTTGGGCAAAACTTTACAAAGCTCAGCAGTTTTGCCAAAGAAAGCTCAACAACTTTTGTGTCCTGGTCTGAGGCCCTGACCACCGGGCGAGCGGCTGCTGCGCATGGCCGAGAGGAGGAAGGGGGCTGGGCTGAGCTGGCCGATCGCATTTCCAGCAGTCCCTCATCAGAGCAAGCTGTTTGCCGCCGTTGCTCATGCTGCCGCCGCCTGTGCCATCACCACTCTGCTAAGCACGACTCCTGTGACTGCCATTGCGAGTGGCAGAGGCTGTCGGAGGATGAGGAGCCCACCCCCAAAAAAGCTTGCCAACCTCTGATCTTAGGCAATCCCTGTGAAAGGGTCGTTCGACTCCCAAAGCGGTCACAACCCACAGGTTGAGAACCACTGATCTAGAGGACACCAGGTTGGCAAAGCTGGTCTTGTCGCCTCTCCTTCCATTTTCAGCCAGGGGAACTACGCAGCTACAGCTGGTAGGTCTGAGGACTGGGACGCAAATGCTGGCAAATCAATGGGAGGGATGAGGGAGGGATGCGGAAATGTGCATAACAATTTAGATTGAATTAGAGAGCAAATTAAGCTGTAATGGGCTCCCATTATGCTTATAAAATAGCACAAAGAATTCCAAGTTACAATTTACATTCTGATTATTTCAATAGTTTACAAATTGCTGCCAAATGTCCACAAATGTAAATCTCAAATGCAATGAACCAGAGCCGAAACCTCCTCTTAAATGCTTGCAGAATTTTATCCCCTTTCATTCGTTCTCCCTGCTGCCTATGCAATTACCATCATGTGAGGGGTGTGAAGATAGTGTTAGGTGCCAGAACCTTGGGGCCTGGCATCCTACGGCATATTTGCCTTTGCCTCCCACACCCCTTTGCTCTTACCCTCTTGTCTCCGTTGAATATTGTGTGGCATGAGATCATACAGCCTGGCTTCAATTGCAATGAAACAGCAAGCGATGAGCAAATTAGCAGCTTCAGAGGAAGTGCCAAACATGCAGGCCATGAAGGATCCTTATCTGGTTCTGTCCACAGAGCCCATCCCCTACCTAGAAGTGACTTTCTCCCTGTCTCATTAAGCGTGAGAGACAAAGCTAGGCTGCATATCTGCAGCGGGAGCAGCAGAAAGAAGTGAGTCAAAAACTTTCATTGGACGTCACTGAAAAACCTTCCTTTGCTTAGGTGCAGCTATGTGAGGCAAAAGTGTATTTTAGTAGATCTATTAAAGGTGTTTAAAGAAGGGGAAGAAATGGAGGCAGTGAGAGATTTTACTTTCTTGGGCTCCATGATCACTGCAGATGGTGACAGCAGCCATGAAATTAAAAGACGCCTGCTTCTTGGGAGAAAAGCAGTGACAATAGACAGCATCTTAAAAAGCAGAGACATCACCTTGCCAACAAAGGTCCATATAGCTAAAGCTATGGTTTTCCCAGTAGTGATGTATGGAAGTGAGAGCTGGACCATCAAGAAGGCTGATTGCCGAAGAATTGATGCTTTTGAATTATGGTGCTGGAGGAGACTCTTGAGAGTCCCATGGACTGCAAGAAGATCAAACCTCTCCATTCTTAAGGAAATCAGCCCTGAATGCTCACTGGAAGGACAGATCCTGAAGCTGAGGCTCCAATACTTTTGGCCACCTCATGAGAAGAGAAGACTCCCTGGAAAAGAACCTGATGTTGGGAGAGATGGAAGGCACAAGGAGAAGGGGACGATAGAGAATGAGATGGTTGGATAGTGCTCTCGAAGCTACCAGCATGAGTTTGACCAAACTGCGGGAGGCAATGGAAGACACGAGTGCCTGGTGTGCTCTGGTCCATGGGGTCACGAAGAGTCGAACACGACTAAACGACTAAATAACAACAACAACATTAAAAGTGTAAATAGCCATTTTAAGCTCTGCCACATCTCTTTCATTCTGAGCTCAGGGACATAGGGTTTATTGTATTGCTGTGTCTTTTTCTTTTTTGAATCTACTGAAGAATAAAATAAAATAAAATTGGGATTAAGGGGTTTTCTCAGGGTAGTGGAAGGTGTGTGTGCCATGTCCTTTTGGTGTAGTGGTGATGGAAATGCTCTGTGGGGAAGGGGTCAAGGAGGAGCCGTTGCTGGAGGGTACGTTCCTTACCTTTATGGTGTCCATATGTGTCCATCACAGTGCAGGAAAATCCACAGAGGGAAGGGAGGCAGCAGGGAGACACATGGGAGGCCACAGAAGAAATCCCAAAGGCCTGCATGTGACCCCTGGGCCCCTGGTTCTTGACTTGTGGGCCCTTTCATCTGATCCAGAAAGGCTCTTGTTTTCCAATGTTTGCCACTTTCAGCCATGCTCTGCAAATCAGTCATCTGCAGAACTACATTTTAAAGTTAAAAAAGAACACACGTGTATCATATTTTATGAAGGCATATTTGCGAAATGGGTCCAGAGAACAGATTCATTTTTATCTTATAAAAAAAACCCCAATCAATGAATAAATAGATGTGCTAAATAATCTGCTCTGAAAGTCTCATGAACATTTATCACATTACATCCCTTAGAATTTTTGCTCATCGGTTCAGAAATTAAAATGCTTAATCTTTTCCTCTTGAGGTTTCATAAATAGTGGTGCTCTTCCTCAAATGTATCCAATTATTTTTATAATGTGTTTTATTGAAATATATATTTTAATAAATATGTAAAGTGTAAGTTAAAATACCTATGCATATTCACTGCATTCATAAGAGCTTCGGCTTAGCAGTGCTAATATCCTAAGGCCTCTGGAGCAGGAGAATTCATGTATGAAGGAAGTATTTGTATACAAAACAGATCGTGGATTTTTATTTGTGTTATATTTATTTGTATATTTTCTCCATTATTACATGCTTGTTTCTGGAGTTCAGATGGAGGGCTTGGAGTGTCAGATGAGGAGTAGTGAGACACCCAGGTTTCATTCAGCTATGAATGACTTTGAACTCTCGCTCAGATAGATCTACCTCACAGGGTTGTGGGAAGGATAAAATGATGGAGGCAGGGGAGAGAACTCTGCATGATGCTCTAAGTTGGGTTTGTGAGTGTGTGTGTGCTGGAGAAAGGGCAGGATTAAAATGTAATGTAAGTCCCATTTGGGCGTTCACTGCCATTCAAGCACTAGAGCAAAGGCAGATCTATGGGAGCATGACTGGTTTGGTTGCAACAGGGGCAGAGCTTCTGGGATACTGCAGCAGGAGTCACAACTACGTTCCCGATCATAATTCAAAGTGTTGGTGCTAACCTTTAAAGCCCTAAACGGCCTCGGTCCAGTATACCTGAAGGAGCGTCTCTACCTCCATCGTTCTGCCCGGACACTGAGGTCCAGCATCGAGGGCCTTCTGTCAGTTCCCTTGCTACGAGAAGCCAATTTACAGGGAACCAGGCAGAGGGCCTTCTCGGTAGTGGCACCCGCCCTGTGGAACGCCTTCCCACCAGATATCAAAGAGAAAAATAACTACCAAAATTTTAGAAGACATCTGAAGGCAGCCCTGTTTAGGGAAGCTTTTAATGTTTAATAGGTTATTGTATTTAATGTTCTGTTGGACGCCACCCAGAGTGGCTGGGGAAACCCAGCCAGATCGGCGGGGAATGAATGAATGAATGAATGAATATAATTAAACTATAAAGTCCAAAGGAAGGCAAAAGATGGTAGGGGTGCTGGATATTGGCATTGTGCAGGGAGCCAATGAAATTTGAGATGCCAAGCTCTGCCACTAACTAGAGTGTGGAGAAGAGATCTGTGCTGTCCCTGCCAGTTTGTCCCTGCCATTGGCCATTCCACCAGCCATCCTCGCCCCACATCTGTGCAATAACATGGAAGTTTGCAAGGAGAAGCCACTGGGTGTAATCTGTGCATGCAACGTCTTCCATGTGATTGGGGACCCTGCATTAGTGTTACAAAAAAGAGGTTCTTTTTGGATCCAAATTTTTAGTTGGTTCTTTAGGAGAAAGAAACACAAGTAGACCCAGGGAGTTGCAACTGAGCAAAACATTTTTATTGTACACATTAAAATTGCAGTCCCTAACACACGCATTCTCAATCATACTCACCAATTCTACACCAGTAGCTGGTCAGGCCATGGCAAGAGGACGGGTGGCAGGCGTTGCAGCGCTGGGAACCTGGCACACCTTTCCACTGGAAAGTCCCTTCTTTATATACTTTCAGTCAGACATTCCAGCTCTGGTGATTCATCGCCATCTGCTCCTTGTCAAAGTTGTTTATTACGTAGTTCATTACATCCTCATTAGTCAATCTTTCTCAACACCCGTCCTTTGTTGCCAGCCTGTTTGTACGTCCTTTGTTATCGGCCTGTTTGAAGTCAGGTCTCATGAGCTCAGCACTTCTTCCTCACTTCGCTTGCCAACCTTATCAGTCCCACAAGTCTTAAGGAGACTCCATTTTAGAGTGGTGTTCTTCAGCCTAAAAACAGGCCCACACTCATTCCTCCATTCATACCATAAATCTCTAATGAATATGATTGTTATACTCATTACACTAGTGTACATGTCTTTGAACACAAAGCCGTACACTTAATTTATTTTTACTTTAGCTACTTACATACCACTCAGTTCCTCAAGCTTCTAAGTGGTGCACATACACATTAGAGAAAGCATAAATTACGGCACTTCTTCACTGCAAAACAACCCACTCTTTCATGAAACAGTCTTTCTAGAGAAGTTGTAGAGTCTAGGCTTTGACAAACAGGCTGGATGGCTATTATTCAGACCAGTTGCATATACCCCTTCTTAGGGAATGTGGTGGAGAGGAGCACGGTGGCTCAACTGCAGGCAATGCAAGATGCTGCTGAGACTCATTCCAGTCTGGATTCAGGCTTAGACAAATCACCTTTATTGAGAACATGACAAGGAGAGGGCAGCATTGCGCTTTCTTCCTTATGTCTTTGGGGCTTTGGATACTGTTGACCATGGTAACTGGACCTGCTCCATGGGATGGGTAACAGCGGCACTGAGTCACAGTGGCTCTAGCCCTACTTATGCAGCCAACTCCCAAGAATAGCATTGGGAGAGTACTCCCCCCCCCCCGACACTGGGGTTCTGTGGGCTCTAATTTTCCCCCCATTGCTATTTAATACCAGTAATCAATTGCTATTGGGAGCGGCGAGTAGAATTCAGGGCAAGGTGTCACCAGTATGCTGAAGGTTCTATTTCTGCATAAATCTGAATTGCAAGAGGTTTTGCTGGTCCTGGACTGATGCTGGATGCAGAGGTGGGCTGGATGAGGGGGAATAAATGGAATTTAAATCCTGGAATGGCAGAGGCTCTGCGGTGAGCTGTTCCTGTGTCTGAGGAATTGGTCTTTACCTCTTTGAATGAACCAGTTTGCTCCTGGATCAATAATGTCTTTGGAGGCCCAGTGGTACAGTGGCTGTGGTCATTTCTGAACTGGGATAACTTCTCCGCAGTAGTCCAGGCATAACTGGTGGCTTCAAGACTGGATTATTGCAGAGCATTATATAGCAATGCACTCTGTGTGGGGCTCCCTTACAGCTGATCTAGTAACTGCAGGCTGTGCAGAATGCTGTAACATTATTGTTGACAGTAAAGGGACCTACCAGCATAGTACACCCCTTCTCAAAGATTGGAATGGCTGTTGATGTGCTACTGGGCCAAGTTCAAGGTTTTAATATTAGTATGTAAAGCCCTTAACAGCTTGTGGCCAAGTCCATTGCCGTACCCCATACACACCTCCTGGACTGCTTCAATCTGCAGAATTTTCACTTTTAAAAGTCCCATAAAATGTAAAATCTGCATTGGTGATGAGCTGAGCTTTCAGTGTTGTAGCACCTATACTTATTAACAATAGGTACGTGTTTAGAATTACGTACCTGAAGTTTGCTGTAGTTTTCTCTAATGGCTTTATTTTGATTTTTTTAAATAGCTGTGTTAATTAACATAATTGAGTTTTGTTTGCCTTTATTTTATTCTCATAATTGTTTTACGCACAATGTCACATTGAGTGCCCTTTTGCAGCGGACACAGCAGAAACATTTTATAAAGAAAGAAGTTCACCAGGGGGTGGGGAGATGTTCCAATATTCGGACGGACCATTTCATTCTGGAAGACTTGATGCCAATCTGCTAACTGAATCACCTTTCTGCACTGCTTACAGAAAAGGGATGCATGCTGAGAATTATGGATTTTCAGTTACATTAGTGAATCAATAGCAGAGTGCAGGCTGCAAGCAAGAATAGCTTCTTAGATGCATGGAACTTTTATGCCAACACTACATGAAACCTTTGAAAATCTGGAACACCTAAGCACCTCCTAGGCATTTGTACCTCCTGCTGATGGGCCCAGCACAAAAAGCAGCAATAGGTTAACTTTAAACCCTAAGAACTATCTTCCTGGATCAGACCAAGTTTCATTGAATCCATCATTTTATTTCCAGGTAGGACAGCTGGATGCCTCCGGACATATACTAGCAGGGGATGATGGCATTAATACCTTGTCCTCTTGTTTATCCCTAATGTCTGGTACTCAAAGGATTGCTGCCTTTGAGCATGGAGTTTTGCATAATTATTGTTGCTAATAGCTGTCACATAGAAATGCAGGAGGCTGTATGGAAATTACATCTCCCATGTTTCCCTGGGTTTTGCATCCTGCAGGTTGCTACCCAACATATCAGGGGAAGAGAGAAGGAAGGAAAGGATAGGAAGTGTTCCCAACACTGCGGCCACTTGGCAGGGGATGTGCTTTAGGGTGAAGAGGCTGTTGGTGTCTTGGGCAAGGGCTGGTGGACATGTGTGGGGAGAAATCTGGGTATTCTTCCCTGCCCATATGTTGATCCATGCTGAAGAACAACGGAGGTTCTCTCTCATTTGATGCAGCCTTTCATGAGATCCTGAAGTCCATATCTGACTTTGGCTTGGGAGAATCATTTTGCAATCATCTCTACACTCAGTGAGTCGGACTCCAAAGAAAAGCAGACACCTCGTCCCGGGTACCAGTGGAACATGGGGACATAGGAAACTGTGTTATACTGAGTCAGACCATTGGTCTATCAGTTGAGGCTGGGGATTGACCCTGGGACCTTCTGCAGATGAGATGCTGTGCATTGCCTTGTTAGCTTAGCCTAGGGGGCTAACAACATCTTCTGACTCAGTTGCTAAGCCTAGCAGCCCTTCACCCCAAGCTGTCAAATAGAGTTCTCTGGCAATCTGCCCTAGAGACTGAAATGACTCAACATTTCTCCAGAGGTGCCTGGGGGCCCACCAGGGTCCTGAAGTGTCATAGAAGCTCAAGGTTTTGAGTACAGGCCCTTTAAGAACTCTGAGGCAATCCTCCTATTACAAGAGAGGTGAAACATGCCAGGATTTGCTTCAGTGCGAGCTTAGTCTGGCCTTGACCTTCCACACTGCAAGTTGCTAGTCATGGAGCTATCCAAGGTACTTCATCTATAGCCTAGCCACAATGACATCATGTTACCGACTGCTGCATTGACCATGATTGTTAATTTGATCAGGAGTTTTCCTTGCCCTGCAGGTATAATCTAAAAGCAGAAAAGGATATTGTTTGGGTGAGAACTTTTCCATCCAGCAACCAGTCACTTCACACAAACTATTAATCCCTGAATGTTCATCAAGCCAAGCAACACTCACATACAGAACAAGTGCTGGACTTGGGCGGTTGTCTAAGTTACAGAACAAATAATTTGTGTAAGCCCTGCTTCTGATCCATTAGTTTACTTGAAAATCACTCATCCTAAACTCATAGTTATCTGGCTTTAAAGCCTCAAGGTTTGGCAGAGCTTGTTTCAATTGAAGTCAATGGCTGAACTCCTATCGACTTCAACATTGAGCTGTCCCTTACTGAGGAAATATATTGCTACCACTGTGGACTAATTCAGTCTACAATAATTTAGAAGGTTGCAAGAGATGGCTGAGATCGAAATCTCCATCTGGAAATTCAAGGCTTGAAGCTGTCTCTGGGGTTCTTTGTGTTCATAAGTAATCCTCTATGGCTCCCAGAATCATTTGCTTTCTACAGTATTCGGTGTTATTGTTTTTCTTGGTTAAGGCTCTCTGGTAATCAGATTTTTTTCTTACCTTCAGGGGGAGGATATAAAGCTGTCACGTGGAAAGTTTATGTGTGCCCCAAACCTCCCAATGTAAAGCATGGAAGCCCAAAAATGTCCAAAGAGAAAAATGAAAGCTGTTCTTTTGGATATAATAGGCATCTGCAAAATCAATATGGACATCTTTAGTGATTGCCACATCTGTACAAGAGATGCCCAACCACAACATCTCATGTGTAGTGTAGAAATAAAGGGAAACCCTATTCTTCCTCTGTGTTACATGCAGACCACATGATATACATATGATGTATTTCAAACTTAAAAGTGAGTGGTATATAACCATATAGTTTTGTGTGTGTGTGTTTTGAGGTCTTTGTCTTCATGGCAGAGAATATGGCCCTACCACAAAACAGTGTTGGGTGATATTCTAGTAAGCTTTGCTCAGAGTATACTCATTAAAAATCAATGGACCTCAGTAATTATTTCCAGTAATTTCAGTGGGTATACCTCCCTGAGTAGCTAAAGATCTGTATCTTTAAACAGCCTTTAAATCTTAAGGTTTGTCCAGTATTGTAATCTATGGGCAAGTGGATGATGTTTTAGTAAACTGGGTTACATTGCACCATTATTGTGTGTGTGTGTGTGTGTGTGTGTGTGTGTGTGTGTGTAAGTTAGCCTGGGGTCTTTTGACAAAGTGTGGGATATATGGTTGGTTTTTTAAAAGAAATACAAATAATTAACACACATACACCCCAGCTCTATGTTCTTGCTCTAATTCTGGGATGACCACAGCTGCTTTAAAAAGAAAGAAAGAAAGAAAGAAAGAAAGAAAGAAAGAAAGAAAGAAAGAAAGAAAAGTAACCGCAATTCTCCCATCTCTTGTCTGGTCATCAGTTAAAGAACTGCTTTTTCAGTTTATACCATGAAGCGTACACGCTTCTCCTTCATGATTAGAAATGCATTAAGAAAATGACAGGCATAGGACAAAATGCTACACAAACAATATTTCTCTAGAGGTACTGTAGTTAATACTCTCTGGTACCTCAAATCCATAGTGACCCTTAATCTTTCACTCAAACAGGAACTCAGTGCTCACATTGAGATAGCAGCTACTACTTTTGGCAGACTTACAAAGCATGCATTGATAGTGAGTGCTGTCACTGGACTACAAAGTCATGCAAATACTTAATAAAAAAGATGCAGATCAGCAGGCTGGAGATCTCAGTTCCCTGTTGTATGGCAGCCCATGAAGAGAAACTCAACAGCTTGTGCTTCCACTCTACTAATTTCTTGGTCTTTCCTGACAGGATAAATCAGTGGTAGATATTTTCTTGGGTGGGCAAGTTTATATAGAGTGTTATTTATTTATTTATAATTCAGCTAAGCTTTACTCACAGTAGACATACTGAAATTAATGGACCTAACTTAGTCATGCTTATTGATTTCACTGGCTGTACTCTTAAGTAAAACTAAGATGCAAACCACCCCCAGTGTTGTGACTCTTCTAATATGGAGAGAAGCATATGCTATCATAGAACATGACATAAAACACAAAAGCTCTGGTGGGTTTCTAGATCAAGGGTAGACAACTTGGTGTCTTCTAGGTGTTGGACTACAACTTCTATCTCCACTGGCCAGTGACACTACTGGTTGGGGCTGATAGTAGCTATAGTCCAACAACATCTGCAGAGCACCATTTTGACTACCCCTGCTCTGGGTGCAACTGTATGATGCCAGAAGAAGGGGCAGTCATCATTTCCACTTTGTAATACAGTTACATCATTGAAATAATAACAATAATTCAAATATAAGTATTCCCATCTACTATTATATATGCATCAAATATGCAAAGTGGTGAATATCCCATCTCCTCCCCTTGCAAAAAAATAAATGAGTTAAAGGATAGCCCTCTGGCAGCCTTTTAATTGTAAAAAAAGAATTACAAAGAATAAATTACTTTCATTTGTTCTGATGGCATATTCGTATGACCCTGTCATATTTATAAAGCCTGTTATTAATCTAAAGGTCTGACATCAGAGCAGCCACTTCTCTTCACTTTGGGACTAATAAAATAAACTGTTCTGTGGCACTTATTAAAATTCCTGAAGTATGAATAGACAGCTGATATTTCTCCCCTATTAAATAATAGCAGGGGATTGACCCAAATATTATATCATTTTGGAGCTAATAGTTAAGGATGGCTGATAAATTCCAGTCTGCCACCCTAGAGCATGAGCATTTTGATACTGGGATCAAAGTAGGCTAATAATGCGTTGTAGAATAGAATGGTCTGCTGGAATTAGGGCTGCAATTCCTATCCATCAAACTAAATATATAAATATGTCTTCGTTGTTTAACTATGCAACTCGCTCCCACAGAAGGCAGCAATGGCAAGCAACTTGGATGGCTTTAAAAGAGGATTAGACAAATTAATGGAAGATAAAGCTATAAATTCTACTAGGCGTGATGGCTACGCTTTGCCTCCAGAGTCAGAGGCAGTAGTGCGTCTGAACTAGGGCCTAATGAAATGAACCCTTGTGTCACGGGCAGTCGGAGTCCCGGCTTGGTATGTCGGGACCAGGGTAGAGGTTGGGAAGCAGGAATCAGCAGTCCAGGGTCAGCAGTCCAGGGGTCAGGAAGCCAAGAGTCCACAAATCAGGAAACCAGGAGTCAGGAAGCCAAGAGTCCACAAATCAGGAAACCAGGGGTCAGGAAGCCAAGGGTGCAAGAGTCAGGATACCAGGAGTCAGGAAGCCGAAGCACAGCTAGGTGGGCAGCATGTTGGCGTGGCAAAGAGCCAGAGGGAAATGCTGGTCTTCTCTACCCCTCCCAGACCTTGCCACCAGTTGCTACAAGTTTTCTGCCAAGCCTCACCTCACCTGTGCAGCCACACCTTGCCCTTCCAGGCCAAACTCAGGAACGCCCCAGTCCTACAAGGCCCTACCAATCACAGAGCCAGGCTCCTGCACACACTCTGTGTGCACTGAAGCCATGGAGAAGGCCTTGCCCACACTGTCACCCCCAAACACTTCTGTTCATAGTCAGTCTGAAGGCTGAATGTATTGCTGTCTTGCCCACGTTGCTAAATTTTGGAAAGTACAGGACTGAGGGGTGAGGGGGGATAGCTCTTATACATACAGCACACAGTTTAGCAGTGAGCTTTGCTCCCATAAGATATAGTGATGGATACCAACTTGGATGGATTTCAATAGGGTTTCGACAAAGAAATGCATGGAGGCAGTCCAAGCGTGGAGGCGATTAAAGCAGATAAAATCACAATGGTTTATTTTATTTTATTTTAATCATTTTTATTGATTTTCCAATAAAAAACATCCAAATAATATATCCAATCATAATACTCCAATTAAAATAAAAAACTAAAATAAAAAGACCAAATTATAATTATTAATTTTTCGGGAGTCCCCACGGTCTGGATTCCTGAAGCATGTACCACATCTCAGTCCTGCGTCTTCTCGTTGTTTCCATATTTTCCACATCTCAATTTTGAAGCTTAAATCACAATGGTTTAAACCTACACAGAAGCCACATTTACACTGTATATTTACAGCACTGTGACACTACTTTTAACAGTCATGGCATCCCCCAAGGAATTCTGGGAGCTGTCATTTGTTAAAAGTGCTGAGAGCTGTCAGGGGACACCAATTCCCCTAACAACTCTCAACACCCTTAACAAAACTGCAGCCCCCAGGATTATTTGTGGTATCAAAGTGGTATCATACAGCTTTAAATTTTGCCTGCGACAGGTACCAACCAGTGGAGGCATTACCAATATGCAGGAGGCAATGTCTGCTAGCCATGCACCCATACCATTATATGCATAAGCCTTGCATTAAAAAAATAAAATCAAGGAAGAAACAAAATCCATCACACTTCTATATTCAAAGTGTTTTGTGAAAGGAACATACATTGTACAAAAGGTTGTACAGCAGCAGAATTAACTGAGCACCAGACTGTTGGATTGGAAACATGTTAATGGGCACCACTATTACAATGAATCGAGCCACTAATCCAAGAGCTTGGGTAGAAATATGTTTTGCGGCTTTTAGTCTAATGAGGCTTGCTATGTCTTTGCTCTGTTTGAAAGCCAGGAAAAGATTACCCCACCATTTACAAAGAAGGATTAAGTATTTGTAGGACATCCTTCTCCAGTGACATCACTCGCTGTCAGGATTTGATTGCAATTTGGGACAAAGCAGCACCTTAACTGATTTCTGCGCTGAATCACACCTGCCATCCTGTAACCTGGGTCCCAGAGAGCCTGCATGAATTATTTGTCATTATTTGCAAATTTGGATCTCACGGTTCACCCCAGTTCCAAATCATTTATGAATGAGATAATTAAACAGCACTAAACTGAAAACAAAACAAAAACAGCCTCTCTTAAGCACTTTTCTCTATAGTTCCCACCAATGAGTTCCCTTAGCTGCTCTTATCACGAGGCTCTGTAAAGTATGTGAAAAGGATTCAACAAATTTACCCAGCTTAGGTCTACCAATGGCTTTATCCACAATTGACTGAAATGAAGCCTTCCTATTCAAGAGCAGTATACCAGAAACTAGGGATGCAACATGTTTTCTCCATAACGGACTGTGTGTGAGCATCCAAGAGGTATCAGGGTGCTTGCAGTTGGAGACAGAACGGTGAACAGTAGGCAGACATTTGGTGTCATCCTGGAAAGCAAAGTTTGTGAGGTGATTAAAATAGTTCCCTCTGTTTCAAACATTCAGGCACAAGTGTCGCTGCTTATGTAACTACGCTGGCATTGCTCTCAATTGAGAGGGAGGTGTTGTAAGGCCCAGGGAACCCAAAGATTTTCAGGGGAACCACACACACATATGTATGTATTTGTATTTTATATAAAAACCAAAGAGGATAAAAACCTCAAATAGCCCAATGAGGGCTGAGTGTGTTCAGTGGCCATAAAATGCTGATTGATTGATTGATTGATTGATGGGAGAAATAATGGAATGACATAGCCTGGAAGAGGGCACAGAAAAGGAGTACATCACGTGGCAACATTTTGTTGAAGATCTTACTTGTTTATTTTAATGCATGTTCTGACATAGCATGTATGCTTGCATATAATACTGAAGAATACAGAATATGTTTGACAATGACGGATCAATTAATCAATATTCTCTTGCCTGCAGCATGGAGATAAACATCGCCAATGTGAGGCTTCTTCATAGTTGCTGCGTCAGTTCGTGCATCCTGTGCTTCTGCCTCCCAGTAAAACAGAAACACCTTTTGTCTTGGTTTGCTGCTGCAAGGTGATTAAGGTAATGGAAGTCTCTTCAGCATAATGAAAACCAAATGTTTCGGAACTTCACAAAGTTAGATATGTGCATCCATCTACAGGACTCCATAACATACACACCTTGTTCTTTAAGACCAGTGGTTGTAGTGAAAGAAATGGAAATAATGGAGTAGGAACAGCAAAATGAATCCAGTTACTCTGGCCTGGTTCAAACCTAGTAACCCTGTGGGAATGATCCTTTATGAACATTAGGAGTGAGCACTATCCCCTGTCCTCTTCCAGCATGACCGTGATGTAAAGATTGGAAGCGCCTGCTTCCTGATTTAAACTAACTACAGTTTACGATTGCAAGCCAAGATCAAACCATGATTTTTTCATCTTGACCTGTTCCAATAAACCATTGCTTAGACCAACTCTAGTTCCCAGTTTGGATGTAACAAGAAACAGTGATTAGTTTGAACCAGGAAACTAGATGCTTCTCATCTCCTCCTTGTGGGCACACTGGGGGAGGAGAAGGGAGGGGGATATACTTGCAACCATGGCTCAAACAGTCTTAATCCCAAGAGTCAGGATTTGAAGTGGAAACTCTGTAGTATGATGTTGGAACCTAGCTTTAAACTGTTAGGATATTTCCGTTCCACCTTAAAAGGGAGCAGGCTTTGTGAGTCAGAGAGTCTGCGCATGTCCTGTTCACAGGATGTTTATGTTTCCTATTGCTTTCGTTTCTCTCTGTGTCAGAGACACTGACGCAGGCAGTCATGTCTTTCTTTGTTCTGATCAACGCAGAATAAAACTTGTAAATAATGCTCTCCTGAGTGCGACTTCTGCTGTGAATTATCTGCTGATAAAGTGTGCATGAGCTCTAGAATGTGGCAAGATATTTTCTAGACACTCATGTCGCTAATTGCTGATACTGCGTGCCTATGGGAGATCGATGGATCGTCCGGCAGACGGCTTGGGGCCATGATGGACTTTGTCTCCCTGGCAGTATCCCAACATAAACTTCCTGGGATAATCCAGCCATGAATTCAGACAACTCTTCTGCATAGGGGTGAACTGTGTTGTACAATATCAGTTGCTGTGTTTTGCAGGTAATATCAAGACTGTGGAATGGCTGTGTTTGATATAAGTACTAGGAGCCTGGGCTTTTGTCCTTGCCTGATCAACAGAGCCTCTGACATTCCTTAGGCTTCTGCTTCCTCCTACTTCTCCACAACGTTCAGGCCTAGATTCAGAAACTGTTATAATTTCTTACAGGCTATGGTTCAGGGGCACCAACTCTATGGATCTGCATTCCACTTTTTGTTCTGTTAGAACTGAAAGCTACAGGTATTCCTATGCTTCTCTCTATTTGAACTCAGTTATGCAATTGGATATCTGCAGTCTATGTTCTTTTGTTTGAAGAATAATAGTGTATACGAGTAGATGTCAGTGCTTGTGCAGGATGAATGGTGATGGAGGGCTTTTGAAGTGAAATATGTCAGAAGATACTGACATCGTCATAACAATACAGGACTTTGATTATATTCACTGAGCAGCATCGACTCTGCTGGGGCTGCTTAGAGGAGTTCAGCCTTCATTCCCAAGCTTGAACCATCCGTTATGCCTTCTTCAATGTACTGTGAGCCTAAAATTCACAGATAGAAGAGCCTGCTCCAAAAGTTCACTGAGGCAAGTTATTAAAAATTTGCTGCATGATGAATTTGGAACCCAATGCAGGAAAAAGAACAATGTTGCCACTCTGATGGGGGAATGTTGAGAAAGCTAATTGTAATTCAAGTTTGCTTTTTTATGTGAACACTTATTTTGAAAAGTTAAAGAAATAGGTAAAAACGTAGATAAACAGAAAGACTACTAATTTGGGGGGGGGGAGACTCACAGACTATAGTCCTTAATGTGTCAGAATAGCCATGGGCAAATCCGTCAATTTCAATTTCTCTTTTTTATAATCTTAAATTCACTTCTCCACATTTCCACATTAATGCATGAATCATTCATTTCTTCAAAAGTTCTCATGAAAATTCATCAGTTAATTTATCCCACTTTTCACTAATATGTCATTGTTAGGATTACATGGGGATTACATTCTGGTGATAGCACCTAAAGCCAAAATTGCATATAGTCAAAACCCATTGGGTTCAATGGCGGGTGAGATTGCCACAAATCTTTTTTCCTGGATGCCCATCCCCTTTCCACTGCTTTTTAATTTTTTTAGATTTTTTGCCAAGCTTGTAAAGCTGAATGCACACAAGTTAAATGTGCATCAGTTGTGGGCTTACTGTAATGCATTTTTGTACATTAATTTAATGAATATATTGATTTTATGGACAATTTATCCTAGTTTATGTATTTTTGTATACATTACTGGACTGGAGAATTCAGAGAAGTGCAGATTTCAAGGGATGGCCATATTTTGGTTCATGCATTGTTCTGGGAAATGAGAATTTGGTAAATTAAATGCAAGCTGAACTGCATTTCTCCCCAGTCCCTATATCAGGCCTAAACTTAGAGGGAAACAGTTTGAGACAGTCTGCATGTGTAATTTATGTAGCCAAATCATAACATAGCCAGGAAAACAAATACATCTGCACTTGATTGGAATTTGATCAGACGTTTGAGGGCCTTCCTCCTATATGGAAACCTTGTCACAATAACTCAAAAAATAATAATACAGAATCCTCTTTTCTTTCATTTTTTTTTAGTGGAAAAACAGCAGGCTTGCTGCAGTTGCTGAGTAAGTTTGTACCTTACTGTGGCCTTCTAAATGTTTATCAATGCAGTGTACTATAGTGGCTAACAGTGTATTCTGTGAATCAGGAGATTCTGATTCAGATTACCAGATTCAGATACCTCTCTGCCACGAGCACATAGGGTAACTTTAAGGCACTACTTACTAGGCTTCAGTAAATATGGAACTAGTTGTTTTAAGCCTGAATGAGGAAATGCGTTTGAAACACTTTGAACTCTACAGAAAAGCAGGATATCGTCATTATTATTTGAAGCAGAAGTAGGGGTGGGGAGAACTGAAGCCAGGCTTGGTACTGGCTCAGGAAAACTAAGCTATTTTGCTAAAATTTTGAAAATTACTATGTTTGCAGTGAGCCCAATTTAGATTCTACCATAATCCTGTTTGTAAACTTATTAAATTTATAAACAATATTTTTATCGATGCTGAAAATTCAGCAATGTTCTACTTTAATTGAGTAGATAAAGAAGAGAACAAGGTTTTGTTTTTCATGATCAGTTGCTATCAAGGTCTCCTAGACCAGGTCATCCAGTTGCTTTAATCCAGGCCTGGGAGGGGGAGGGGGGAGAGGTAGGAGTGTTGGGGGTACGATGGACAAAGCAAGGGAGACTGAAGGTTTTCCCTGACTCAGATTGCAATCAGAGCCGGTAAGACTACTTTTGGAATTGTAATACAGGCCTCTTATTTGAGCTGATCATTATGAGCTGGCCAAATTCATATTTCTAAGGCAGGAAATAATTTCAGCACCATCACTAATTATTATTTTGCTGCAGCTTAGCATATCACAAGGCAACAGAGCAGTACTCCCTGGGATTCTGCTCTGCTCGAGACTGAAATATTGGCTGACCTGATGTATCCACCCCAGGAATGTTCTGTTGTATTTTGATTTCTGTCCTCTTTCAATGCTGAAAAGTTTGTGTTTCCTAGGAACTATGAAGTGCCTCAGTAAAATGTCACTTTTTATAAAAGCATACAAAAAGAGAAAATAAGAGCAGGATCCATGGAATTACAAGAAGGCTCTTGCATTGTTCAAAACAGCACTGAACTATGACAGATCTCTCTGTGATGCCACGGAAGTGAAGTGAATGTTCATGTCAAGCACTGATGAGCACTTAGTCCTGAATGCCCTTATGCTCCATTTGCTTGAGGTTTCTAAAGGGCAAAACTCCGAAGCTCTGAGACACAAGGTTGAGGGCATTTGGAAGGAGGGGAAGAGGAATTCCTAAGACCCTAGACATGATTCCTTAGATGCATGCACTATGTTGAGATTTGTGTGAAGTCAGTGATCACAATTTACAGCAGTGTAAGACATCCTTTCATTGGAGACAATATGTGGTCTGCCCTATGAAATGGTTGTGAATTCTAACCAATATCAGAAGAGGTGGTAATAATGGAAAGTATCTTCTGTGATCACTAATTGCCCCATTGGACCGAATCCACAGACTGTGCCCAAACCATGCAATGCAACAGCAGTCTAAATGAATTAAATTAATTGCAAATAGTACAATTTAAAGCGAGCAAGATAAGAAGTTTATAAAATTATGCGTGGCATGGAGAAAGTGGATAGAGAAACACTTTTCTCCCTCTCTCATATTACTAAAATATTATTACTTGCCCTGACCTATCCACTGTGATCCACGCGATGGTCACCTCCAGACTGGATTATTGTAACTCGCTCTACGTGGGGCTGCCCTTGAGACTGACCCAGAAACTCTAGCGGGTGCAGAATGCCGTGGCGAGACTCCTTACGGGGTCTTCGCTGCAAGATCACATTCACCCGGTGCTATACCAGCTGCACTGGCTCCCGGTGGAGTATAGGATCAGGTTTAAGGTGCTGGTTTTAACCTTCAAAGCCCTATACGGCCTAGGACCCTCGTACCTACAGGACCACCTCTCCTGGTATGTCCCACAGAGGAACTTACGGTCTTCAAACAAAAACATCTTGAAGGCCACAGAGAGGTTAGGCTGGCCTCAACCAGAGCCAGGGCTTTTCCGCTGTGGCTCCAGTCTGGTGGAACGCTCTGTCACGAGACTAGGGCTCTGCGGGACTTGACATCTTTCTGCAGGGCCTGCAAGACAGAGCTGTTCCCCCAGGCCTTTGATCAGGGCACAGCCTGACTCCCTCCTTTGGCAATCCTCACAGAATTTCTAGCTCAGTGGTTGCCATTAATTTGATTGGAATTAATTTTATAATGAAATGATTTTAGAATGTTTTATCGTTTTACTGTTGTTAGCCGCTCTGAGCCAGACTTTGGCTGGGGAGGGCAGGATATAAATAAAAATTGTTGTTGTTGTTGTTAAAACTCATTGACATCTGATGAAGCTGAATATTGGAAGATACAAGGCAGAGATGGGTGGCTTTAAAAGAGGATTAGACAAATCCATGGGGGAAAGAGACTATTAAAAGCTACTAGCTACCGTGCCTATTCTCTGCCTCCAACTGTGGCCGTAGTGCTTCTGAATACCCATTGCTGGAAACTTCAGGAACGTGTATTTTACTCAGGTCCTGCTTGTGGGTTTCTCAGAAGCATCAGACAGAAAACACTGAGGGAACAGGATTCTGTAGTAGATGACCCACTAGTCTGATCGAGGATGCATGGGGGTGGGATGGAGAAAGCATTTGGATCTCATCACATTCCTAGTGGTGATATTATCATATAATTGTAGAGTTGGAAGTGTTCCCAAAGGTCATTTAGTTAAACTTCTTGCACTGCAGGAATCTCAACACGCAGTCTCCCATCCAGTTTGAAACCATACAGGACCCTGCTTAGCTTTGCAAATGTGCTAGCGGCTTTATTGCTGCACCACTCATGTATTGTTCCATCATGGAACACAAGGCATTGTAATGTGGTTCTCAGGCAAGCTTCATTGCAGGCACTGACCTGTTTAGCTTCCACAAAGTGGTGGTCTCATGTAATCAGTCTATGCCTATACTGGGAGTGCAATGTGTTCTGAATTTAACATGCAAAAAATTAAGTCAGGCCCAGTTTTTCTTAGAAAATAGCTTGGTTTGCCCTTCCAAATTGAGCCAAAAGGTTATTAAATAAATATTTGATCAGATCAAAGCAATCTGGAAAATCTCAGTTACAGATAGGTAGCCGTGTTGGTCTGCCATAGTCAAAATAAAAAAATTCCTTCCAGTAGCACCTTAAAGACCAACTAAGTTAGTTCTTGGTATGAGCTTTCGTGTGCATGCACACTTCTTCAGATACACTCAGTGTGTATCTTCAGTGTGTATCTGAAGAAGTGTGCATGCACACGAAAGCTCATACCAAGAACTAACTTAGTTGGTCTTTAAGGTGCTACTGGAAGGATTTTTTTTATTTTGGAAAATCTCAATTATTGTCTATATTATCTATATTGCTCTAAGTCCACAAGTATGGACCAGTACACAGACAATGATATACTTGATGTTGGGGATTCTGTGGCTCTGCAGATGTCATTGGACCCCGTCATCCTTTAGCATTGACCATCCCAGATGGAGGAGGGCTACAGGTTCTCCATCTGTCATATACATTTCACAATATGCAGGGTACTGGTGTATCCCCATAGATACAGTCCATAGGAACAATACAGTTCTGTAACACTCCTCTAGCATATCTACAACCTACATTACACCTGGAACAAAGATACTACTGACTTTAAAACTCTGTAATAACATAAAGATTGATTAGCAAATTGTAGTTATAGCAGAGGTGCCTTAAACAATGTTATTTGTTGCTGGCAGGCTTTCACAAATGAATATATTGGCGGGGGTCATGTATGTAAATATGAAAGTGGATGTACTTAGGGCCTCATTTATTAGGAAGAGAATAAAAACAAATTTAATTGGTTCTTTGGCATTAATTTATTTTTCTTTATTACATATATTGATTAGCTGGAGTCATATCATGGTCAGAAATTGATTCCTGCTTAGAATCATTTAAGACTTTGGCATTTATTTGATCCACCACTGCATTCTGACGTCTCTCTAATGAGTTATTGTAATTTGCTTTTGAAGATATAGATTCCAGAATGTTTTGTTTAATTATGTCTTCCCCTTCTGCACACCTCAATGAATTCTTCCTTTTGTTAAAGATAAATGTTTCTGAATTTTTCAAGAAACTGCTTGCTGGGATTAGAAAAATGGCTTCTTATTTTCCCTTCTGTGAAGGAATGAGATACATTTTGACATATTGGCTACACCATTATCTCAACATCAAATCTATTTCAGATTGAATATGCAACAATCCATTATTTAGAATGGCAGTAAGCAACATGACTTGGGGCAGGGAACACTAATATACTGGTCCCAAAAATCTGTTCCATCCATCAAGCATTACAGCTGAAAGTTCAGAAACCCTAGAGCGGGTTCACCAAGCATTTGCCTCCAGGTAAGGCATCCAGGTAGGTCTGGGAGAGACCCCTGTCTAGTGTCTTGGAGAAGTGTTGCTAGTCAGTGGAGACAATAGTGACTCAGATCAACCAATGGTCTGGTTCAGTATGGCAACGTCATATGTTACTTCCTATTACTGTAGCAGTTGAATAACACAGTGGCTGACCAGTCTGCCCAGCCTACCTCCTCTGTCTTTCCCCAGGGGAAACAGCCTCATGTTTCTCTAGAAATATATATATATTCCCTCCAGAGATGATGCAACTGGACCACAAGGTCCATCATCTCAGATGGAAACAATGCACAGGACATAATTTGGGAAAGTTCTTAAATTTCAAAATGTGGAGTAAAAACAATCACATTTGACATTCAGATTTTGAGCAGTGAAAACTGAGACTTTGGATTTTTAAAATCCCCCACCTCATATGTTGAGTGCAAGAGCAACCCAGTGCATGCTTACTCAGAATTAAGCTTCACTGTGATCAGGGGACCTTACTCCCAAATAAGTGTGTACACAAAGGTGGGGAACCTGTGGCCCATGTTGTGAGACTCCAGCTCCCATCATCCATAGCTATTGGTCATGTTGGCTGGAGCAGAAACAATTTGAAATCCAATGACAACTGGAGGGCCATGGATTTCCCACCCTTGATGCATAACATGGCAGTCCTTGTCCCTCTCCCTGTCTCTCTCTCCTCTATATATATATGCCAGTTTTTCTTTCAATATATTGTGAAGTTACTCTCTCTTGCTTTGCAAATCATTGCACCAGTCTCCTAACCTCTAATAGCCTACAATAGAACTGATTTTTAGTGAGAGATCTCACGGTCTTTTACAACTGACTAACAAGCCGAGGGTTGTGGTATTTATACATGCAATTACTAGTTGGGGGAACGCTGCTGGTAGTTATATTTCTCTAAAGATGTACCACTTCATTAATTAGTCTTCCCCCTGTGTTCCATAATTGCTAGTCCATAATTCCTTAGAGAAGATTTGTTGCTTCTTTATTTCCTATGATTTACATGTAAATAATCAAGATTAACCACAATTCAGTATGCTATTATGACATGAGCAGGGTTAAAATTAACAGAGCTTTTCTCATTAGTGAATAATACTTTCATGTTTAAAGGTCTTTAATTGTTTTGGAGATTTGTGTGTGAACTGAAGAAATTCTCCTTGATTCATTCTGACAAGGGCAAATCACATAGCCTTTTTTAAAAAAAGAAACACTGATGATTACATGATAAATAAACCTCAAGCTGACTATTTAGAAAGCCAGTTGGTCTTCTGAATGCTCCAGCAGGCATTAGGTGAGTGACTCAGAACTTTCTCCCTTGGACCAATATTTCATATGTCCTCAAGGATGAGATCAAGATATCAGAAACCTGCTCCACAACAACTCATAGCAGGGCTTTTTAATGTGTATGCCCCTGTTCTGTGGACTAGTTTTCCTGTCAAGATATGACAGGAACCCACTACTTGAACTTTCTGGAAACAATTAAATTACATTTTTATTGTGACAGGCTTTCCCAGTTGGTCTTTGCCATGAGTATTTGTTTAGTATTGTTTTAAATGTATCTGGGGGTTTTGGTGTGTGCTCTTTTAATCCCCCCCTCCCCCTGTTTTTATTGGACATCACCTTGAGACAATTTGATAGAAGGCGATGAATGAATTAACAATAACAGGCTTATCATTAGCACCTGGCATCCTTAGGCACATCATCATAATCATCAATTTATTGCCTTAGTGTGCCAGTAGAACCCATAATCACTCTTGCCTTCCCTGGGCCTCCTTGGCATGCACTGCAAGCTACCATTTTAAAATTCTCACCGTGCCTTGGAGCACCCAATTTGCATTGTTCCAGGGGATCCTGTCAGATTTAACGTGGCAGTCACATGCTACCTGTTGGTGGCCTCCTGGATCCATTCAGAGGAGCTACCAGGGGGCAGCATACCAAGCTACCCCCGAGCTGGAGCTTACTCTGGTAAAGATTACATATATACAATGTTAGCTGTAAATGACATATATGATATTAGCTATAAGACAGCTGGGTATGGTTTGGCCAAAATGGCCTGATGGACCAAATCTGGAGGCTTGGTGGGCCTGATTAGGCCCACAGGGAGGAGGTTACGCAGCCCTGGATTAGTACACTGAAAGGTATTACAACATCTCATAGGCTGATGGAGAGAGCAGCATAGCACGTTTCTATATGATACTAATTCCTTGTGCCCCGTCTTTTTCGCAACCTTCTATTGCTGTTCAGTTGCAGTCACGAAATTAAAAGACGCCTGCTTCTTGGGAGGAACGCAATGACAAACCTAGACAGCATCTTAAAAAGCAGAGACATCACCTTGCCAACAAAGGTCCGTATAGCTAAAGCTATGGTTTTCCCAGTAGTGATGTATGGAAGTGAGAGCTGGACCATAAAGAAGACTGATCACCGAAGAATTAGTGCTTTTGAATTATGGTGTTGGAAGAGACTCTTGAGAGTCCCATGGACGGCAAGAAGATCAAACCTCTGCATTCTGAAGGAAATCAGCCCTGAATGCGCTCACTGGAAGGACAGATCGTGAAGCTGAGGCTCCAATACTTTGGCCACCTCATGAGAAGAGAAGACTCCCTGGAAAAGACCCTGATGTTGGGAAAGATGGAGGGCACAAGGAGAAGGGCATGACAGAGGACGAGATGGTTGGATAGTGTTTTCGAAGCTAGCAGCATGAGTTTGACCAAACTGCGGGAGGCAGTGGAAGACAGGAGTGCCTGGCGTGCTCTGGTCCATGGGGTCACGAAGAGTAAGACACGACGAAACGACTAAACAACAACAACAAGCTGGTTTGCAACATGGCCTCTGCTCTTGGAAATGCCTCCCTGAGTGGCATATTGCACCACCTATATTTATAACAGGAATTAAATATGAAGGAGAAATTGCATTGGGGTGGTATTTTAACACCTAAACCCTTGTGCAAATTAATTGAAACAAAGCATGTTTTCTATCTTACTCATAATTCTGTACTCAAACACGAAAAGTCAGTTGATCATTATGGTGTTGGAAGCCTGCAGCAGATAGAAGGAATGATGCTCTCGCCACAATATATTGAGGTTCTATGAAAGAGAGTTATTCCAAAGCCGAAAAAGAGGTATCCTGACGGTACTGGGATATTGCAGCAGGACCTAGCCCCCGGTCACACATTGAAAGTGCAGCAAATACAGGTACTTGATTTGCCAGGGAATTCCCCGGACATACTGTAAATCCCATTGAGAATTTGTGGGCTATATGGAAAAGTTGCCTCCGTGCTGTAGACTGTATGACTTTGGAGAAGCTCATTCAGGTGCTGATTCAAGTGTGGTACAGGGATCCGAAAATCAACAGTGACTGTTCAAAACTAGTAGACTCCATGCCAAACCATGTTCAAATGCTGTGTTAAAATAGCTGAGGTCATATCCGTTACTAATGTACGTATATGTGAATTTTGTACATATATATGTGAGATTTGTATAATAAACTACATTGTTTGTTTCAATTAATTTGCACAATGGTGCACTTCCAACTCTTCTCTCTTGCCCTGTGCAAATCTCAATGTGTGACAAATGAAATGAGTGCTCCATTTCTATTTTCAAATTTAGAAACCCATTTAGCTCCATAACAGCACTGAAAAGCAACATACTTGAAGAACACAATCTTAACTTATTTCAGAAATACACAATGCCAAGCCATTGCTAAAGAAATAACTTTTGTTAATCTTTGCATTGTTATCATTATTATTAGAAGCCACTTGTTCTAGCAGAACCTCAAATTCAGGATTCAAACATATAAAACATTATGACAATGGCATATATTATTGAGGATTTAATTAGGACAAACCTTAATTATAAATAGATCATTCAGAATTATCCAGTGACTTTGTGCTCAACCAAACTCATAAAGACGTTTAATTATTGCTCTCATGTTTGTGCTGGGATGACAAATAGACTTGGAGATAACAACATTGTTAGGTTAACATTTCCAATAAAGAGGAATAATTATTTGATTACATTGATATTTTATGAGACTTGGAAATATTTTTGTTAGCAAGCATGTCGTCTAATAAATCTGTTCGGCTTAAAGCCATGTTAGCTTACTCATTGTGCAATCAAGATCACATTTACCCTTCTCAAATTTATGTGCATCTGTTTTAAAGTCTGCTTCATTTCCGCTAGTGAACTCCTGGATTCATTAAAATCAACAATAACAGAAGCAGGAGAAGCCACACTGCCTTCCATTTCATTGTGATATTTCTCTACAGGAAAGAAGAAAGCATAACTTAGGCTGCCATTCTATACTCCAGGGTGGGAAATCTTTTTCAGCCCATGGGTGGGGGGCACATTCCCTTGTGTGCAACCTTCCGAGGGCCGCAGGCTATTGGTGCATGGGAGCCGAGGCAAAAATGGGCAGAGGGATGGATGCAACTCTTACCTCTGTACAGCAGGCCACATTCCAGCCACACAAAGCCTGAGGTTTCTGCATGTATGCACATCCCTCAAGCTAAGCAAACAAAAGTTTAAGGACATATTTCAGCCAGGCAAAAGCAATTGACGAGGCTGCAGAGCAGGATTGCTAAGTAGTGTGACTTGAGGAGAAGGGATATGGTCTAGGGAACAGCCACATTTGGCCCCCAGGCCTGGGGTTCCACACCTCTAGGGCCCTGGCCTCATTTTAAGTAGCTCCCAGCAGTGCCTGAAATGTCCCCATTCTTCACTCTCATCAGAGTGTCTTTCTTCCTGTTCATTTCCTCCTTATTTCTTCTGGCATTTAAAGTATTCCCCCCACCCTTTTAATATTTCTTCTTTTCCTTTTTCTGGTTGTATAATTTGGGGAAAGGTTTTCCTTCAACTGTCTGAACAAGCGGATGGGCTTCTGCCACAAGTGGAGTGTGACTAGGGATGAGTGAATCTGTTAATTTCAGTTTTTGCTATCAGTTTCTCTTTTTCCCTGCCTTACGTTTAGTTTGCTATATTTCCATTTTGTGATACCCTCCCCATGAGAAATCCTCATGAAGATTTCTCAAACTTTTTGCAGGCAGCTTTGTCTGACATAATGTTGTATGTTACATTATTTAATATATGCATATTTATACATGCTTTACCCTAGCATATGCATTCTTGTACACATTACTTTTTGGTGATCTTCATTGCAAAATTCAAAGAAGTGTGAATTTTGAAAGAATGGCTGTGTTTCAGTTCATATATTGTTTCAGGAAATGTGAATTCTCCATCCTTAAAGGCTTATTCACATTTCCTCTTGTTGTCCTGCTGCTGCTTTCTCCTGGGGAAGCACACTATTTAGCACGCAAACAGCAGTTGTGTTTTCAGATGGTTGCTGTTTGTTCTGATTTAAAGGAAAGAGTGGGATTTCCCTGGGAAAGGAGCAGAGCAAGAGGGAAACTGCTTAAACCCATGCCTGACCGCCCCCCAAGTCAGAAGAGTATTGCATTAACTTGTTTTCCGGAACAGTAACTGTATTGGTCTGTTGTACTAAATGAAGCCTCTGCAATGAAGGAGAGTCCACCCACCAACTTCCAAGGGAGTCAAGCAGCTCTTACCATCAAAACATTCTTCCTAATGTTTAGTTGGGAATGCAATACAGTGGTACCTTGGTTCTCAAACTTAATCCGTTCTGGAAGTCCGTTTCAAAACCAAAGCGTTCCAAAACCAAGGCACACTTTCCCATAGAAAGTAATGCAAAATGGATCAATCCGTTCCAGACTTTTAAAAACAACCCCTGAAACAGCAATTTAACATGAATTTTACTGTCTAATGAGACCATTGATCCATACAATGAAAGCAGTAATCAATGTTCTGTACTGTACTATAAAATAAAAACGACAGTATTGTAGATGATAAAAATTAAAAATATTTTTTTTTCTTATCTGCACTGTTGATAGTCATTGTTTGGATGGGGGGCTTCTATCTATTTCTGCAGTCACACAATCAATCACTCAATCAATCAATCAATCAATCATAAAATGAAAAACAAGCCACAGACACAAAAATGAAAAAGCCACACAAACAAAAACGCAAAAATTAGCAAAAACAAAAGCACCAAATATCACCTCAGAACACTGCAATCAGAAATGGAAGCCTTTAATTACTATGGGGGAGGGGGCTTAAATTTGCTGCTTAAGTGTTAAACGGGAGGGGAAAAGCCTTAATTACTATGCGGGGGACTCAAATTTGCTGCGCAACAGTAAAAACATAAGCTCAGGAGCATGTTCAGCTTCCGAGGCAAAGTTCGAAAACTGGAACACCTATTTCTGGATTTGCAGCGTTCAGGTTCCAAGTTTCCTCGGGAATTCGAAAACCGAGGTACCACCGAGGTAAATAAATAAAGCAAAGCCACAGGTTCATTTTTGGTTTTACATGTGGCAGTGAAACTCAAAAGCAGAGCTTTATTCTTGTTGCCACACCGCAGAAACCACTGACTGAACTTGTTGAAAAATGAGAGAGAGAGAGAGAGAGAGAGAGAGAGAGAGAGAGAGAGAGAGATCTGTCACCATAGCAAGTCATCTCCCAGAAGCAGGGTCAGAGTTCAGTCACAGCCCCCAAACCAGTTCACGAGCTCTAATGGAGTGGTCAGTCGGTGACCATTTTGGCTCAGGCTTACCATCTTTCTCTTCTCATGATATAATTTACACTTTCCCTCATTTATAATAGCTCAACCCTCCATCCTCCCCAAAAGTGTATGGCTCCTAAAACATCCTGGCCCAAAGGTGTGCTGACTTTAGATCCCAGTGTGCTTTATACTCCTCTGCAAAATGCCCCCCCCCATCTCTCTCCTCAGTGAGTCACAACATTAACTCATCACAAGCGTCAGCGGCTTTCCCCCTGCAGATCGACGAGAGCTCTCAGCCATGCGTTTCCCTCCGAATTACCACCAATGCAATGTGAAAAGAACAAGGTTCCTCGTGTAATAAATCATGACAGTCTTCCTGTGAATGTAATGTGTGACTGTGCTTCCAAGCCCTAATCCATAAGTTACCATGGTGATCGGGTGTCAGCCAGAGCTCGCTTCCTCATGTCGCAACAGTAATATATGCTGACAGCCGCCATATGGAGCACCTGAATTTGGGTGGTTAGGCCCCACACCAGTGCTGAACCTCTGTTTGGAGCTGCGGGGCTGGAAACACTATGGGGAGACCCATATAGCTGCAGGTTGCATTAAAGATCGCTGCAGTGGGAAGCCCCAGCCACAAAGAAATGAGTTTTGAGCAGCAATGATGTTGCCATGGTGATGGATGAATCAGGCCCATGAGAGGAGTTTTTCTCTCTCTTCCTTTTCTTTTCAGGAGACAATGATAAGAGAGATTATTATGGGTCTGATCACCTAATAAGTGTGTTTTTTAAGTGACAAAAAAAGAGACTGAACCTATTTCTTATGCCGTGCTTCCAGTGACGATGGCGTTGATTAGGAGTGCGGCGGCAGGAGAAATACTTCCACTACAGGCTGAGCAGAATTTTATGCACTTTAGACAGGATAAAAATGAGATGAACGCGTTAATGATTTTAAAAGCTATCGGAACCTCAGCTTGACAAATGAAGTGAATCGCTCAAAATGGAATGTGTTAACATTAAGAGTGCAGTTGCAAGATGTAGGCCAGATTAAAGAATCCATCTGCTGTGGGGATGCAAACCTGTCTTGCCTTATCGTGGAGTTTGAATGAACGTATGTATTCCATGGCTGACATATTTGCATCACCATCTCTCATTGGTTGGCTCTCAGCAATGCACGCTCTCTTGATCTTCGTTTGCCATCTGTAACACTGCAGTAGTAATCACCCACCCACAAAGTTGTTTGGGGGAGCAAATGGAATAGTTAATGCAAAGTATGCAAAGTCCTTTTTCTTTTTTGTAAATTACAGCCTTAAAAAAAAGCATGTGATTCTTGCTCTGTCCATTGACATGTAGCGCCACCTGAATAATCAAGGGGGTTATTGCTTTCGTTTGTTACTATGTTACACATTTTTGTGTCTTTAATTTTTAAATTGCCCTCTGATCCTTGAATGAAAGGCAGTATAGGAATTTAAATAGAAATAAAGAAACAGTTTTTTCCCCAAATGCATAAATTCCCCATCAGACACCCCATGTTAAAAGAAAGAAAAAAAGCCACATGAACACAAAGCATGCTTACACCCTGTATCAGTGCGAGTTTCTCCATTGGCACCTGTAGCCCTTGCACCCGTGTAAATCCTGGACCCATGTAATGTTAAGATTCCTGCTCCGTGATTGCAGTCATCGGATTGTTGGCTAGCACATGGCGGTGTATGTTTTGACTCCAGATTGGGAAGTGATGGAGACAGGACATTTGTGTTACTGTGTTCCGTGAAGTGGGACTATTGTCCTTTGTTCTCTCTCCTTTGCTGTCTGATGAGAAAGAGGAAGGAGCTAAGTCAGAATGCTCCAAGTGTATTGTATGTAAATAAATGTAGATTGGCTAAATGCTGAGCTACTGAGTTCTGTTACACGAACTGCACAAACTCTGCGAATCCCTAAGTGTGCCAATGTCTGTTGGCATCGGTCGCTGTGATGTTCGGGCTGAAGAAAGCTTTTGAAGCTCTCGAACGATCGATCCGGAGGGAGAGAAAATGCCAGTCAGGCATGTGTCTCTGCCAGGGTCCTACTTGAGAGTAGGATGAGCTCCTGACATGTAAATCCCAGCTCAGTGATACTTACCCTGGTGCAAGAGCCATTGGATCATTCTGAAAGTTATCAATTTGTTCCTGCTTCCCTGTCAAACCTGTTCTTCCAAAATTGGTACCCCTCAAACACTGGGCTTGTTTGCTCAGAAGATGTAACAGGTGATGCAGCACACTCTAAGTTGCAGAGGCCGGTGATTCGGATTTGCATATGCTCGTTTATATGTATAGATGCCTCTAGACAAATTAAGATAGTGGATGTTTACGGTCTCACGGGAACTGTGGTTTGTAATGTGCCTGGTCACCAAAGGTTTTTTTTTTAATGTAGGTGATCCGGGCCTCTGGCGCTACTCTCTAGCAATGCCCATGGGTTTCAGCTTATCCTATATTGGTTGCCTCCCAGGGATGGAAGCGAGAGTCACATCAGTTTGCATTTTAATGTGGATCTATTTCACACTTCAAATGTGTGACCCAAAATGCAGCTATCCTTTGAAATTCACACATTTCCAAACTCTGGGATGCAGCTCTCCACCATATGTGTGTGTGTGTGTGTGTGTGTGTGTGTGTGTGTTCATAACAGTACAGATACTTGTGACAATAACATAAAACACATTTCATTAGGGCATATTTTTTTGGGGGGGGGAAGAGAAAGAGAAATGCCTATTAGGCACTGCTGCTCTGTGCTGCTGTTTATGACATCAAAGTGATTTGTATTTCCTTTTCACTGTGATATTTTTGTAAGCCACCCTGGGACCATTTGGTTAAGGGTGTGCTTATAAATACAAACGATGAATATGCAAATAAAATTTGCAAGCAAAAATGTGTATATTAGGAGAGATACGCACTCTGAAATGCTGATAAATTTGTGGTGGTTTTTTTTTTTTTAAAAAAAGACACAAACTGATGTGGTAATGTGGGGAACTGATTCTAAGACTGGAAAAATGAGAAACATAGAGAAACTGAAATGGGAGAATTCACCAGTGCCTACCCCAAACAGTGGCCACGGGTTTATCGTGTGCCAATGATGGGCAGCTAGCCTATGAGCCGTGATTTTAAAATTACTACATAGTGTTGCTTCAGGTCATTGTGGGAAGTTTAAATCATGGTCCCGAGTGGGTGTGTCAGTCATCAGCCCCAATGGGAATCCATACCCATATCTAAAGAGTTGCCTTAATGTAGCCATATGACTGCTTGATGCCAAGAGAGATTGCAAATCCAGAAACATTGCAATCCAATCAACACCTGAAATAGTATTTTATTTTTCTACTAGAAACTTCTGATTCATGAAATATTCAAGTAATAATCTAATGTGTAACATAGAATATTGAAGGTTACGTCACGTTTCATTCCCACAGAAACAATTGTGCAAAGTGGGTTTATTCAGGTTAACAGTGGATGGAGTTAGGTATTTTAGTTTATTCAATACCATAAAGCATACCATGTTATTTTTTTTCCTCAGTGACAGTGAGTAAAACATAAAAAAATGCTGATGTTTCCCCATTTACAAGTCACCATTAGCAATACATTATTCATTGAATTATTCCATGAATTCATTGAAAGCGTAATAGAACTTTCACAAAGGCTGTTCTCTCCCTTATAAAAATGGTATGTAGCTCAGTACAATAAAGCACTTCTAAAGTTGTAGCTATTCCCCACACATAGCATTTTATTACAATAGAGTAATTGTCAAAGGTATATCTTTAGGTGAATAGGCTGACAGTAATATACCAAATAATTCCAATAAAACTGCCTCAAATGAACGGTGAGATTTTAAAACTGAATCTGTTAACATATAATGTGCTGCTTCATATTTAAGACTTAGACTAGAAATTACCATTTTAAGGTATTTTGGAATAGTTTTATGAACTGATCTCATTAGCATCAGCATTCAGATGATTATCCTAGAATCCTAGGTGTGTAACCTGGTGTCTGTAGCACCTAGCAGAAACTAATTCAGTCTGAAATCTCAATCTTGGTGCTGAATCTAAACACTGACCTTAAGGCTACACTACCCAGCCTAATTTTTACATTCTTATATTTCTTCTTCCCCGTGCCTAGTGGGCAACATCTTGCCTGATAAGGAGTCTTGGACAGTCCCAAACGTTACCACTATTTTGTAACCTTCTGCTTAGCTCTGATAAATATATTGGTCAACTGTTGGCGATCCTTACTGTTTATCAGTGAGCAAGGTGAACATGGAGGTCATGTTGCTGCTGCTGTGCTCTAACAGTCCATCTTATACTACATTTTCTCATGTGAAGGGTGCAGATTTACTGATAAAGCTGCCATTGGGCATATTTTCTTTGTCTTCCTTCTATAGACAGACATGGGGCTGCTTTGGATGTAATACCTAAACCAGGGGTAGAAAACCGGTGGCTGCTCAGATGCTGTTGGTCTTCAGCTCCCATCAGCCCCAGCCAGCATGGTCCATAGTTTGGCAATATCTGGAGAGCCACAGGAGTTCTACCATAGTTCAGATATTTGAGAATCAGCCAAGTCTCTCCCAGGAGGCTAAGAACATCTTCTAGTTTAGCCACAAGGAGTGCTTCAGAAGCTCTTGTTTCCATTTATTCTTAACTGAAGCTTGGACAAACTGCTGGGGCAACCCATTGCCAGAGTAGCCCTTGTTTCCACAAACACGGTGGGCTCTGAAGTGTAGAGAGTAGCAGGTGGGGTGCTCTAGGAGGCTAAGAGAGCCAGTGTGGTGTAGTGGTTAAGAGCGGTAGTCACGTAATCTGGGAAACCGGGTTCGTGTCTCCGCTCCTCCACATGCAGCTGCTGGGTGACCTTGGGCCAGTCACACTTCTTTGAAGTCTCTCAGTCCCACTCACCTCACAGAGTGTTTGTTGTGGGGGAGGAAGGGAAAGGAGAATGTTAGCTGCTTTGAGACTCCTGAAGGGGAGTGAAAGGCGGGATATCAAATCCAAACTCTTCTTCTTCTTCTTCTTCTTAAGGCAGGCAAGGGCCCACAGCCCAGCTTACTAGCTGGCCAGGTGGGGCTCGCTAGCTCTGGAAGGAGATGTGATTCCTCAGCAGGAGTAGGCTTGGAGCAGGTGAAGGTCACATGCCTCATCAAGCCCAGATGCTCAATCAGCATGCAAAGTATAAAAGGGCAGCAGAGCTGAGGTGCTGTGTCATCTTAGTGTTCCAGGATCTCTGCAGGACTGCTTTCCTTTGGACATGTGGATTGATCCTGGACTGGGGACTTGACATACTGTTTTGCTGCAAGGTAGGACAATGGGCTTCTCAGAAACAAGTAATGCCAGACAAATCTCATTTCTTTATAGCGACAAGTTTAGTGGATCGGAGGAATGCTTAGGGTTTAATGTATCTTGATTTCAGTTAGGCTTTTTACAAAGTGCAGAAAAGCTGGTAAAATGTGGACTAGGCAAGGTAACTGTTAGGTGGCTTTGTAGCTGGTTTACTGACCACACTATTGTTTCCTCATATGCCTGGGGAAAAGGGACAAGTGGGGTGTTGCAGGGTTCTGTCCTGGGCCTGTTGTTGCTTAAAATTTTTATAAATGAAGTTACCTGCACTGTTACTTGCCTGAATAAACATCCTTTTCTTATCCATGTAAGAGACCCTACTTGAGTGTTTTGGGGTGAGAGCCAGGGTAGTTAACTGATCACTTCAGTTTACTTTGACACTGAGAAACTGTAATAGTAGCTAGTCTACAATGGAGGTTAAAGTAGCATTTTGCATGATCTATAACAGACAGTTTTTGAATATTGGAAAATTGACTTGTCTCTTTGCTGGTTACATTAAAAATAAAAGATCACCCCTTGGCTCTGGGAAGCAGAGGAGGCCAACATTTCAAGCCCTCCATACTAGTATGATGTTTGGCTGTGATCCTAAACACATTTTCTTGTAAGCATGCTTGAAAAATGATTTATTTATGAATAAATCCCATTGTGGTAAATAGGCTTTACAAGAACATTCCATTTCAATCCTAAAGGCATGAATGCTACAGTACTGCACCCCTTAAGCTGTGACTGAGACACTTCAGAATAAGCTGTCTGTGGATCATATGATAGCTCCCTTATAACATTTGGGTTTCTGTGTAGTCTATGAGGGAAAATATCCAATTTCTCTCCACTATTGAAGCACTGGTTCTACAGCCTGAATAAAACATGCTATATATGCAGAATTTTTGCTAGACATATATGTGGGAAGAAACTAAAACCCACAGCCCTAATAGACTTGAGATTTTAATGAGGCACTGCTCAGTTTTTTTTTCTGATGCAGGGGGCTAGAAACTTGCTTTTAACATGAGATTTTAGAATCATAAGATGTTCCACTTTTGCACTGTAGTTGCAGAAGGTCGAACATATGTACTGCTGATTGCAGCCAGCCTGGTCCATAAACCACATAATTTTCCTGATTTTGGTTGATTGGCTATCATGAAATGGGTAACTTAATCCTAAACACATTCATGGCTGTTGGTGTGTTTCAATGTTCTTCCAACAAGAGGTAGGCTGGGATGTTCCCACCTGTCAACCGTTAATATTCATATTCTGTATTCTTCTTTTACTTTTTTATTGTATGTTTTAAAAATTGTTGTAAGCTATAATCTTCTATTTTATAATTATGGAATAAAATTCACCCGCAAAATAACACCTGAAGAGACAGTGCCTAAGAGTGGGAAGCTGTGACGAGTACCAGTTGAAACACATCATACCTGTTCTTTCACAGCAGATTGCCCACACTTGCAAAATGTTTTGCACTGGGTTCTGCTAGTGGCACTGATTGGCGAGCAAACCCTGTTTAGCACTGCCATTTCTTTTACTGCCCCACATGCCTATGACAAGCCTGAAAACAGGACCTGAACATTCTCCCCTTCTTAAAAAGGTAAAGAGACCCCTGACCATTAGGTCCAGTCGTGACCAACTCTGGGGTTGCGGCGCTCATCTCGCTTTATTGGCCAAGGGAGCCTGCATACAGCTTCCAGATCATGTGGCCAGCATGACTAAGCTGCTTCTGGCGAACCAGAGCAACGCACGGAAACGCCGTTTACTATCCCGCCAGAGCAGTACCTATTTATCGACTTGCACTTTGACGTGCTGTCGAACTGCTAGGTTGGCAGGAGCAGGGACTGAGCAACATTCATTTATATGAATTTAAATTTCTATACTGCCCTTCATTTGAGGATCACAGAGTGCTAAAGGATATAAAAACGCCAACATGCATAACATGTTAAAAAAGCCCGCCCCCCAAAAAAGTTTAAAAGCCCATAGCTTCTTTAGTCAGAGGCCTGGGAGGAGAGGAATATTTTTGCCTGGCCCCTAAAGTATGTAATGAAGGTACCAGGCAAGCCTTTCTGGGGAGAGCACTCTATAAGCTGGGAGCCGCTGCAGAACATTCCCAGCAAATGGAAATTGCTTTGATATGATTAAATTTATAGACTGGTTTCCAGCAACCGGCCTTTAAGCAGCATAATGCCTCTGACGGTAGAACTAGAACATAGACACAAGGGTTAGTAGCTACAGAGAACCTTATCTAATTTGTCTCATCCTGTCTTAAATCTATCCGAGTTGGTGGTCATTGCTACATCTTGGGGGAAACAAATCCATACCCACCTCCAAGTGTCCCATTTTAAGTGGGACATCCTGGATCACCAAAGCCATTCCTGGCTTCTGTTTGGATTCTGGAATCTCCCATTTTTTGTTCTGGTTCTCTAGCATGAGTCCTTGTGCCAAATCAGAAGGTGCTCTGCCAACAATCCTGCTGAGCACCAGAGGGCCTTCCAGTCTGGTGCTCATTCTCAGTGTTAGAATTCCTGATCCATGATTGCAGTCATGGGATTGTTGTCTATCACATGATGGTGTATGTTTTGACTCCACAGAGTGGGAAGTGACTGAGACAGGATGTTTGTGTTACTGTGTTCCGTGTACTATTTGTGTTACTGTATTTGTGTACTATTTGTGTTACTATATTGTGTTACTGTGTTCCGTGTACCGTGTACTATTGTCCTTGGTTTTTTTCCTCTTTGCTGTCTGATGCTAGAAAGAGAGGGAGCCATGTTGCAGTGCTCCGCGTGTGTTTATATGTAAATAAAGTAGATTAGCCAAAATGCTGAGTTGTTGAGGTCTGTCACGTGCAAGTTGTGAAGACTTTGCGGATCCCTAAGTGTGCCGGTGTCGGTTGGCATCGGTCGCTGTGATGTTTGGGCAGAAGAAAGCTTATGAAGCTCCTGAACGATCGACCAGGAGGGAGGGAACATGCCAGTCGGCCATGTGTCTCTGCCAGGGTCCTACTCGAGTGTAGGCTGAACTCTTGACACTCGGTATGGGTTCCCCAAAGTGTCTTCTCATCCAGCACTCTGGAGTGACCCTGCTGACAATCACCAGAGCACTGGATCGGACATCCCGATTTGGGGGACAAAAACATTGGAAGGTATGGGCAAATCTTTAACTATGTGTTGCGACATTAGATGTAGGCTAAGTGGGCCTGGCTTGGTCAAAACAGCCTCAGAGGCCAAATTGAGATGCCAGACATGCCTAATGTGGCCCACAGACCGCATCCCCCCCCCCCCAGCATACATGTACGCAGAGAATCCCCTTAAACTTTATTCCCTGTGAATTCAGTAGCACAGTCGGGGGCATTTTGGCTCAGCACATTACAGAACTCCAAGTACGAACTCATTTGCCAGTCGGGAGTTGTAAATTTTACCTCACTGTCATAACTATACTAATGATTATTGCCTTCGGCTTGAAACATGCTTTCTATTTTCACCACTGGCGGTAGCCTTTCTTCAGCTAATCAGTTCTTTGGCATTTACTGCCAGTTTCTTTTGATTACTTAAGTAAAATTGTGCCTCTGCTTTCTTCCCTGCCAGGTCAAATGGTAAAAGATATAGTAGGAAAACATCTTACTTTCTAAATACTGCATGACTAAACTCATTAATCAAAGTTCTACTGAGAATCAACTCATGTCAGTCCTGCAAACATGAAAATCCTCTTAAAAGATTATCTTAGAAAAATAAAAGAACGACTATTAAATTTAAAAATGTACTGTCGGATGAAAAAGACAATGATAAACAATGCCACTAATTTATCTGGGGGAATAAAAGAATCCCTGCAGGATGCACACTGCAAAGGGCGGTGGCTGGTTGGATGGGGAATGAAACAGTCATTCCAACACAGGAAATGTTCATGCTAAACACAGGGCCAGATTTAGGTGTTTTGAAGCCTCAAGTATTTCAAATTCTATTCCGTCACTTAGCTAGGGTGGGCAGTAAGGGTGCCAACCTACACATAGGGTCACTTCAGGATTTGGTGGCCCTTAGAAGGTTGACATATGGGACCCCTCCTACGTGGACATCTGGGCAAGCAAGGTGCCATGGCTGGATGTTACTATCTTATTTTCCCAGAATATGACATGTCAGAAGTTCCTGTTTTGGCACACTGGGTGTTAAAGAAAATAGCTGGTAACCCTGGAGAGTCTCTGCCAGTCAGTCAGACAATGCTGAGCTAGAGGGGTCAACAATGGTGCAAGGTCACAATGTTTGATGCTATTTGTAAGAAACCTGAATAATGCTTGTTTTGCTGGGATTTCACCCACTTCCCATAGTCTGCTGAGCTCCTCCCCTCCCCTGTCATGGACTGGTTGGGTACAGAGGAATGGTGGGAGCAACCAGCTGGGGAACCCCTAAGGAAAGAAGGCTCAGAGCCTGAAGAGTGGTTGTGGGACAATGATGAGTGGTCAGAGGGAGAAGAGAGAGGAGACTGGGAAGTGGAGATGTCGGAAGCTGAAACGGTAACAGGGCTTAGTGAGCTGGGAAGTTCAGAATCAGAAGCTGAAGCAGGTGAAGTGGTGGAGGGAGGCCAAGTGGCAGAGAAGTCAGGCTGGTGAAGAGTCATGGTTTCCCCCCCCTCCTGCTGAGACAATCTCCCCTCCCACCTTGTCTCCCAGAACCAGAAGAGGCATGAAAAGGGCAGAAGAGAGGTTGGTTGCACACAGATGCAGTCTCCGATTGCTTGGGGAAAGCCCTGGAGAGGAGGGGACTTAGACTGCTTTGAGGAGGTGGGGACTTTCAGTCTTGACAGCTGATTTTCATGGAGTAAGACCACTGGGAATGAGCCACTCTGCTCAATAGGCCTGACACGCAACCAAATCCGTAGAGATAATGTTTTTGCTAATAGTTACCGTGCTTTTCGCCCTATAGGACGCACCGGCCCATAGGACGCGCCTAGATTTGGGGGGGGGGGGATAAAGGAAAAAAATATTATTCCCCCACCCCACCCAGGCTTCCCCTGACCCCAGCCCCCAGAACAGGAGCCAGAGCGATGCCGAAGCTGAGGGCAGCTTCGGCATCGCTCTGGGAGCTTGCGCAACCTTCGGGAGCCCAGCGCGAAGCTCTGGGGGGCAGTGGCGTAGCGTGGGGGTGCAGGGGGGCCAGCCGCACCGGGCGCAACATCTGGGGGTTAGGGTTAGGGGGCGCAAATCCACGGGTTAGGGGGCGCAAATTACTTGCCTTGCCCCGGGTGCTGACAACCCACGCTACACCACTGCTGGGGGGTTGCGCGGTGCTGCGCGGAGCTGTGCGGAGCCTGGGAGCGCAGGCAGCTCTGCGCTACCTTTGGGAGCCTGGCGCAGCTTCACGCCGGGCTCCCTAGGGCTGCGCCGAGCTTTCTGAAGCCTGGAGAGGGAGAGGGGTCGGTGCGCACCAACCCCTATCGCTCACCAGGCTTCAGCAAAAGCCTGTATTCGCCCCATAGGACACACACACATTTCCCCTTCATTTTTGGAGGGGGAAAAGTGTGTCCTATGGGGCGAAAAATACGGTAACTCCAACTTAGAACAGTGTGATTTACTGATGACTTTGAGAACCACCCTAATAATAATATAATAATTTATTATTTATAGCCCGCCCATCTGGCTGGGATTCCCCAGCCACTCTGAGCGGCCCCCAACAGAATATTAAAAACACAATAAAACTTCAAACATTTAAAACTTCCCTAAACAGGGCTGCCTTCACATGTCTTTTAAAAGTCAGGTAGTTATTTCCTTAACCTCTGGTGGGAGGGCGTTGCACAGGGTGGGCACCACCACCAAGAAGGCCCTCTGCTTGGTTCCCTGTAACCTCACAGTGAGGGAACCGCTGGAAGGTCCTCAGCGCTGGACCTCGGTGTCCGGGCTGCACACTGGGGGTGGAGACGCTCCTTCAGGTATAATAATAAATCATGAAATATTTGTTTGAAATATTTGCTGCTGTAGGTGGAAGATAAGATGGCACCCCCTGTATCAATGTATATGGAACTAAGCAAAAGGTTGGCAGGGAGTGGCAGGGCTGTGGTGGAGACAAGGGGGGCAGAGTCTGACCCAGGAGAGGGGGCCAGGGATTTATGGAGTTTGGTGCTCCTATGAGGCAGGACCCAAGGCAAAGGGAAGAGAAAGAGTCAGAGCAGTCAGACAAGGAGCAAGCCAGTCAAATCCCCACCATCTCCTGCCCCACTGTCTCCAAGCCCCTCCTGGTACTAGAAGAGAGAAGAGCAGTGACGACTTCCATGCAGAAGTCTTGGGCTGCATGAGCACAGAGAGAGCAGGGAGAGTTGGGAATTAAAGAAAGCTTGTTTAAATAAAGATAATTGTTTTATAATACTCCCACCTGATCTTTAATGATAATTAACACCACTTGAAACATCCCCCACACCACATATGGAACTCAGCTGGACTAGAAGTTGAATCTTAGTTCAACACTGGCAATGGGTCAGCATCCCTCGCCACACCTGAAGGCAGCAAGCTACCTTAGATAGCACAGGGCAGGCCTTGGAGCACATACAGTTCCTTCCGCACCTTGCTGCTGGCTCACATCTCCAGCATCAGCACCAGCTGCTTGGGATGGCTGCCTCACTCTGGCCCTAAATATTGAAGATGGCATTATTAAATAATTTGGCACAGTTCACTGAGGTACGTATTATTTGTACCCTATATAGTGCAAGGGCAGGAGTCAGACACATTATTCTTCTTTTTTTGCCCCATTTATTTCAAAGTTGAATTCTGGCCTAGTAAACCAGATGTATAGTTTATAGGCTAAACTGTTTAGAATTCAGCATCTATCGCCTTTGCCATCACATCTTAACAGGGGTAAAATGCTCTCCACTCCACTGAAATGGCTTCTTCACCCGTCAGGATTATTCCTACAGATCTTCTAACATCAGTCCGCAAAGTCTTACACATTCACAGATAGATTACTGCCTGCAGTATAGGCTTTTGTTTTCATTCTGCTTGTCTTGCTGGAAAGCTAGGTTCTGTGCAAAGGTTCCTCCAAGGAAGGGAGCATATTGCAACCCGACCCGTTCAGGACACAGCAAATAGGTTTGCCAAGGTGATGAAAATCTACTTGCAAGATGAAAAGGCTACCAGCATCTGATGATATTTATTTAAATATTTTGCATGCGAGAAACTCCAGCAATCATTCCCACCTTTCAAATGTTGTAGCTTTAATATATGGTATCACACACACCTACACAACAACTGAGGCGTGAACAACTGAAGTGTGTATTGTACCCACTATTGCTTTTACCTACGGCACAATAACCAATGTGTGAATGATTTGTTATGTTACTCCTACAAAAGCATAATCATTAAGCATGCTTTTTGAAAAATCATTTGCTCAGTGTTTATATAGGCTCTGTGTTCAGAATAGCTGAATGCAGTGATCTATTGATTATGTAGAACAATACAGCGCCAATGAAGAGGTTCCCATGGAAATCGGCTTGAAGAGTCTGTAGGGAACCAGGTCCAGATCTGTGGATGTTCTTGGGAAGTTCTGATGCTCCAGTGGTATTTCCCCACTCCTCTATATCATCAGACCATGCAGTGGAAAAAAGACAGAAGCAACTCAGTTCCCTCTCCACTAATTCAGTAGCATTTCTCAGAGCACTCATAGGAACTTACAGTTCATACTATTGGCACATCAACATCAATATTGCCTATGCTGACTGGCAGCTGCTCTCCAGGGTTTCAGGCAGGAATCTTTCTCAGCCCTACTGGGAGATCCCAGGGATCAAATCTATATTTTGTATATACAGCATGTGTTCCACCACTGAACTACATTCCTTCCCTGAGTAGCAGGCTGCTGGAGTTGCCTACGAGCCATTATTATGATGAATCTCCCTCAGTGTTGTGACATAGAATCTCTGCAGTATGATTAAGACAATAGGCTTAGCTATGCTGGGCATAGCTATGTCCACTTCCCTTACCTTGATAAGAAATGGGTAATCAGGTCTGTGGTTTCTCCAGTCTACCTGAGAAGCTGTGTGTGAAGAGGTTTGAGCTTAGGGTTGCCATATGTCTGGATATAGCGGGGATTCGACCATTGGAAACAGTGTCCGGGTGAAAATCACTGAAATGTCCAGGAAAATCTGGGCATAGGACAACCCATGTTGGAAGCGTAGAGTTTGGTGAATTTCCTGGAAAAATTGCTTCGAAAACTTCTGAGATCTTGTAAAAAAAAAAAAAAAAAAAGCTCAACTGAGCAAAACTAAAAAAAGCTTTTAACAACTTTGTCAAAAATAGTTCTTGAAACATGGCAATCAGTGCTCTCACAAGTCACTCTCGAGTCCTAGTAGCAAAGGGTTTCAACCATTTAGAGCCAATGGCTCCCTTGATCAATCACATTCTTTCTATAGCTCCCCTGTGGGATAAAGAGGAATCCCCACTTACACAGGAGTTTCATTCTGGGGCACTGCGTGCATCACTGGGATGCCCCCCCTTACTTGGATTCAAAGGTTGCTGAGGACCTCCATCTTGCTTTGTTCTAACCCCCAACTGGCTTCACTGGAAATCAATGACATGGTCAGTCATGACTATCAAATTCAATGAGTCTACACTGAGTAAGATTAACACTGGCTACAACCTAATATAAGCAGGTTTTTCATACTCGGACAAGACTCATTAGAGGCCAGTGACCCCCAAGTCAGCCACAGCCCTCAATTTCAATAGGTCTCCTCTTGGATATTCATTTACCTTTACCCATTACAGTGGTACCTCGGGTTAAGTACTTAATTCGTTCCGGAGGTCCGTACTTAACCTGAAACTGTTCTTAACCTAAAGCACCACTTTAGCTAATGGGGCCTCCCGCTGCCGCTGCTGCACGATTTCTGTTCTCAATCTGCAGCAAAGTTCTTAACCTGAAGCACTATTTCTGGGTTAGCGGAGTCTGTGACCTAAAGCATCTGTAACCTGAGGTACCACTGTATCATATTTTTTTTAGTGGTTTTATATACTGAATAGGGATCTAATAGCTTATATTTTTTGGGATGCGGGTGGCGCTGTGGATAAAACCTCAGCGCCTAGGACTTGCCGATCGTCAGGTCAGCGGTTCGAATCCCCGCGGCGGGGTGCGCTCCCGTCGTTCAGTCCCAGTGCCTGCCAACCTAGCAGTTCGAAAGCACCCCCAGGTGCAAGTAGATAAATAGGGACCGCTTACTTGCAGGAAGGTAAACGGCGTTTCCGTGTGCTGCGCTGGCTCGCCAGATGCAGCTTGTCACGCTGGCCACGTGACCCAGAAGTGTCTTCGGACAGCGCTGGCCCCCGGCCTCTTAAGTGAGATGGGCGCACAACCCCAGAGTCGGACACGACTGGCCCATACGGGCAGGGGTACCTTTACCTTTACCTTTTAGCTTATATTTTAGCTGTACTTATCTGTTTGGTACAACAACTACAGGAATGTCAATCACATAACCTGAAGCGTATGTAACCCGAGGTGCCACTGTATTATTCTTATTACTATTACCATTCATTGTCCATCTATTACCCACCTATTTCAATGGGTTTCCTCTCGAGCAGGACTCAACACTGCCTACAACCCAATAATGATGAGGATGGGCTTCACCCAGCAAAGTCCTACTCAAGAGTCACTGGGGTCAATGAGTCAAGGCTGCCTCACTATCTTTCCAATGGGTCTCCTGCCAAGTACACTGACCGCAGCCATGGCAGGCTGAACTGGGATTCTCCTAGCTGAACTGGGATTCTTTTTTAAAAAAGACTATTGGGTGGTCTCCAAATACGCCGGAGCATACCCGCTCAGTATGATTCACTCAGATACCATCCATAGTTACTGGTGATTTAGTTTTGTTTATATTTGCGCCGATTTTCTACTTGCAAAATTTTCCTTGCGGCATTAATGCAATCTCCGTCTTTTCTGGAGGTTCGTTTTGATGGCAAGCAGACTTTTACAAATGTCAAACTCAATAGAGTCACTTCCTCAGCCATGACTATATCTACTCCAGTGGATGGAGCAAAAATGACAAGTCGGCTGCTGCTCTTGGTGCTAAGATTTCCCGGTAGTTTCTCACTGTCAAAAGTTATATGAGGCAACAGTAACAATTCATGTTGGGCCACTAGCCTGTGACTCGGAGCTTGACCTTGACATGCTAGGCCTCCAAGGAATACTGTCGCTGATTGAAAAAGTGTCGCGTTTAATCAGGAGTCAGCACGCTGGCCTGTCGCATTTGATAGACATGTTTAATTTGTGCTAAGCAAAAAGTGGATTCAGCACCTGAAAAATTATAGCACATTTTTAGCAAAACAGGGGTTATTACTTTTTTTAAAAAAAAGCATTTCTTTCCTCATTTTCTTTTATTTTCATAATACCTTTCAGAAATACTAAGCAGGTCCACAGAAGTACAAAACTGAATAGTAATACAGATTTTTCATAGTACTCTAAAATACAATTTGAGAATCTAACATATTCTTTTCATTACAATATTAGAGGCTTCCTGCTCTCATAAAAATGATGCTTTTGGAGGAATTACAGAATCTTAGGGTTGGAATGGACCCTAAGGGTCATTTATTCCAACCCCTTTTCAATGCTGGAATCTCAACTAAGGCATCCATGACGGATGAACCTTCAATACTAGAGAGGCTGCCACCTCCCAAGGGTGTCCATTCCATTGTCAAACAGCTCTTATCAGAATGTTCCTCCTGATATTAGTTGGAATCTCTTTTCTTGTAACTTGGAGCCATTGGTTCAGGCCCTACCTTCCAAAGAAGGAGAAAACAAGCGTGCTCCATCTTCCATGTTACGGCCCTTTTGATATTTAAAGATGGCAATCATATTTCCTGTGAGACTAAAAGTATTCAAGTCCCTTGACCATTCCTCATATGGCTTGGTTTCTAGACCCTTGATCATATTGGTTACCCTCCACTGCACATGTTCCAGCTTGTCAATATCTGTCGGCTCCGGGTCCCTTTTAAGGCCTGGGAGCGGACCAGAGTGAAGCCTTAGCAGGCACAGTCTGCTCCTGAAGCTCTGTCCCCTGTCCCAATGCAGGTTGACCAGTTCAAAAACTGGCCTCTGGAGGGAAATCAGCATCCCCTGCGTCATCCCAGGGGGCAGAGCAACAGCAAACCGACGCAGCATGGCCTTGCAGATAGTGGTGCCGCATGCTGGGTTGTAAACCCTTCCAACTGCTTGGAACCTGGTGAGTGGCAGGGGCGGAGGAAGGGGGTGTGGTGGGTGTGGGCCGCCCCTGGTGTCACCACTGAATGGGGGGGGGGTGACAAAATGCCAGGCAGCACTCACCACGGGGCCTGCAGCATGCCCGAGCAACACGTCTCTCCTGGGAGAGACACAGTGGCTTAGGTGCGTACAGGCTCCTTGCTGCCCAAATGGTCTTCCCGCTGCCTCCCCCCAGCTGTAGGACAGCTAAGTGGGAGAAGGCAGGCAGACCCCAGAGGCCCCGCGGTGCAGGTGGCTTGCCCCTCCCCTGGGCACACCGCCCCAGGCGCCTGAGCGGCTTCCTCTGCCGCTGGTGGGTGGGCAGTTTTTGCTGCTGGATCACACTGTTGACTCATGCTAAGCTTATGTTAAATTACTAACACCCCTAGATCAAATATACTACTGGGGAATAGTCTCAATGTTTTATTCATTTGAACTACTGTCCAGATTTTGGTGATCTATTGATGTTGCTGAATTACTACTTTATAGATGGCCTCTGTTAATTTATAGACTTTGTGTAATTTCCAGGTGGCCTATCATCCCTGTAGGGAGAGGGTGGTGCTGTGGTCTAAACCACTCTTGGGCTTTCTGGTCAGAAGGTTGGCAGTTTGAGTCTATGCAATGGGGCAAGCTCCCCTTGCTCTGTCCCAGCTCCCAGTTCAAAAGCACACCAGCGGGAGGAGATAAATAGGTACTGCTGCAGCGGGAAGGTAAATGAGGTTTCCATGTGCTCTGGCACTCATCATGGTGTCCTGTTGTGCCAGAAGTGGTTTAGTCATGCTGGCCACATGACCCAGAAAGCAGTCTGTGGACAAACACCGGCTACCACGGCCTGAAGTGAGATGAGCACTGCACCCCATAATCAAGTTTGACTGGACTTAACCATCCCCATCTCTGGCCTAATGCAGAGTCTGCCAACATGATCTTGCTTCCCCACCATACATCTCCCAAATGCTTGAAGCTGAAGGTGAGAATAGCCAAGAATACAAATAAGAAATAAGAAAGTGGTTACTTTGACCACCACAGCTATCGCCTATTGCTGCACTGGAGATATATCTTGAAGTTACAAGGCTTAATTCAAAAGTATTTTGTTTGCTGAGCCCCTGTGCGATCCTGGTTGATTACTGTGGATAGCTCTGATTTCCCAGCTGGTTTGGTACATACTCGGTTTATGTTGGAGGCATTTTTCTGATTCTCACTGAAAGCTGACCTTATGCTCCTTCAACAGCTATTTGCTCATTTTAACCTCCCTACAAAAGATTTTTTTCTTCTCTCTTCAGGTTGAGGCATTTCCCAAAATCTTTCTGGTATTAAATTACATCCTCCGTTCTCTTTTCTAGCAATATTGGTAAGAGAAAGAAATTGTAGTTAAAAGGATTTCAGTATGGGTCAGCTTAAAAAAAAAAAGCCTTAATAAAACGGTGCCACCACTGTGTATGAATTGGATCTTGATTTATTTTTAAGGGCTGTCAGATTTCATTTTGAGTCATATTCCACGTACAACTGGGAGTTTCAAAAATAACTTAAATAAGTGACGTGGGAGAACATGACAGCAGTAACTTCCATGGGCTTTTAAAATGCTGTCATGCCTCCATAGAGTGAGTGGGGCCAAGTGGTAAATTCTAACCATGAAATAATCCTTGGGCAACTCTCTACCTCTGTCTAGTTCCTGTGGGTTCTTAATGATTGGGACTGTACCTCCTCAGAATGTACACTTTGAATATACTTGAATCCTTCACACATGCTCAGCAAAATCTGGACACGCAAAGCATCTCAACATGCAAGCCACATCTTATGAGCAGAGAAGGGAGAATCTGCCTTCTGTCTTTGATAACCAATTAAAATTGACTTAACAAGAGTACCCCTTGTGCCTCGCAACCTGAGGGTTATTCCCCACAATCTGACTGCAAATACAACCTGTTTTTGCCTTTCACACACTTGATACATGAAATTCTTACGCACACTACGCAATCTATATTTTGTCAATAATTTGAATGCCCCTTAATGGGATTATTCATGACAGCCCCCCGCTTAAATCTCCCATATGTGCACCTTGTGATACGAATTGAATGGCTCTTTAATGCTATAAATGTCACTCTTAGATATGTTGCATTGGCTCAAGTTGACTTTAAATTGGATTAGTGGCTTAACTCCCTTGCTAGAATATTTGTAACTTAAATTGACAGCAAGTCTTTTCCTTCTAAAATGTATACTGTAGTCCCTTTTGTATTTCAATATGCAGTGCAATATGCTAATGCGGCAGAAGACAGACTCGGGATTCAGGATGACTTTAACAAATTGGCGAAGTGAGCCAAAACTAATGAAATGAATTTCAATAGGAACAAATGCAAGGTTCTGCGCTTAGGCAGGAAGAACCAGCTGCATCAATATAAGATGGGGGACACCTGGCTTGCCAGTAGTACATGTGAAAAGGATCTAGGGGTCCAAAACCACAAACTTAACATGAGCCTCTCTCATTCTGAAACCTTTATTGGCAAATAGCTTCACATGAGTCAGCAGTGTGATGCAGAAGCTTAAAAAAGCTAATGCTATTTTAGGCTGCATCAACAGTTTAGTATCCTGATCAATGGATGTTATACTCCATAGATTAAATGTGCATTACAACACATATATTTGTGAAAATAATGTAAGGAAAATAGATTTGTGAAAAATGAGAATACTAGGTAGGGTTGCCATATTTCAAAAAGTGAAAACCTGGACACAAAAGTTGTTGAGCTTTTTTTAAAAAAACAACAACAACAACTGTTGAGTATTTTTTATTTTTGCAAAATCTTGAGCTATTTTTAAGGAAATTCACCCAAATCTAGACTTCTGACAGGGGTGGCCATACAACATTTCAGCGATTTCTGTCTGGACACTGTTTCTGACTACAGTAGTCCGGGAAATTCCAGATGTATGGCAACACATCTAATGTGCATCTAATGAGAAATTCATACTAAAATGCAGTTGAGCTTTTATGAGGACTTTTTAAAAAACAGTTCCACAGACAGATGAGGAAATGTGAAGAACTGAATATAAGATTGGCAAAAACAAGAAGCTGAGAGGAACTCAGATTGACAGATTTGCCCATCTAACCACCACCATTAAATAACTTAAGAATTTATGCTAAGGTTACCAGATTTTTTTTCAATGAATCCAGGGACACTTTTCAGCTTCAATGGATTTTGTATGGGGACTGATGTGTAAATCCGGGGACTGTCCCTGGGAAACGAGGACGTCTCATAACCTTAATTTATGCTCAAATTATAATGTTAGTCATACTCGAGTGTAGCCCCATTGAAATAAATGGACTTAATAAGTAACTCAAATTCGTTGATCTATTTTGAGAATGACATAGTTGGATGTCAGTCCCTGTGTTTGTGCTGTGCCAATTTTCTACAGAGGCTGTTTGACATTGGTGGTTAAAACCCATTAATTGGTGCTTGCCACAAAAACCCTTGTATTGTCTTTCCAATTTTACTGCTTGTTTTCTTTAGCCATTCGAAACGTCATGTGAAGTTAAAAACAAATGACAGGATGGGTAAGGGAAATGCAATTTAAACGACTTTTCTTAAATCACTCTGGTTGCAGCAGTGCATCAATTTTCTTTAGTTTCCATTTCTTTCCAGTTCTCTTCACTCTTTAATCCTTCCCTGTATTCTGCAATGTAACTCGCTGTCTCTAATGAGGAGGAATGAAATCAGGGTGGGTTGTTTTTTTGCTAATGGGAACCTGGTAAATGTATGCCAAACTGCCTTAGTGTAGATTCCGAAGAAATACTTTTAAAAAGAGGCAATTTCTCAGTAAGTTTAATGAAGAAAGAATAGAGGGCTAATAAGGTTTTGATTTCTTTTTTTTTACAATAGTGCTATGTAGTTGCGGCTTTAGGTTTCAGAAGCCATTAGCAAGCATCTCCCACATATAAATACAGAAAAAGCACCCTCTGTATTGCCAGTCTGCTACCCTAGTAGTCCAAATAATGCTTTATTGAAAGGACTACCAATTTCTTTTAACAAGAGCTTAATTCCACAGGCTTACCTTCTCGTTAATTGTGTCTTCTGTTCAGGAGAGGGAACCAAGTATTGCATAGCCACCAACATTTCTCTAATGAAAATAGGGACATCCTATTCAATAATAATAATTGTTGTTGTTTTACTATTTATACCCCATCCATCTGGCTGGGTTGCCCCAGCCACTCTGGGCGGCTTCCAATATGCATATAAACATAATAAAACATTAAACATAAAAAAACCCTTCCCTATACAGGGCTGCCTTCAGATGGCTTGGGGGTCAGATAACTCCATACTTGCCAACATTTCTCTGATGATGATGATAATAATAGGGACTTCCTAAGGAAAAGCAAGACATTCCAGGGTCAAATTGGAAACCGGAATGGCTTCTGTAAATCCAGGCTATCCCTGGAAAATAGGAACACTTGGAGGGTCTGGCATTGTATCCTGGAGTTTACTCTGCCTCCTCAAGATGTACTCAAGGACCTCAGTTTCCATAACTCTCACCCTGCCCAGCACCATCCACATTACGTCAACCAAGCCTGTGATGTTGGAAGGCTGACAGTTCAGTCATGTACATTGTCTACTCAGAAGTCCTAGTGAGCTCACTGGGCCTTACTCCCAGGAAAGCAAGTATAAGTTTGCAGCCTCAGTGTAATTTCCCTGAACCTTTCTGAGCATTTCAGACCAGGTGTGGGTGGGTGTTTCAAAGGGGAGAATTAGAGATTTGTCTGTTGGAGTTTTAAATTTATTCAAAAGAGGGCTAAGAAGCTGCCTTAAAGGTAAAGGGACCCCTGACCATTAGGTCTAGTCGTGACCGACTCTGGGGTTGCGGCGCTCATCTCGCTTTATTAGCTGAGGGAGCCGGCGTGCAGCTTCTGGGTCATGTGGCCAGCATGACTAAGCTGCTTCTGGCGAACCAGAGCAGCGCATGGAAACGCCGTTTACCTTCCCGCCAGAGCGGTACCTATTTATCTACTTGCACTTTGACATGCTTTCAAACTGCTAGGTTGGCAGGAGCAGGGACCGAGCAACAGGAGCTCACTCCGTCGCGGGGATTCGAACTGCCGACCTTCTGATCGGCAAGTCGTAGGCTCTGTGGTTTAACCCACAGTGCCACCCACGTCCCAAGAAGCTGCCTTACTTACAACCAAATCTGACACCCCTGTATTTTTTGACTTCACAAAGTAGGAAGTGACATATTGTCTACCAGTGGTGTAGGGTGGGTTGCCAGTGACTGGGCCTGCACAGATGGAAGGGAAACAGATGGAATCTGCATGTGCATTCAACTGCCTAATGGTTTCTGCATCACGGAGCCAATTGCAGCCACAGAGATAAGAAAAGGAGTTGTCTGGATTCTGTTGTCTGGAAAGGTCATTTCCTGTTTCACATGGAGAAGCCATTTTCAACTGAGCCCAGCAACAGAAGCACACAGCTGTATTGATGCAGCATTGGGTGTTGACATTTTGTGCCGCTAACAATTTTGCACCCAGGGCAACCGCCCCTGTGGTCCCCTTTGGTACGCCACTGTTGTCTACACAGATTGGCTGAGGCTCTTCAGGGTTTCAGATGGGAGTTTCTCATAGATATACATGGAGATGTGAGGAACTGAACCCAGGACTTTTGCCATGTAAAGCAGATGCTCTCCCCCTGAGCTATGGGGGGGGGAATAGCCTGGACAAGTGGCATATCATAGAATCGCAGAACTGTAGAGTTGAAAGGGATCTTGAGGGTCATCTAGTCCAACCCCTTGCAATGCTGGAATCCTGTCCACAGGCGTCCTTGGGCGGACTTGAACCACCAGCCTTCTGGTTAACAGCGTGATGCTCTGACCCATTGCACCGCTGAAGAGAACTTAAAAGTGTGTGTTCTAGCTCAGAGTGACACCCAGTTCCCTACATTCACTGAAGACATGAAACTGGATTAAAGGCAGTGCAGTGTTAAGAGCTAACACATTTGTTCAGATAAACTACATATTGTTTAGGAAGTGCAATAGAGCCTTTATCATGCAAGTCACAAGAGGACTGAACACACTGCAGTGGAATCCGTAGGCTGCGGTTGCTGACAGAGGGCCCTTCTGAATGATAGATGGCTGGGTTTCCCAGCTTTGCCTGCTGGGTCCAAGGAAAGCATTTTCTTATTAAATGGTCAGAATTAGGCTATCAAAGGCTTTCAGTCAGGAATCCCCACAAAGCACAACTTAAACACAAAAGTTGAAAAGGGCGAGTTTGGTGCCGTTCTGCCGGAGCTTTCTCAGGCTTGCCAAAGGGTTAGTGAAGATGAGGTGTCAGTTCTATTCTGTCTGAATTTGTGTGGAATTGGCCATGATAGAGGAAGGGAAAGATGGGCGTATATATTGTGCCACTCTAAAGGTATGAGCCCTGCTGGATAAAACTGCAGCTTCAAAGCAAATATGTCTTGTCAATAGAGATGGACAAATCTATGTGCTTCTGGTTTGCTTCTCTTTCATATATTTCCCCCAATAATTCTACTGCATTAATATTTGGGGATATATATATAAACATGCACACACATGCATTCACACAGGCGCACACATAAATATGTATGCAAGTACACATTAAAATGTGCATTTTCTCAGTTGGATTCAGATGTTTACTTTCCCTCTCACACAATATGTATTTAAATGTGCCCTTTTCCAAAATGTATGTTTATGGATTGTATGATATATTCTAAGCTGTGACGCACCATTTAAAGGACAGCAAAACTGGATCAATAAGTTGCAATCCAATAATAATAATAATAATGATAATAATAATAATAAAACCCCGTCCATCTGGCTGGGTTGCCACAGCCACTCTGGGCAGCTTTCAACACACATAAAAACATAAGAAAACATCAAACATTAAAAACATGAATTTGACAAGTGCAAATCAGGTCATTTCAAACTGGAATTTGCAAATATCAAATTTTCCAAACATTTCCAATTGTTGTATATAAATTTCATTTACCTTGCATTAAAAAAAAGAAAATCTGCAATAGGAAATGATGTCATTTTCTAATTCTAAGTATACTTGAATTAGTTCTCCCCCCCTCCCCCAGTTTCCCAAAATAATTCTATTTAAAAAAAAAATTAATGACAAAATAAGTCAAAGCCTGGTCACTGTGGAAACACAGTTCTTATAAAAGCTGATTTCTTAGATGCAAATGGCATTTCAAACAAATTGCATGGAGCTCCATCACCATCAATGCAATTCTGGGCCTCATCAATAGGAGTAGAGCATCTAGATCAAGGGAAGTAATAGTGCCACTGTATTCTGCTCTGGTCAGACCTCACCTGGAGTACTGTGTCCAGTTCTGGGCACCACAGTTCAAGAAGGACACTGACAAACTGGAACGTGTCCAGAGGAGGGCAACCCAAATGGTCAAAGACCTGGAAACGATGCCTTATGAGGAACGGCTAAGGGAGCTGGGCATGTTTAGCCTGGAGAAGAGGAGGTTAAGGGGTGATATGATAGCCATGTTCAAATATATAAAAGGATGTCACATAGAGGAGGGAGAAAGGTTGTTTTCTGCTGCTTCAGAGAAGCGGACACGGAGCAATGGATCCAAACTACAAGAAAGAAGATTCCACCTAAACATTAGGAAGAACTTCCTGACAGTAAGAGCTGTTCGACAGTGGAATTTGCTGCCAAGGAGTGTGGTGGAGTCTCCTCCTTTGGAGGTCTTTAAGCAGAGGCTTGACAACCATATGTCAGGAGTGCTCTGATGGTGTTTCCTGCTTGGCAGGGGGTTGGACTCGATGGCCCTTGTGGTCTCTTCCAACTCTATGATTCTATGATTCTATCATTTTCTTTGTATGCTGCCTTCCCATAGTTAAAACCCTGCTCCAGGCAGCTTACACCATGACAAGATTTACATAATTATGAACATAACAAAAGTCATAAACAATAAATAAAACATATTAAAGTGTACACAACCAAACTGACATAATTTCCACATAATCATAAGATATAATATCAACAATACAAAAATTAATAACAGCAGCAACAAACCCCAATGAAAACCCCTGAATAATAATACAGCCTAAGAATTTCTTCAGCAGTTTTTGTAGCTGGAATCAATCAGGGCCCCACTCTCCCAGGCCAGATGCGGGTGGGGGAGACCTGCAAGGCAGAGAGCAAGGGTGGATTTGCACATAGGAAAGAACACTATAAATAAGTCAGAAATTAAATCGCTATAACAAAAGAAAAGCGCTATGTAAAAATCACACACATATATATATTGCTCTCTGGCTCCATCTGGTGTTGCATGTTTAGAATGAATTAAAAACGTTGGGGGTTTTTATGTTTTTGGTTCTTTTTACAAATGTAGCTGAGTCCCAGGTCTTCCTGAATCACAGCCAAGATTGTCTTTGGCTTCTTCAACAGCCTCAGCTTTTGTAGCTGGAGTTAGTTTATTTCTCATTTGATATAAGCCTGAAAAGGTGGAACACGTTTAGCAAGAGCTGCGTTCTACTTGCAGCTTTATTAATGTGATGCTGTTGCTACCCTTTCCATCACAAGTACTCTCCAAGTAATATACATATGGCAGACCCCTGAGGTTGCTGCAATAGAGCGGGCCATGATTGCAGTGTTAAGGTTTAATTCTGTGCCAGGGTGCCTACTTTACCAAGCAATCCAAGGCTTTGTCAAAATAAAGATACATGTGACAGTGACAATATCAGCTGCAAAACCTATAAAGTACATTTAAAAGCAGCAATAAAACCCTGTGTGCTGTAGTGGTCAACTAGACTGAACTATGACCTGGGAGATGCAATTTCAAATCCTGACTTGGCCAAGTCTATGATGCTCACTGGGTCACCTTGGGTGAATCACTGCCTCTCACCCTAGCCTACCTTTCAGGGTTGTTGTAGGGATTAAATGAGGAAGAGGAGAATCGTGTATTCCACCTTGAGCTCCTTGAACAAAAAAGTGGGATATTGATGCAATAAAATAGTAAGTAAGTAATAAAAGAATAGAGATGTAAATAAAAATGCAAATGGACACTACAGGATGAAAATAATCTAAATGTGATCTCCAAAAGCTTGGGGGAGCAAGTTTCCATGTGATGGAAACTCATTACTGTTGTAGATATCCATGACACCCCATGGCCGCAGGTGGCACTGTGGTCTAAACCACTGAGCCTCTTGGGCTCACCGATCAGAAGGTCGGTGGCTCAAATCCCCATGATGGGGTGAGCTCCTGTTGCTCTGTCCCAGCTCCTGCCAACCTAGCAGTTCAAAAGCATACCAGTTCAAGTAGATAAATAGGTACCATTTTGGTGGGAATGTAAATGGCGTTTCCATGCGCTCTTGCTTTCATCAGTGTTCCATTGCACCAGAAGCAGTTCAGTCCTGCTGGCCACATGACCCAGAAAGCTGTCTGTGGACAAACGCCGGCTCCCTTGGCCTGAAAGCGAGATGAGCGCTGCAACCCCATAGTTGCCTTTGACTAGAGTTAACTGTCCAGGGGTCCTTTACCTTTTACCTATTCCAAGTCTTCATGCAATGAGACTTGGTAGGAACAAAAGCAGGTTGCCAAACGATGAGTTCGAGATCTTTAACATTTCCCTCAAGTACATAGGGGGAAGACCCCAGACTAAGCCTTTTCTATTTCCTAAAATTAATACAAGGAAGTGCTTGCACTCTCGCACACCTAGTTTTTGTGATGCCCGAAATAGTAACAGACTTTCTTTGAGGCTGTAGATTCAGTATTCTCCCGGGTATGCCCTAACAGGAGGGTCCATGACTACTATGCCAAGGTTCAAGTCTCTATTACGGTGCTACTAATTCACCAAGGAATCTAAGGCTTATGCTAAGAGAAAGATGAAAGCTCGGAAGAATTGCTGGTGCTTCTGGAAACTAACTGTAGTAATTCTCTGAAAGATGATAGCCCTTTCTCCTCATGCCATTACGAAAAGCCATTACACAACTAAACTAAGCCCAGAGACATACGTGTCTGCCAGGGCTTCTGTTACGCATTTAGAATACGTTCCCGGTTCGCAGGCTTTCTTGAAAGAAATGTGTCTAATAGCGACCCTCAGGCCATCTCTCCCTAGGACTGCCGAATCCTGTTAGTGCTTTAATGTCTTAGAGAAATTGCTGAAGTTTTCTAATCTGTCCCAAACCATCTTTCACTAGCAATAATGATGACACTGATTTAGAGTGTTTGACAGGCAGTACTTGTGAAGATTTTTATTTAAAAAATAATAATTTTATGACGTTAGTATTGGAGAGTCGAGCTTGGATAACATGCCTTTTGTGTCCCCTTGGCCCAATAAGAAACATAAATGAAGTATTAAGTCCTAATGTCCTTTCTTCTTGGGGGATGGGGGTGTGTTTGGAAATTGTAGTGGAATTTTAGTCTTCGTAATCACAACTTGAAGAGATCATTCTCCTTTATGAATCAAAACATGAATACTGGTGGCTATTTGAAAAAAGCTGATAGGTTTTGTAGTGTTGTGGGGGTTGTTGTTTTTTGCTTCCATCAAAGAATGAAATATAAATAGCATATGTGGAAACTGACATTTGCATACTGTCCAACGTCTACAGACAAGTGTGGGTGCTATCCCCACTTATATTGCTCTGTATTTATTTAGCATTCAGCAGAGAGCTGATTTCTGAAGCAGGCATGTGAATAAAACAGCCACTCCAAGATTCCATTTCTAAAACTTGAGGATGGTGTAACTTTATAAAAGGATCTGATTGTATTTAGCTGCAACTCGACTGTGGAATGAAAGTGGCAAAGAGATCTGAGTGTCAAACTAGGACTGGGGAGATCCATGTTCAAATCTTGACTGGGTCATCATTTTATTTGGAGGGGAAGGGAAAAAAACCCCAGTTTCAAAGAAGTACCTGTATCATTGGCAAGATTTCTCTTGGCTAGCTAAGCTAATAGGTAAAGGTAAAGGGACCCCTGACCTTTAGGTCCAGTTGCGGACGACTCTGGGGTTGTGGCGCTCATCTCGCTTTATTGGTCGAGGGAGCCGGCGTACAGCTTCCGGGTCATGTGGCCAGCATGACTGAGCCGCTTCTGGCAAACCAGAGCAGAGCACGGATATGCCATTTACCTTCCATCTGGAGTGGTACTTATTTATCTACTTGCACTGTGTGCTTTTGAACTGCTAGGTTGGCAATTGAGCTAATTAGCTCAGTTGAGCTAATATAAAATAAATGAATGAAATTGATAAGTTTTACGCAGATACTGTGTGAAAAGCACCTGAATTAGTCACGATGCCGACAATGCAGGGATATTGACGGGTGTCATTAACTGAATAATCACACTTCATATAGTTGAGTTTTATATGTGGAATGTCACTTGGAAATGCCATGTTTCTCGTTTGGGAGACTGATGCTGATCATGCATTTGCTTGTCGTTTTAATGTTGAAAAGCTAGCTTTGCAGAACACCTTACTTATTTTAAAAAGGGGCAACGGAGGCAAGCCTAGGTATGTAAGGTGGGCAGATACAAACAAGGACAGGGCTCCTGCACATTCAGTCATTGTGTAGCAGGAGATGTAGGGATTTCAGTAGGTTAGCAGGTCTTGCAATCTGCACCTGCAGAAATTTCCTTCTCTGCTGCTACACAGCTATTCAAGGTGTAAGAGCTTGTTCTCATTTTCATTTGGCTTTGTCTTAAAAGCAGTGATTTTAAATACAACACTTGTACAAGATTGTGCTGTTAAGTCCCATTGAGTTCAGGTAGGTAAATAGGCATAGGGCTGCAGCCTTACCTGGAAACAAAGCTTACTTCCAAGTAAAGGTGTTTCGTTTGGGGTTTTTTGTAAAGTAAGTTTTAATCTCAGGGTGGTTCACAGCATAAAAATACAAAATAATAAAAACAAGGAAAAACAAACCCAAGTTTCAGGTTGCGGCTCCTTATTTCATTTTTACTACAGTTTGCTGTCCTGAGCATCATATTGCCTTGAGCTTTCACTGATCCTATGAAATTCTAGCGGGGTTCTTTAGAGAAAATGATTTGAGGAAAGCATACATTTCCTTTCCCCCTTGATCTTTGGACAGCAGTCAAGGCTGCAAACTTTTCTGAGAATGTTCTCGCATCTTGTTTCATTTTAGGACAATGGAAAAGCATCCAGACAGATGCAAATTGTGTTAACATCTGTGTCCCTCCAGATGTTGCAGGACTGCAGCATCCATCATCCCTGACCATTGGCCCTGCTGGCTAGGGCTGATGGGAGCTGGGAGTCTATCAACCTATGGAGAGAGCCACAGGTTCCTCATTCGTGAGATTTGTAGATCTGATGCTTCTGGAGGGTGGCATCCCTGGTGGGGGACTCCCTGGTCCTGAATGGGGTAACTGTGCCCCTGAAGGACCAGGTGCACAGCCTGGGAGTCATTTTGGACTCACAGCTGTCCATGGAGGCACAGGTTAATTCTGTGTCCAGGGCGGCTGTCTACCAGTTCCATCTGGTACGCAGGCTGAGACCCTACCTGCCTACGGACTGTCTTGCCAGAGTGGTGCATGCTTTAGTTATCTCCTGCTTGGACTACTGCAGTACGCTCTACGTGGGGCTACCTTTGAAGGTGACCCGGAAACTGCAATTAATCCAGAATGCGGCAGCTAGATTGGTGACTGGGAGTGACCACCGGGACCACATAACACCGGTCCTAAGAGATCTGCATTGGCTCCCAGTACGTTTCCGAGCACAATTCAAAGTGTTGGTGCTGACCTTTAAAGCCCTAAACGGCCTCGGTCCTGTATACCTGAAGGAGCGTCTTCACCCCCATTGTTCAGCCCGGACACTGAGATCCAGCGCCAAGGGTCTTCTGGCGGTTCCCTCATTGCGAGAAGTGAGGTTACAGGGAACCAGACAGAGGGCCTTCTTGGTAGTGGCACCCGCCCCGTGGAACACCCTCCCTTCAGATGTGAAGGAAATAAACAGCTATCTTATTTTTAAAAGACATCTGAAGGCAGCCCTGTTTAGGGAAGTTTTTAATATTTCATGCTGTATAGCTTTTAACACTTGATTGGAAGCTGCCCAAAGTGACGGGGGAAACTCAGCCAGATGGGTGGGGTATAAATAATAAATTATTATTATTATTATTATTATTATTATTATTATTATTATTATTATTATTATACTTTGTTAACTGGTACAGGATCAGTGGACAGCAGGAAGCCTTTTTAGAAAGTTACATTTCACTGCAAAAAAAAGCAAAAATAAAAATCAGCTAGTGCATGGGGAAGAAGACAAACTGTCCTACAGTTGCTAAAAGAAGCCTTCAAAAAAGGAAGGTGATTATAGAGCCTTCTAGAAAAGACGCCCACTTGCTGAAGCAGTTTGAGGAGAGTAATATTAAATTTTACATCTATTGTTAAAATGACATTACTATGCGTGACTGTAAGATGCACGACTTGGGAAAAGAGGTAACTAACTTTAAAACAGATGTGTCTGTGTGGAGGAGGGGTGGGCTGGGAAGAGTTATATATTCCTCTGTGTCCCCAGCTTGCTAACTTTCTCTCCTGACGATGCTGTAATTTGTAATTCACGCGAGGAAGTAAGATGCTGGACTATGCAGATGAAATCAACAGCACTGACAGAATTACCAGTACTGAGAAAACTGTGTGGCATGAACATTATAGAACAGACGAAGCTTCTGACTTGTAGCATCAAGCCATTTGTCCAGCTTAGGTCAGTGTGGTTTGGAAGCAGCTCTCCAGGATTCCCAGACCTACCTGGAGATGCCAGGGATGCTTTACCACTGAGCTACACCTCTTTCCACCTCTTCCCCTCTGAGGGCATGTGCTCCACTGATGGCAGGTTGGAGGGAATGGCTGAATCTTTAGCTGCAGTTTTGCTTGTCAGGTTGTAACCTGGAGACTGGTGTCATACTGTGGTCTTCCCACTGAAGCAGGAGTTTCAGTACTACAGATCTTTTTGCTGGTTTCCCCAAAACTCCCCCAGCAGTGATTGGCTCCTAGGTGAGAGGTTGGAGCATGAGAGAGAAAGAGAGAGAGAGTTAAACTGGTTTCCAAGTGAGAGGTGGAATTCTAGGAAGCTGCATCTGTGTTGAGATTACGAATGCAGCTCACGAGCCTACGTCCAATCTGATTGGCAGGTATTTCATGATTTTGCTTTTTTGTGTTGTGTTGATTGATGTTGCATTTGTTATATTTTTATTTTATCTTCCATTCACATGCTCCTCGCTGCTTTGAAGGGGCAGATGGGGCTCGTCAACCTTTTGATCCTAAACCCCCACTGCCCTGCAGGATATCTTCAGGAAAATAAAAGGCTAAGGAGTAAACCCTACACAAATCTGGAACCGGATACCCTAAGACGGTTGGATGCCGTCTTGTATGCCTCCTTCCAGCAACTCCTGCAGCCAGGTTGGTGCCAAATGTATTGCTCTGCTTTCCTTTGGATCTCATCAGTGAGGCCATGATGGGGTTGTTTTATCCAGGCAGCCCAGGACCTCCATACACACTGCCCAGGCTTGTGCCCTGGGGAGATCACTTTGGTGCTGCTAACATAGTGGTTTGACTTCATCCCTGTAAGTCCTATTTCTCTTGAGACACATGGATGCAAAAAACAGCAGCTTTGGAGGCCTTTTGGCGCTTAACCTTTCTCCCGTCTACCAATTTCCCTTTGCCGATTCTTCTCTAAGGCTACTTTGCCTCCACCAACAGCGGTGTCCTTAGTCCAGGACTTCAGGGCAGTGGTCCATTGTCCATCCAACAGAATAGCCACCAAACCTCACATGGTTGGATTGCCACATTTTGAAGCGAGTGACATAAGTCCATTAGAAGTAATTGACAGTACAAGAAGGACACTGACAAACTGTAACGTGTCCAGCGGAGAGCAACCAAAATAGTCAAAGGCCTGGAAACGATGCCTTATGAGGAACGGCTAAGGGAGCTGGGCATGTTTAGCCTGGAGAAGAGGAGGTTAAGGGGTGATATGATAGCCATGTTCAAATATATAAAAGGATGTCACATAGAGGAGGGAGAAAGGTTGTTTTCTGCTGCTTCAGAGAAGCGGACACGGAGCAATGGATCCAAACTGCGAGAAAGAAGATTCCACCTAAACATTAGGAAGAACTTCCTGACAGTAAGATCTGTTCGACAGTGGAATTTGCTGCCAAGGAGTGTGGTGGAGTCTCCTACTTTGGAGGTATTTAAGCAGAGGCTTGACAACCATATGTCAGGAGTGCTCTGATGGTGTTTCCTGCTTGGCAGGGGGTTGGACTCGATGGCCCTTGTGGTCTCGTCCAACTCTATGATTCCATGATTCTATGAATTGAGCTGCCTACTGAAGTGCTTTTGCCAGTTTGGAACTGTGATAATTCACATCTTGTGTGAACTGCACAGCCAGACCTGGGCAGATGGTGGGGACATCCAGAGCTTGTAGGTCTCACAGTTTTCGCTGGAAATCTCCAGGTCATCATGAGACTTCCAGGGAAAGTGGGGCTTAACTCTCCTTTAAAAGAGAACCCCATACTTTTTACTGATCCTGGTTTCTGATGGCCCTTTGTACTGCTCAATGAAGCTGGACACTGTGCATGAAATACAATGCTGCTTGGATGGGGAATGGAGACACATGAGGGGAGGACACCTCTAATTTCTACATGGTTTGGACGTGCTCTACTATATAAAGATAAGAGCCACATCCATTGCTCTCCCTGCTTTTGCTTCTCAGCCTATGCACCCACTTGGGGTGAAAAACGTGTTCCCACCTCTAGTTTAAACAATATTCACAAGTGAGACCAAATAATTTATGTGCTCCCAGCAACACAACCATTTCAAATGAGCACAATGTAACTGGGAACTAAATTAGAAACCATAACAATAGGTTAGAGGCCTTATTTTCTGAGTGGGCTCTGATTTTCACACTTAAATTGCAGGTTCATTTTGCAGCACTCCATTGAGTACTTAGACATGGAAAGTGCTTGTAAATGAACCCATAGTTATTTATAGTGGAGAATAAAAGAGAGGGGGGGCCGACCAATTAACATTGTCTTATAAACTTAGCCAATGTTTTGTAACCCTACTATGAAGATTAACACAAACAAGTGAGGAAAATAAGCCAACCCAAATCCCTTTGTATTAAAAGTGTGGCTCCCCAAAGTTCCCTTAAATATAGCAATTAATTGAAATCGAATGTCACTTTACTAGACAGCTGCCTACCAGCTGCAGAATGTGAAGATTAATATCTAGCCTGGATATTTGCTTTATTAAAAAGGACTGGTGGATTATTTAAGGTGCTGTCCTTGAGAACCATAAAAACAAATCAATATCCCAACCATTTTTATATGCTTCAGTGTTCTGAAGGAGGAAGACCAGGGTGGAATCTAGAGACATAAACACCGCTTTGAAAAAGTTTTTTTTAAAAAAATGTTTTTAAAAATACATTGAATTTTCCATATGGCTCACCATCTCCATCTTGTATATTGCACTTAAAACACACTTAAAATGTTTTATTTGCAGCTGTATAGCTGAGTCCTAGGACAGCTTCTGCTCACATGGAGCTCTTTGCTTAGTAGAGCTCCATACATGCACCACTGGGATAGATCATCCCTCTTGGGGTAATCAATACGGTGCCTTCCAGCTGTTGTTGGACGGCAGTTTCCATCATTTCCAACAACCAATCATGCAAGCTGGGGCTGATGTGAGTTGAGGCACAGCAACATCTGAATGGAACCACATTGGCTACCCCTACTATATCTCAAGTCTGGCAAGCCTGTTGAATTAGGGTGAGTTGACACCTGCAGATTTATGACTGCTTTGTGAGATGGTGGCTTACATGTGGTCTTGTCATCACTGGCACCCATCTGTCTCTAATGACAATGGAGTGCACCTCCTGGGGTGAAGTCATACTGCTGGAGAATCACACCAGATGCTGTGACTACAGAGACCACTAACACATAACTGCTGTCACCCACGTTGTTTTTTGCTGCATTAGCAGTACTGAAGTGACTTCTCCAAAGCACAAGTCTGGGCAGTGTGTATGAAGGCCCTGCACTGCCCATATGACCAGACCCCACTCTTGGCCTTGCTGATGTGATCTGAAGGAAAGCAGAGCAATATGTGGGACACCAGCTTGGCTGCAGGAGTGGTGGTGTACAAGGTATCATCCAACCGTCTTGGGGGCTCAACTCCAGATTTGTGTAGGGTTCAATTATTAGCAGAAATGACTGGCAGAATCCGAGACCTGGGAGAAGAGATAGTGGAAGAGGACTGGAAGAAATTTAAGGACTATTTGCAAAACAATTGTAAATTGTATGAATGTTAGAATGATGCAGGATATAAAGATAATATGGCATTAGTGACATAGCTGTAAGGACTGTGAAAATAATTGGTCTATAAGAACAAAGGTGAAACTTGAACAATATTATGTCAAGCTTAAATATTTGATAATAAAGGGAAGAATCGGAGACATAATAGCTGAAACGTATAATTTAAAACAAGTTTTGAGAGAAGGTGAAGCATTGCTGAAGAAGATTTTGAAATGGGAATTCAGAGAAGGGAGATGTGAGGAGGTCGATGAAACAAGTAAAAGAAAGATAAAGTTATGGAACATTGGATGTGTGTTTTAATGTTGCATTGTTGTATTGTTTTCTATGCTTTTTCTTTAATGTATTGTAATTTGTTTTTGTTGTTTTCCTTTTTTCTTTTTTTAATTTTTAAACCTTTAATAAATATCATTTATAAAAAAAAAACAATTCTTAGCCTTTCCTTCTTCCAAAGATGTCCTGCAAGACAGCAGGCACAATTTTATCCTCAGCTTTTACTCCCAAAGCCTTTCTCATGGATGAGTATAGCCACAAGGCACTGGAGGTTTAGGATCAGTTTTCCTTCTCTGTGTGTAAAGTGAGGAGGAATTAAAAAACCTTTTAATGAGGGTGAAAGAGGAGAGCGCAAAATATGGTCTGAAGCTCAACATCAAAAAAACGAAGATCATGGCCACTGGTCCCATCACCTCCTGGCAAATAGAAGGGGAAGAAATGGAGGCAGTGAGAGATTTTACTTTCTTGGGCTCCATGATCACTGCAGATGGTGACAGCAGTCACGAAATTAAAAGATGCCTGCTTCTTGGGAGAAAAGCAATGACAAACTTAGACAGCATCTTAAAAAGCAGAGACATCGCCTTGCCGACAAAGTTCCATATAGTTAAAGCCATGGTTTTCCCAGTAGTGATGTATGGAAGTGAGAGCTGGACCATAAAGAAGGCTGATCGCTGAAGAATTGATGCTTTTGAATTATGGTGCTGGAGGAGACTCTTGAGAGTCCCATGGACTGCAAGAAGATCAAACCTATCCATTCTTAAGGAAATCAGCCCTGAGTGCTCACTGGAAGGACAGATCGTGAAGCTGAGGCTCCAATACTTTGGCCACCTCATGAGAAGAGAAGACTCCCTGGAAAAGACCCTGATGTTGGGAAAGATTGAGGGCACAAGGAGAAGGGGACGTCAGAGGACGAGATGGTTGGATAGTGTTCTCAAAGCTACCAACATGAGTTTGCCCAAACTGCGGGAGGCAGTGGAAGACAGGAGTGCCTGGAGTGCTCTGGTCCATGGGGTCACGAAGAGTCAGACACAACTAAACGACTAAACAACAACAACGTGTAAAGTTCTTGCATAGAACTTTCATATGCCTGTTATCATCGCAGGCACAAGTATTTCAAATGGAGTCAGATAACACATTCAGTTGTGAGTAATTAAGGGCCATTTCAGAGAGAGAGAGGTATCTCGTTGATTATACTTAGGATGTAATCCTATACCCGCTTGCCTAGAACCGAGCCCCATTGAATTCAGTGGGACTTCTGAGTAGACATGGATAAGATTGTGCTGTTGATGATTCTTTTGTATGTTCTATCTATGATGTTTCATGAATTTCTTTGTCTGGGGGGCAACTGGCTGGACAGCCTCATTTGGAGTGGCCGACTTTGGGATCATCCATGGTGTCCATTGTTCATTTTCCTTCATTAATTATTGCTGAAAGTTAAAACCAAACACCACACAATGCCTCTGATCTCAATCCATTGACTCTATGCTTCTGCAATCAAAATTATTTGAAAGAGAGAAAGGAGAGCAAAACAAAAGTAGTACAGAATTTTTATTAAACAGTTTTCATTTTGAGATAAAAGAAAAAATAACTAAATAAAACCCATTTAGAACAGAAAAATGACAACAACCACCCTTTAATACACGAATGCCAGAGTTCTGCTTGACAATCGGGTATTATCATAACAGAAACTTTGTTTTTGAACATCCAGAAATAGCATCTTTGTTTTCTCCCCTCAAACCTACCATGAATAGACTATAATTGACAGATAATCATTTACTTACAAGTTCATGCCAACTGTTAATAATAATAACTAAATGATCCATAAAATAATGCCAGGGAAAGAAATCCATTATTAGAGTTTTATCATTTCACTAAAAGTTTAAAACAACTCATTTATTTCTGTTTCTTCAGATGCAGAAGAAGACTTCAATATGGTTAATAGCTCAGCACTTTTGCCCTGCACCTCAAAAAGCAGGGCTTTCCTTCCTAAAAAAAAAAGCTCAACAACTTTGACCTGAACCCCCAAAAGGGGTTAGATCATTGCCAGTTTTTAACAGAGTAGATTGCAGTCTCTTGGGAGTTGGCCACTCCTGTATTAGGGGGATAAGGGCATTAAATGCATGTGATTGGGAAAATAATATGATGCGGCATTCTAAAGGGAAGAATGCTTGCAGAAAAAGTCAATATTAAGCAAAATTTCATACAAAAATGTTACAAGGAGCAATGCACACTGGAGTGTCAATGAATTTACGTACGGACTTCAAAAACAACAACAAACTAATGTGGAGAACTGAACTAAATATTAGAAAAATGTGAAACTGAAGGTGGTGGATTTGTGTATCTGTACTACAGTGGTGTCCCGCAAGATGAATGCCTCGCAAGACGAAAAACTCGCTAGACGAAAGGGTTTTTCGGTTTTGCGTTGCTTCGCTAGATGAATTTCCCTATGGGCTTGCTTTGCAAGACGAAAACGTCTTGCGCTTTTTTCTTAAAGCCGCTTGAAGAGGCGCAGTTGCGACGGACCGTGCTTCGCAAGACGAAAAACATCGCAAGACGAAAAGACTCGCGGAACGAATTATTTTCGTCTTGCGAGGCACCACTGTACAGTTATCTGCAGATAGGTACATGATACCCATTTGAGACAGGTCATCCTGTTTAAGCATCCATTCACAACTACATAATGAAGAGCAGCTTGCGTCAAACAGGAAGGAGAGAAGTGGAATGAATGATGCATAAGACCAAGGCTATCATCTTTGAGAGTCTCTTAAATTTCAGTGGGTCTCGAGACCTTATAAAATGCAGTGTTGGCTTTTGGTCTTTGATTAAAGTCCCACCTCTGCCATGGGTCCTTAAGCAATTTGCACTTCATCTTTTTATAAATTTATTTATTTGCTCTTCAGATTAAAGTTTTACAATCACATAACCAACATACAACATAAATACAAGATTCCAAAGAATCTCCTGGAATTCCCTCCTCCCTTTTGTGGGTCCTATTGTTAATAATTTCCTCCTGCTTTATGATAATCCACATCTTTTACATCTCCATTATGTCCAATAATCACCTTTAAACTACAAGTGTTATTCCAATCCTACTAACATTTTTAGCTGTTTACAAGAGTTTTTAAGATAAATTATAAAATTTCCCCATTCCTTATTGAAATTTCAGCCTTCCTGATTTCTGATTCTTCCGGTCATTTTTGCCATTTTGGCACAATCCATCAATTTAATCTTCGACTCTTCACTGGAAGGGACTTTATCTTCTTTCCATCTCTGGGCAATTTGCATTTTCTTTGCCATAGTCATTTGTTTATTTCATGAAATCTATATACCACTTGAATGTAGGGGGGAAACTTCAAAGAGGTTTACAAAAAACCAAACCCTGAATAGTCCTGTCTGGGCATTGTCCCCTAATAGAACTGCAATCATGTAAGGTTGAAGGACAAGGCTGTACTTTCTGTCCCCTCTGTCACATCCTTGTTTCTCTGTCTGTGGAATAATGACAAGTAGAATTATCTAGCATTATATATCTAAAGTGGGTCATTGTCTAGCAATTCAAATCCTTAGTGTACTTCAGAATTCTCAAAAAGTCATATATTTTCATTGTGTATTTGCAGAGTATTATCCTGAAGGTCTTAGATTTCTGGCTACCCCTGAGCAGTAAGTTGAGAGTCCATTGCTGTGTGTAGTGCTCAAACGCAGTTAAATCAATAGAACAGCCATGCTGAAAATGAAAACAGTCTGGCTGAGTATTAGCCCACTGCAGAACTGAATAGACCATGCAGGAACATCCTATCTAAAAGTCAATAGAATGAGCAGCTCCTAATTTTTGTGTAGCAATCAGCTAAGAACTATAATGTTTTAAAATGGAATGAGAGGACAAAGACATGCCGCGCTGATAAGTTAGGGCTGCAATCCTATGCAATCCTGAGAATCCAGGCATAGTTTTACATGACTGGTATGGCAAGTGTGATGTTAATCAAGAAAAGCAAAACCATTTAAAAAAAGTAAAGCCATTTTGGGTAGCCAATTTTAAGCAATTTATTTTTACTTTACTGTACTTTAGATGCTTGCTGTTTTTTTCAAAAACAGCAACACTGCAGTCCACAGATTACTTTTGTGGAAGTGGTCCTAATGAAGCATGTTGAAAAACCCTTAAACCTTTTATTTTAAAAATCTCTAAAGAAAATAATTATGAAGTAATGTTGTCAAAGTGTTCAAAAGAACCTATACTGTTCACACCATTCTGTGATGCAGCTTAAGAAATCTGTTTGACCTTCCGCTCCCCTCCTTTAAAATGTCTTATAATATACCCAAGTGACCACACAGAACACCCATATATCACTGTTATCTGTTTATATGTACCCTGCATGAAAGTTTAAAGTGATCAGATGCACAGAAAGGCACTGTTTTTCAACCTTCAGTAGTGAAGGTAGAACTTTGGCAGGCAGAAAATGCTTTTAACAAAACGGGGTTAACACATAATTCATCTGACAAAGTCCAGTCCATTAATGTTTGTGCCAATTTTTTGCCATAATGAATTCATTAGTCTCAGTGAACTCAATGGGACTGTATTCTGGGTACACATGTATAGGATTGTGCTGTGTGTTTCATGGAAGGTAAGGAATCGGTGGCTATTAGCTACCCAGAGGACACTTCCCTTTGTCCCGCAATTAGTTCCATTAATCCTGTGATTTCTAGGCACAGGTTAGGGAGGTTTTTCTTTTGTCCCACTACTTTCCCCAGGAAAACCCATGACTTACTACTAAATCGGAACAAACATCAACCCGCAGAAAACCTAACTGATGTAGGTTCCATTTCAGCAGTAAATTGTGTGTTTTCCAATGGAAAGCCATGGGACAAAAGAAAAACCTATTGGACCCTTGCCTAGAAATCATGGGACAAAGGTGTGCATGAGCCCATAGATAGCTACATTTGCAGGTGGCACTGTGGTCTAAACCACTGAGCCTCTTGGGCTTGCTGATCAGAAGGTTGGCAGTTCGAGTCTACGTGATGGGTTGAGCTCCCATTGCTCTGTCCCAGCTCCTGCCAACCTAGCAGTTTGATAGCACACCAGCGGGAGGAGATAAATAGGTACTGCTGCAGCGGGAAGGTAAACGAGGTTTCCATGTGCTCTGGCACTCATTATAGTGTCCTGTTGTGCCAGAAGTGGTTTAGTCCTGCTGGCCACATGACCCAGAAAGCTGTCTGTGGACAAACGCTGGTTCCCTTGGCCTGGAAGCAAGATGAGCGCCGCAACCCCTAGTTGCCTCTGGCTGCTGCCTGTTTGTCATTGACCTGTGACAGGGCCTTCTCAGTGATGGCTCTCCATTTGTGGAATGCTGCCCTTGGTGAAGTGTCTGTTTTCCTCACTACTGACTCCCAGGAGAGATTTAGACATTTCTGTTTTACCCAGGCATTTGATGGCCATGGCAACCTTGAAATTGATTGCTTTTACATGTTTTGAGATGTTCTAAGAATCTATAGTTTAAATTAAGATGGTTTAAAATTGTTTTCAAAGTGAGTTAAATATGTTTTTTGTTTGTTTTAAATTGTATAGCTTTGACTTTGAAGTTTGCCAACCTGGACTCCTTTAGGAGGAAGGGCAGGATAGAAATTTAATATAAATAAATTAAGTCAAAGAAAGGGTGCTGGTGGAGAGGATTCTAATCCCCTCCCCCAATGCAACTTGCCTTTATCCAATGTACTCTATCCTCAGATGCTTTGATCTCAAATAAAGTGAAAAGGTAATCCTGTTCTCAGCGAGTTGGTTCCTGAAGGAAACTTTGCAAAAACACCAGATTCAGTAGGGAGAGAAGATTAATACTACAGCTTTGGCTGTAGTAACTCCCTTCCCACCCTAAAGCTAAATTATCATTAGTGTCCGTTTGAAGATCGCTTTTCTTGCTCTCAGATAGCAGTAAGGTTGGGTGACAACAAATTGCTCATGCACCCCTATTACAGATAACCGCCCACCTTAAGTCATAGCATTCTTTTGCTTCTTTTAATTTACTAGAACATGATGTCTCATAAGCTCCGCTTGATTGCATATGACTGAGAACAATGCTGTGCTGCTACCGTCAGAAGGGAGAACAAACTACCAATCTGTCATTCTTATCCCTTCCATCAGGCTTCTGCAAAACATCTGTTGCTCACTTATTTCGAGCTCAATGTTTTGTCTTGTTTCTTGGTTTAATGACACTGGAAATATCAGTAGTTACCCACTTGTATTTATTCTTCCTTTTTTCTTTTTTGCAACCTGGAGAATATTATGGGTAAGAGGATGGGGAAAACTGTGTCAAGGTATAGCACTGCTACTATAATAGGATAATAAGCACGAAAAGAAAGTGTAGGGGATTATTTAAGGAAACGGAGTGGAAAACAAAACCTGACAACTTAGCAAGACAAGGGTGGGGGGAGGGCTGCGTGTTTATTGCCCACCAGCTCTTTCTGCCTCCTTTTTTGCACATATTGACAGATTTTTTTGGGGGGGGGGTCTTTAAAAGACCCTCTGAAGGGCCCAATCAGCTGCAAAAGGCAAAAGCAAAATGGCATCTAGTGCTGAGGGTAATGTACTGAGGACATGGGTGGTGCTGTTGTCTAAACCACTGGGCCTCTTGGGCCTGCTGATCGGAAGGTTGGTGGTTTGAATCCCACGACAGAGTGAGCTCCCATTGCTCTGTCCCAGCTCCTACCAAACTAGCACTTCGAAAGCATACCAATGCAAGTAGATAAATAGGTACCACTGTTGTGGGAGGGTAAATGGCATTTCCGTGCACTCTGGCTTCTTTCACAGTGTTCTGTTGTGCAAGAAGTGGTTTAGTCATGCTGGCCACATGACCTGGAAAGCTGTCTGTGGACAAACACCAGCTCTCTTGGCCTGAAAGCGAGATGAGTGCTGCAACCCCATAATTGCCTTTGACTGGACTCAACCATCCAGGGGTCCTATACTTTTACCTTTACCTTTACTGAGGAGAAACTGTGATGGAGACACGTGTTGTTGCACCTGTACAGCAAAGCCATTTTTATTACTGCTAGAAAGGAAGATTGTGAAGGGTGGTGGTGACCAAGCCATTTTAAATCCTCATAGGGTAAAACAATCACATTATGAAGCTGTCCAAATCAATTAGTATGTTTAGTTTGTATAATAGGAAATGCTGCTATAATGTCTGGTGGGTCTCTGCTGTTGCCTGGTACCCTACATGAAATCCAATTTTCATCAGGGAAGTCTAAATCTGAATGGCAAATGTCTCTTAGGCTCTTTGCCGGGCTGGAGACCTTCCATGGTACACATGCCACCACAGTGATGGTGGGGAGAATTCGTGAGCTCTAAAGTGCCAGCCATGATAGTTAAACACTCATCCACCCAATGTGTGTAATAATTAAGAAATCATCTGTCCAATTATGAGCTGCAGCGCTCAGTGTGAGGTGGCAGGTCATGATGCTGTGATGCCAAAGCAGCCATTATACTTCAGTCTAAGAATTATCTGCAAGATGGCTCATGAAATTAGGCCACACGGGATTCTTTTTTTATCTATAACCTTCCCTGGGTGGCTGGGTGCATTGGTGAGTGGTAAAGCACATGCCTTGCATTCAGATTGTCTCTGAGCAAGTCCTTAGCATTTCTCAGTTAAAAGGAGTAGGTGTAACACGATGAAAAAGAGCTCTGTTTGAGATTTTGGAGCGCCATGGCAATTCTGAATAAACAGGGGCTGGGAAAACCTGTGTCCTCGCAGATGTTTGTGGGACTCCAACTCTGTCAGCAGGGCCAATGGTCAGTGATGATGGGTGCTGTAATCCAAGAACATTGTAAGGGCCTCTGCACCCCTAGAAAAGACAATAGTGGACAAATAGTCTGACCCTGGTATAAATCTATTTTCTTGCTATATGTATGAAAATGCAGGTAATGCTTGAATAAACTTTGAAACAATCAGTCCCCCTCAGTGGCTCCACATTAGCATCATTTAATATTTATGCACAACCATCAATCTACATTGCACTTCACAGGGTAACATAAGTAAAAATAAAATAAAAAATAGTCCCTGCCCTCGAGGAGCTTACAGTCTCTTTATTTTGACAGTAGAGGAAGGCAACAGAGCAGGTGAGAAAAGGGAATCCTAAAGGTAATAAGAAATGAATACGAGTATATGCAGTATTGCATACTGAAACTTGGTTTCTTTTCTGGATGTGGACTGGGGAATTAGGCAGAAGGCTTTTTGGGAAAGATAAATGGGTTGAAATAAACGAGATCATATGAGGCTTGTACATCACCTAAGAACAACATGCCTTATTTTATTTTTTGCTTTGGAAACATTATCTGGAATTCTTGGAAAGTGATGATTAATGGGCTTGAAACCTGGGAAATAGTTGCTCATTGCTAATGTTGAAAAAAGAGGCCTATCTATTACGATCTGTCCATCGTTTCTCCTCCAGGTGAAGAATCAGGGAAAGTGCATACTAATTGTACAATTTGCATGCAGGGTTTGTGTGCGTGGGTTTTTGTGTGTGCTTTCTTTTGCATAGCGAATGAGGACCGAAGGAATTGATGACTGAGCAAAGCTGACATGACATGAAAAGGACCTAGCTTGTTCTATCCATTGCTATGCATATCCTAGTTGTAGTAGCTAGAATAAATTCACCTGTATGCCAGTGCACTGCTTGGCAAGCTAAATATGAATGAACTATTTTTGACTCTCTGCTTACATATACTTCAGTGGGCAGGCTCTAGCAGAAGTCACTGGGTGGGATGTAAGTAGGTCATGACTAAGGTCTTCTCAGTCGGACATGGTCAGGATAAACTTTTACTTTTCTAGTAAGGATGTATGCTGCCCTAGAAGCCATTATAACATAGCATAAGTTACTGGTAGCACCATAGAGTTTACTGAATAACTCCTATTATTATTATTATTATTATTATTATTATTATTATTATTGTGGTGGTGGTGGTGATATGCTTCTAATTTATAAAGCTTGTTTAGAATCTGCACCGGACCTTTTCTTGCTTTTAGAAAGGGGGAAAATGCAGGGTGTTTGACTGAAATGAAACCCATTTCTCTCTCCCTGAAGGATTCCCTTCTCCTTAAAATATCAATTACATTGCCATTGTGATCTGGAAGTCACACTCGTTGATAGCAGCTCTGGAAGAAGCAATTTGCCTTAGATGTTTTACAAGACTTAAGCTTTTGTTTTATAGACATATTCCAAAAAAAGAAAAAAAGAGGGAGAGAGACATATCTGCCAAAAAATAAGAAGTCCTTTTCCCTTGCGTGATGTCAGAAGGTTGGATATGTACAGCCTTGGAAAGATGTATAAATCATTTTTATACAGAGAACTGTCTTAGAAAACTAGAGATTTCAGTACAAAGGAATCCATTCATTGAAAGAATGCCTCCACAAGGTTGTCTTATGAGTTACAATATACACAAGAGGATGTTGCAAAAGCACCTTTGCTTTTTAGGTACCGTTACACTGTACACAGCTGCCACCCTTGTGGGAGGGAAAACAGCCTGTTTGTATTACAAGAAGTCCTATAACAATGCTAAAAATATTGATACAAAACAGCTACAAGTGGATAAGAGCCAGTGTGGTGTAGTGGTTAAGAGCGGTAGTCACGTAATCTGGGAAACCGGGTTCGTGTCTCCGCTCCTCCACATGCAGCTGCTGGGTGACCTTGGGCCAGTCACACTTCTGTGAAGTCTCTCAGCCCCACTCACCTCACAGAGTGTTTGTTGTGGGGGAAGAAGGGAAAGGAGAATGTTAGCCGCTTTGAGACTCCTGAAGGGGAGTGAAAGGCGGGATATCAAATCCAAACTCTTCTTCTTCTTCTTCATAAAAGCCTAGCAGCTATCCCTTGCTTTAATTGTTCACCAATAATTTTTAGCTTAAAAAAAAATCCCGTCAAGAAAATAGTAGCATTTTGAAATTTCCTTTTCATAGCTTTAGACAGTTATCCCCCCTCCCGCTTACAAAACGTAATCCAAACAGTGCCTAGCCGAGAAATAAACAAGCATTATATATGTATAAAATGGAAGATGCAGCTTTATTTTTTATTTTTGTAAAATAGTGCATTTGAATCCTGGAAAGAATTGCTTTGATTATGGAATGATAATCAAAAAAATGGGCAGAATTGAAATAGGGCAACTCTTACCACAACCGAGACTGAAATCCGTAATGAACAGTAGGCCAATATATTCTTCAGTCTACTTGTTTCATTAACAGAAGAGGAAAACATGAAACTGAACACTGAAATCATGCTAATGATAGCATGCTTTAAAAATACACTTCACTGATTTTTATGCTGCCTTGTGGAGCAGAGTGGCGTCGTGATGACAGGTATGGACCAGGCCACCCTTTCTGATCTAGATGGGTGAATCTAAATCATAATCACTTTGTCTGCTTAAACCACAGCAACCCTTCAAAGGTTGCATTGGCTGAGAATGCATGGCTGGCCCAAGGCTAGTAAGTGAGTTTCATATAAGTAGAGGTCCTAATTCTGGCACCACATAGCCAGTGTGGTGTAGTGGTTAAGAGTGGTAGACTCATAATCTGGTGAACCGGGTTCACGTCTCTGCTCTTCCACATGCAGCTGCTGGGTGACCTTGGGCCAGTCACACTTCTCTGAAGTCTCTCAGCCCCACTCACCTCACAGAGTGTTTGTTGTGGGGGAGGAAGGGAAAGGAGAATGTTAGCTGCTTTGAGACCCCTTTGGGTAGTGATAAAGCAGGATATCAAATCCAAACTCTTCTTCTTCTTGGTCCAGGTTCAACACCCTAAGCACTACGCCACTCTGACTCCAAAAATACTCTCAAGTGAACATGTGGTAGCCACACAGTAACACACCATCTGCTCGAGAATGAATGATTTTTCTTCCAATATTTGAACCATTCTCTTTCATCTCATCTCTGAAAACCCAAAGGGAGTTCATATTCTCACGGTGCCATTTTAATGCATATAACTCAGAAATTATTCTCAAGAAGTTCAGTGGCATTTATTCCCTAGTAAGTTGGCGGTCCAAAAGCAGCAGTCCCACATACACTTACTAGGGGAATAACCTCCATTCAATAAAATGGGACTTGCATCCTTGTAAATACAATAGAGTTGTATTTAACAATCGTAGCCAGAATGTGACCAAGAGAAATACATTATGTAAGATGAAGTTTATCAATACTTATTTAAATTATTCTGCTGCAATTGCCAGATTTTCTACAATGAATGTCTCCCATCAAGTTGACAAAACAGTATGTAACTTGAATTGTCATCAAGTATTTTCAAGCATATTCTCACACCAATCCTACACAGACTTAGTCTAAGAATCACCTTTTTTTGTATGGGACTCATTCCAAGGCACAGCCTTGCAGCCTTGGAACATTAATTTCAGCATTATTCATATTGTTTCATTTCATAAAATTTGCTTTTTAGAATTAGAAACATCTTGCCAATCTGTTCGTATGATTCCTGATTCCAGCAAACTTTTCCAGTTTGAGCTCTTAAGTTGCATTGGTATATCAAAGCTCATTGATCTCAATTTCTAGATCCCCAGACTGAGGCTTTGCGCATGATGCTCTGTTTATGTATTTGGAGTGAATGCATGCACACTTAAAGTGGGAAGCAGACATGAGTACAAGGTCCGCCCCCAGTGGCCCAACTCTTGATGACTCTACTGCAGATCTTCCTGTGTTCTGATACTAAGCATACTGAATAATGAAGGGTCCCCAGTGACAAGGAAACCTCCAAGCACAGTTAGCTAAACACTGTTAGAATCTCCCTTTGCCTCTTCATGCACAATATGCAAAGCTCAGAAGATGAGTCAGCATGTGCAGAGCCATGGAGGGAGCAGATGTGTGTGCGCTTTCCCACACCCCTTTAAGCCCCCCCCCACACACATTCACCCAAACACATGAATAGAATTGTGGTGTATATGGAGCGCCACACGAAATATACAAGAAACATACTCAATGGGAGCAGGTTTATTAGCACCAATCACCTAGCCAGGAGTGGTGTTGGTGTTGGTGAAAGGATGAACTGGATCCCATTTCCATTCTCAAGCGGTGACTAGAGTTGACAAAACTGAATATTCTGACCCACGGTTAAAAGGTACAAAGAACGATCTAATGCAGCACAGGTCATGTCAGCTGGAAAACTGTGTTCTAGATGTGTGTGTGTGTGTGCTTTTTTAAATTCCACGTAATGCTTTTTTGCTCACAATTCAAAATACGCAAGGGGATCTGAATATGCACACCTGCTTCTCAACACAGAATATAGAACAGTTGGGGTGAGAATCTAATGCAATGTTTCAACAAAGCTTAACATTCCTTATTGCCACCTTTGGCCACCTTAGCTAAGTAGCCTGATAAAGACATTGACAAAGACCTTGTATGCTACTGTGGAATCATTTCTGGTTCTTTTAAGAACAGTGTTCTGTATGCCATTATGAGATGATGCTAAAAAGACAATTATGTGGCCCCTTGCAAAGCACTCTTCTCTTACAGCATTTTGGTTTATCAATGGCAAATGCAGCTTTAGAAATCTTCTGTTTTCTTAAATTTGATGGCATCCAATACTTCCGTTTCCATTTACTGACATACTGATTTAGAAAAACAAGTGCAAATAAAGAGATACTGAAAAAGCCTGGCAAACTAACTCTAGAACTTGGCCTCAAATACTGAAGTAGTATCCCACTACAGATATTATATCAATCCCTGAATAATGAGTGATATCCAACTAAGCCATACTCAGAATTTTCCCACTGAAAATTATGTACTTGTCCATTGATTTCAATGGGACTGCTTTGAGTATGACTGACATTGTATATTACTCACCATCATGGCATATGGTATTATCCATGACAAAGTGGTCAGCTTTCACTTGGACACACATTGTCTGGTGTGGGAAATCCACTCATCACCCTGGTAAAGTAATTTCCACAAGCAAGACCTGAGTGCTATAGGACTCTCCCTTCTTGTGATTCCCAGCAACCCTCTTTCCAACAGTGGAAAGAGACCATAGCCAACATGACTAGCAGCCATTGATAACCTTGCTTTGTCTAATCCTCTTTTAAAACCATTCGAGTAGGCGGCCACTGTTGCATCGCATGTAAGGGAATAAGCTGTGCAAAGGATGGACATTCTGTCACACTTTCTGCCAGCTGCATTAGGTTTTTTCCAAAAGGTTTCTAAGTGTGGGGAGGAGGCTCATCACCTCATTCAAGTATCCCAATAAACTGTTATGCTTCTTGCCCAAGATGGGAAGCGCAAGCAGGCTGTGTCTGATGATGAGTGAGAAAAGCTTCACTGTACAAAATGAAACCAAAATACAACCAAACAGGCCACTGAAACCTCCTCGATTGAATTTGTACCATTGGGGGAGTTTCTTTTTCTCCCCTTTTACTAAATTCTCTATTCATTCCTCACATCTACTTTCACAGTAACATTATTAAAAGAACAGAATGTTATATTTGACATAGCGTTCAGAAATCTTAGGTATGCAAGTGATTGACGGTAGGGAAACACACACACACACAAACATTGGGCGTCTTTTGGACGTTCCATCGAGATGGTCCCATCCATTCACTATGAAGCCAGTAGAGCTTTTGTCACCAACTTCCTTAAATCCAGGATTTCACACTCGGGTGAATTCCGCAAGACATTCAACTACTCATTTAAGTCATGCTAGCCTCCCCCGCCCCCACCCAGCCTCCCACCTCCCCACTCCCAGTCCTTACTTTACAGGGATCGCCTAGATTTCATAGACAACAATAGTTAATTTCAAAACAGTATGTAGGTAGCAGCTGATGAGAACTTAAAAAGTCAGTTTTAAATTAGCATCGTGGCCCCTTAAGCCAGATGTAGGGCTCTGTCTTCAATAAATACGTGCCAACTCCGTTTACCCATCTTGCTGGCCCAAAGTCTGAAGCTCAGATGTGTGAAGGGTGTGGTGAAGAAAAACGTTTTTCCTGCTGTACATGTGTAAGGAGATTGGTCCTCTCGGAGGCTGTCCCAGCCTCCCTATGAAAGTGGAATGTTGCCGAGGGACAGGAGATTGATCTTTCGGAGCCCCGGGAAAAGCAGGGAGATTCTCGGCCTTGGCTGTCGGCTTCAAGCCACTTTGCGCTTCTCCTTCTAAGCCGTTCTGGCTAACCTCTGAAGTCAGGGCTTCATAAGTCTCTCTTGTGTGCTTGAGAACCTCCACGATTTCTTTTTCTTTCAGGAGGCTGCTGAGGCACACACTTGACAGCTGGCAGCTTTTGCTTTCGTGGGAGGTTACTTGGTTGCCCGGCAAATATCTAAAATGGTCCTCGGTGGGTGTATGTGCTGACTTTCTGTCCTTTGTGTTGAGAGTTTGGCTCACCATTTTGTTTAGATATGTAGCCTGGGGCAAAGAAAACAGAAAAAGGGAGGAGATGAAATATTAGTAACAGAATGTATTAACAGCAAGGCAGCTTGGAGGATGCAAAATGTTCCCTGTAATGTCTGCAGCTTTGCAACAGACTAGGCATTTTCACCGATGGCTGATTTAGACAGAGACAAATATCAAAAGCTGTCAGAAATCCTTAGGCATACTAAGCAAAGGATGGAGGACTTTTGCCGTCACTGTAATAGTTCAGTGGTAGAGAGCATGCTATAACTCCAGGATCAGATAACATGTGAAATATCTCCCTCTCAGACCCAGGGGACCTTTTGGTAAGTCTTAGTTGCACAGGAAATGGCCTTATGCTGAATCAGACTGTTGGTCCATCTAGCTCAGCATTGTCTACACTGATTGGCAGTGGCACTGCAACATTTCAAATGGATGCTCTATCAGTTCGCCCTAGAGGATTTAATATGGTATGTTCTGCATGCAAAACAGATGCTCTTCCACTGAACTAGGCTTCTTCCCAAAGTTTGTGTCACAGAAATAATACAGGCTCAGTGACAAAAAAAAATCTCACTTGCTATAACGCAGCTTCCTATATGGAACTTCTAAGGAAAGTAATTAGGTAGGTCAGGCTACTTCTCACACCAATGTTGCTCTTCCCCCAGGTATTAGTGACATTATTAGAGAAAGTACTCTCAGCAGTTATCCTACCCTCATGATGGCATGATTATCACTCTGATAAATTCTTGAACAGGAGTAAAATCGAGCCACAGTGAAGTGGGAGCCCACCCTCCTCCTTGTAACATAAAACAGGTCCAAAGCTGAGATCAGAGTCCCAACCATGTTCTCCATGGAAAACCCTCACTTGCACACAAAGCTGACCCATATTAAATTAGAAAGAAGCACCAGGATGCAATCTCCGTCCCGTCCCTGCAATTATGTTTCTCCCCCAAGAGAAGACACATTAAAAACCTTCCTTTTAGAAAGGAAAGCTCATCTGCTGAAAGGTAAAATTCAACCAGCAAAGCTTCTCTTCTGTTGTAAAGACACAGCACAATGCACAATGTCAGGTTCTCATACACGCAACTCGAAAATCTATTCATGCTAATCTCTTAAACTATGCATGCATGAAAGGCTGAGAGAAAAAAGAAGTGACAGAGAGAAGCCTAAATATGCTTCGTTCCCCAGATGCAGACCATGCAAACTTTCAAGGGAGTTCTTTAAAAGGTATGTCATAACTCGCACCGCAATTAGCACATTTCAGTTTGTCTCCTTTCAGTAGCTAGAGTAACATTACCGTTTTAAAGCTCCAGTTCATGTGTGAGAACTAGCTGTAAAAGGAGTCCATTGTACTCTGTCCTTTAAGTTATTAGGCACTATAATTAGGCGTTTGTTCTATCCTTTCCCAATTTGTTTGCTACTTCAATCTGGCATTTACATATACTTCAAAAACCCAACTAATATTAGCCTAGATTCAGTGCAAACCGGCACAGTGGATGTCTTTTGACGTGTTCATTTCTGCTTCTTTTAAGAACTCAGATACGGCCACTTGAAACTAAATCTAAGGAAGCCACAAAAGCTGCTTTGATCTGCGGTGCTTGAAGTTCAGAGTTCCCCAAAGCTGCATGCTTTGTAAGTTTTCTACTTCTATTGTTTCTTAGCTTTTATTAACAGCTATTTATTTTGGAAGCACTGGGCAAGTGAAGGGCACACACTCATTGCAGAGCTGGGTATGTTTTAGTGGAGCAGTCACTTCTAAGGAGCTGCAGTAGACATTTTTGGTGCAATTTGGTAAAGCTATCAAGAATGTTCATCCAAGCGCATAGGAAATATTCCTCGTGCCAAGTCAGGCCATTGGACCATGTAGCTCCATATTAACCACAACACCCTTCCCCAACTTAGTGCCCTAAAGATATGTTGAACTACACCCATTATCAATTGACCACCCTGGATGGGAGATGATGGGAGTTGCAGCCTGAAACAAGTGGTGGTCACAGGCCTAGAGAAAGCTGGTCTAAAATGACCGGCAGTAGCTCTCCAGGATTTCAGACACGAATTTTCTCCAGTCTTACCTGGAGATGTCAGGGATTGAACTTTAGACCTTCCAGAAGCAAAGCATGTGTTCTGTCACTGAACAATAGCCCTTCCCCAAACCAGCCCTTTCAAGCCTTGCTATTTTTTGCCTAACATAAAAATTTGAGACTTATTTTGAGGATCCTCTCTGTCAGAAAAAGCCAAGCAATATCAAGGGGAGGAAAAAAGAGTTTCAGTTAGTCTAGTGGTGTCATGAACTGGCTGGATGCAGGGAAGAAGTGGGAGGCACCAGCTGGATAACCCCCAAGGAAGCAGACTTAGAGCCAGGGGATTGGTGGTGGGATGATGATGATGAATGGTCAGAGGGAGAAGAGGGAACAGAAACTAATGAAGCAACAGGGTTTAGTGAGTAGGAAAAGGCTGGGGCAGAGAGCAATCCAGAATCACGAGGCAGAAGCAGAGCCGGGAGAGGAGGCAGAGGAGAAGCAGGCTGCTGGAGAAGCCAGGGAGTCTCTCCCCCCCCCCCGACTCCCAAAACACAAAGAGGAATGAAAAGGGTGGAGCAAAGAGAGACAAGGAAAAGGAGCCACAGGTTGCTGGGGGAGGAGTCTTAGAGAGAGGTAGGAAGGCAGGGACCTTCAATCCTTGGAACTGCCTCATTGAGAGAAGACTTACTGGGCAGTGATCACGAGGCCTGAGCTGTTTTGCGTTCTTTGAATAATGACTTAACTTCACTGACACCAGGTGTTTTATTGCTGACCTATTCCTGACAACTGGATGGGCCTACTTCTATCCTGTTGAATGTGGATAAATGCTAGCTAAGCTTATCTCTACTCCAGGTATTTTCTCCATGTAAATTGGCATATTCTGCACTTCATTGGAATTAACCTAGTGGGATAGATATGTGTAAAGGGTGTGTGGAAATATCCCATACCGAGAAGTGTTCTACTACACATACGCCTGCTCTATGAGAAGACCAGCAGGTGGGCACTTGAATCCCAGGCAGATGACCCACTTGGGAGCCGTAATGGTGCAGTGCCTCTTTTTTGCTTTTGCAAACATTACCACAAATGTATGAGCAGCAGCAAAGGTGCAAGAGGAGGCAAATGGGGACAACCACATCAAAACAAAATGAAAAGAACTACAATAGACAGGTCCTGCTGGTTGAGATAACATGTTGATGACAACAAAATGGATCAAACATTTGCAATAAGCTTCCAGGAAAAACCCCCCAGAAGACAACTGTGTAGTGGAAGAAAATTGTATATCTTTTATTGTTAACATTTGGAGAGAGTAGCAGATAATTTCAGTCCTCACCCCAGAGTGGTCTTCAGAAGAGAACTCCTTTCAACTGTTTTGCTTTCTGCAAAATGAAGGGCTCTTTTCATGTGCAGAAGGGACTGAGATCCAGCAGAAGCTTCTGCTGGAGAAAGTCCTACACTTCATCTTAGCCAAAAGGCTGAAAAGCAATACTGCTGGAGGAAGTCCTGAGAGCTCTCCCTGCAGCCTCCCATACCACCTCCAACATAAGCCATAAGCCTATGGAGCAACTTTGGGGGTGTCTGCAGGCAGGAAGAAGAACCAGCACAAATGGCTTCTTTCAAGCAGGAGTAGCCCATGATCAGAGTTCCACTCCTGGGGACTCTGGATCTTATCCTGTGAGAAACTAAAATCATGCCTAAAATGATGTTGAGAACGCTACATTTTTAAAGGGTTATTGTGATTTTCCTTTTACTGCTATCTCCTTTTCTTCCTTAAGGCATTAAGCCTAATGCTTAATATGTAGAACAGGACTGGGGAAACCTCAGCACAGGGGACAAAGTCTTCCAGGTCAGTCTGTCTGGACCATGGAGTTCTCCCTCTACTCTCCCAGGGAAAAGACACACAACACTGGCCCTGCCTCTCACCCTGAGTGCTTTTGCCTGGCTAGAATGTAGCCTTGCGCTCTGATAATGCCTCTTGCTTGTCTAGATGGGGGATACAGAGAGTCTGTAGAAACTAGTCTACTATACAAAGGTAAAACATTTATTGTGTCACCCATTGCTGCCTCTAACTCTGCCAACCACTGGCATGTGACCCGCATAAGGTTCCCCCAAAGAAGCACCACAGTACATTCAATCATACCTTTCCAAGTTCACGCATTTTGACTTACTTCTTGAATCTGAAAAATCGCCAGAACAGCATGCCACTTAGGAAAGCAAAGTATCTAACATGTCTCCAAGAAGGGAGACAGAACTGAAACCATTCAACACTTTCCCATACTTAAATGATTTCAAGCAGCTTTTGTGGCCCTGGCAGTTTATGTAACTGCTGTTCTAATTTACCAATCAGTAAAATCAGCTCCTTGGTCTATATTCCATCTATTACTATGTCAACTGCTTGATTTCTGCACCATCTTGTTTTTATGCTCACCAGCTCCCAGTGCTGCGAACGATCCAACACAGAATGTAATTTAGCTGGAGTGGGTAATGGTTCTTCATTTTAGTTTATTAAGAACCACTCTTCTTTATTGATTTTAGGATGCACCTATACCGTCACTGCATTTTTCACGACCACCTGAATTCTGCTCCTATTGATCAGCTAACACTGCTTTCCATCAATACCCTCCATGCTTGGTAAAAAAAACCACAGTACATCAAAATCACATATGGTGATGCACTGGAAGTGTGCCAGGAGATGGCAGATTCACCACCTAACAAAACTTACCAGGCACAAAGTGGGTTACAGGAATAGTATTTCAGCCCCAGGGCCCACTTAACACATTGGGAGAGCCATTTCTTAGTCTTTTATTGTATTTTTGCATGGTGGTAGTGCTTCTGCGGCAACCCACCTTGGAACAAGCTATGATGCACTAGAGTTGCAGACTAGTAGGTTAGAACACAGATGAGTTACTTACTGCCCGCTCTATGGTGGTTCCCATGCCTTTTGAGTTGGCTTGAAATCTAATACATAACACAGCTCTGAGTGTGATTCTGCGTTACATAATGCATTTGTATATGAAAATCTCACAGATATATGCATTTTTATGCTCACTACATGCAAGTATGGAGCCATGGAGTCAGTTTTGTCCAAGCAACCATGCAGAAAATTCATCTGTACCAGTAGGAGCTGGTAATATGGGTCTCAATCACTGCCCATTATAGTCTGGTCATCTACACATGGCCCCAGGTGCACAGGAACCTCTCCTAGATAAGCAGGTCTCATGCATCTGGTTCAAAGGTCCCCCTGCTTCTACTCTAACAAATACCAAGAGAAACAGCAAGGACTTTAAAGGATTAATGCTGAAAGCTCTAATATATTTCCTCTTAAAAATGCGCTGCTATTTGTATTTTCACTAATATACGTTGACTTCTTCAAGGCACCTGGAGATCTTTCCTACTATTTTCACCGTTTGAAGCAAATGGGGAAATTTTGTGGGATGTTATTGCTGCTATTTGTCATCACATTTCAAATTAACTTTCTCATAACTCGTCACACTGCAAATCCCCAAACTCTGTCGGATCCCAGCATTCAAAGAAAGATTAGAATATTTTTATGTCTTGCACTAGGATTTAAAAGGCAAGCAAGAGAAGCAGTAATAATATTTTTTACAAAATCCAGCAGCAGTCAGAGGCATGATCAGAATGTTGTGAGAGTGATGCACGCATCTGCCACTTTTCTCAAAAATAGCCCAACGTAACTCATTGATATCATCATCACTGACACAAACTCTAATGCCCTGTTTATCAATTTGACCTCCTTGCATTGCATCACATTTAAGTGGTAGGGTGAGAGCTTCTGCATGCAGAAAGTCCCTGGGCATGTCCCTGGTATCAACAGATAGTAGACCACAACTACCTGGGAAAGACATTTTGCCCGAGACCTTGGTGAGTCAGAGGCTATATGAACAAATGCTTGTACATGTACAAACATCCAAAGGACATGTGCAAATGTTCTGACTTAGTAGACGGCATCTTCAGATGTTCCATCCTGACCAAATCGCATTAAGAGCTACATTCTGGATTAAGCATCTCAGCTGGACATTTGTAGGTGGTCTTAAACAATTGACTCAGCCCCATATGTATGGGTATAAGTGTAACCCACCCAAAGTTAAAGCAGTTGGAAGTCTCCTTTATGTGAGATTAACAAGATCAATAATGACCTAAAAAATAAGGTGGATCATGCCCTTTGTTTTTGACATTATAATTTAAAAGCACTTCAAGAAAATGATAATAACCAAATGCACTTATTCATATATGATTAATCTATTTTCAAGGACTGTATCCCCAAAATCAAATTCCTAGTAACAGTTCAAAGAATGAGCTTTGGAAAGAAAGCTACCGATTATTGAAAAGGGGGGGGAGGGGTTAGAAGAAACAGAGTTGCTCGAAATACTCACCCCTGCATAGTATAGTGTTTTTGTGTGTGTGTTTTTAAATAAAACATCCTTCTCCCCCTTCACCCTTCTAAACATGGTTTGATGGACTGCCGATGTTCATGCTTCTCCTCCCAGACAGAGAACAACTGTTGGGATCCAGATAAAGGAATACGCTGGCAAAGACCTGTTCATTAGCTGTCATGTTAATGAGTGGAACTATCCCTCAGCTCAAATGTTCAATTCCACAACCGTAAAATCAGAAGACCTACAAAAAGGGCAAGTTGTGTGCTTATGACAAGAAAGGGGAAAATAACACCCCCTAACTATCTTTTAATTGATTTGGCTCTTAATTTTTATGACAAAATGACTGAGAGCAAGACATCCCTGAAGAAAGAATGAAAACAATCTGGCCATTTAATCATCCTCCGGCAAATGCTTTATGAGCAAAGTTTAACCAAGTAACATGAATTTCCCAAGCTAAAACAAGGCTTCAGGTTTCAGAATTCCTATTACTGGACTAAAACTATCTCACAACGACTTACAATGAGCCTAACAGAGTTAGGCTATTTAGACACAAATGAAACCAGAACTGGAAGAAATATTCAAAAATATTTTAAATTTACTGAAATTTCCCAATTCACAACCCAAATTTTTAACACTATTTTAAAAAAATTTTAAATCAGATTTACATGTTGAATGTGCAAACTTATTTTAGCATGCAAGTACTTTAGTTTTTTTGGCATCTGTTGGGGAAAGGTTCTTAAGGAAGCACAGTTGTCAATCCCCATGTGGGGCTGGAAAAAGCTATCTGGAAACTCTGGAAAGCCACTGCCAAGTCAGTATGGAGAATGCTGAGACAGAAAGGCCAGCGGTCTGAATTGGTATAAGGCATGGACATCCCTCCTGCGTATTGGCATAAAATATGTACACTCGTCTAATGGCAGCTGTCAAAATAATAATACTGGCATTATGACCTGCCTTCTTTCCGATATCAATGATTAATCAGCAGCCAACACACACACACACACCAACCAAATACCACCTATCAAAACAAACAATTGGTTGTGCTTGACAAAGTTGTACTCAGAATAGACCAACTGACATGAATGGACCAAAGTTAGTCATGTAAATTACTTTCAGTGGGTCTTTCCTGAGTATGACTAACATCAAATGTTCCCAGGGGTCATGGTCCCTAAGATGCTTCTGCAATAGCATTTAGCACAATGGAAGACCCTTTCCAACTGTTTCATCACTGCTGGTGCCGAGTATATCTGAGTGGTAAGGGAAGAGGTGAAAACTAAGGTCAAGGGCTTGAGGATTCCAAATCAGAAACATTCATTTCCACACCCTCCCCCCCCCATTCAAAAACCAACCCCATTACTACTTCTAGTCATCAAAATCCATTGGACATGCATCTTCAGTGATTTGTAGAAATGCCAGCTGGCCATTCACTACCAATACAAAAGATTATAATCTCAGTTGACACCACCTCTTGGACAGGGGTGGGGAGCCTCTGCCTGTGGGGCACATTTAACCTGTTCTGCCTCTCCATTTTGCCTACTAGGCCATTTCCCCTAAAATCAGGTGCAGACTTTGGTTTTTCAAATTTCAGCAGCGCACTGTGCGAGGCGATAATCCCCACCTCTTGCCTTCTGTTCCTCTCAATTCACTATGTTATAGTTGCAGTTCCTTGCAGCACCCCCCCAGGCTCAGCACCCAGTGTGGTAGAACCAGACATGCTGCCCCAAATCTGCCTTTGCCCAGATAATGCCCATCTGCTGCACACCTGACATCATTAGGTGTCTGTGGGTAAGCAGAGATGAAGGAGGGTGGCTGCTTATACAGCCAATCCCTGGAGAAAGGAGGTTTGAACTCCCCACACATCAGCTGATGGGCGGGGAGTTCAGTCATGGTTGGTTCAGCTGCACAAGTGAGTTTCCCGTGGGGAGATCACTGGTGCCGCCAATCTCTGCAAAAATCAAGAATGAATTTAGATTGCTCATCAGCTGACAAGCAGGGAGTTCGATTCTGCTTTCTACAGGCTCTGGCCATTGTAAGGATGTCCCTTTAAAAAGAGAGAGAGAGAGAGAGAGAGAGAGAGAGAGAGAGAGAGATATTTTACTGGTCTGTCTCCCAGTCATACATTTCTCTGAAAGAGAAATGGCTTAATTGAAAAATAACCTCCATTTAACACCTTTCATTTGGAAATGGAAGAACACAGTTTTGAAGCTTTAATACTGGATTTAGCAAAATGTATGCCAGGCGCCCAAGTCAGACAGCCGCTAGAATCAGAAAGTAGTGCAAAGCTGTCTCATTACAAAGTCTTATTAATAAGTCAATGTCCTCAAATCTTGGATAGAATATTCTTTTCAATTTACCTTATAATATCCATTAAGCTTTAAACCTAACTGCATTTAAATCTCCGGATATATTTTCACCAGAAAGCAAGAGGGGGCGCACTGAGAGTAGAATGTACCTGATGAAAAAATAACAAATCCTGAAATTATATTTGACAGACAGCTACATTATGAGGTCACAGTCATGGCCCTATTGTTAAAGGTCAGTCACATTCTGCCAGACATTATAATGAGATACCAGGGAAGAGGAAGTTATACAGCAGACAGTTAGGATTTTACTTCAGTTGGCTCCACATGCTGCTCACTAGGCCCCAGCCACTGACATGCTAAATCGTGTCTTCCCTTAAAGAGGGCACGTGTTGTGATGAGACCTAGAGACCAGCCTCCTGTGTTGTGGGTGGGTAAGATTCAACAGCCACAACACCCGATTGGTAGGTCCCTCGATGTTGGGTTCAATCTGGCCAATGGGGCGCAGTCCAAACAGATCGGGGGACCTATATATACCTATGCACGTGACCCAGAGCTTCCTCTTTCGGCTCGTGCATTCGGAACACCTGCCTACCTCTCCCTACTTTTAGGGCATTTTGTGATTGACCTTGCTATGCCGTCGTGTGTCGTCTGTCATTGGGACAGGGACTCAAATGGTTTGGTCAACCCCTGAGAGAGGGTTGTGTCCATGCCTGAGTCCAGGGGGGGCATCTGGGTGGTGAACATAGTCTGTTCCCGGCTTTTTGCCTACCCTGGTGTTCACCCTTGGCTGACTTATGCTGGTGCCCTGGGTCAGTGCTGCCTGCAAGGTGCAGGGAGCTAGTCGAACCAGAGCCTATGCAACCACTCACCTTCTGTAATCAATAAAGCTGTGGCCTAAAATCTGCTAAAAACCAAAACTAAAATTTGAGTCAAGTGTGTCTTTATTTAGGGGGGAGGTCTCTGGGTCTGAACACGCAAAACCAACCAACCCTTCATCATGGCAGACTCACCAGGATTAGCCTTTCAACAGCCTCTTATCTCCTACATCTTTCCTTCCATTTCACCATCCAACTTGCCAGTCCTTGCACCTCCCTGTGAAGAAAATCCTTATCTTGAGAAAGACAGAGAGGCTTTGTCCAGGCATTAAGAAATGGGAGTGGGCGAGTGTGGAGGGAAGATGGGGCAGCATGTGCCAGCCTCTCCCCCAACCGCAACCCCTACTGGCTGCACACCTGACTTCCTTCATTGAGTAGGAAGACTGGTAAAGGAGTTCATAATAATTTCCTCATATTTTTGTTTGCATTGCTCTTATTTCCATGGTGTCTCCTCACCTGTCTGGTAAAAAGAAATAGTCTCTTCATTTAGCATCACATTAGTAATGAACATTTCATACTGACATCAATTTATTTAGATAGGTGTTTCGGTGGGTGGGAGCGTTTTATTTTGTTTTATTGCCTTTTTGTGCATGCAGCACCTGAGGGGAAAACTAGGATTGGTTTTGCTCTGAGATTAAACTGCTTGGGCTCCTTCTATCTGCTCGGAAGCAGATAAGAGAACATGGCACAGTAGCCCTTTCTTTTAAATCAACATTGAGCTCTTCTATTTCCTGTGCTGAGACACCGCGTGTTAATAATTGCCAGTGCCTACGATCATAAAAAAGGAATACATAAAATATGAATTGTATTCAGCTCAAGATACGCAGTGCTTTCGTAAATACTGTAATGAAAACCTGGCTGACAACGATTGATGCAAAATGCTTCTTGTACTATGGGATGTGTCACTGTGCAAGGATAATGTCATTAATATACATGCAGCACAGTAGCTCAATCAGCACCGAGACTTTTCTCTTTTCTGTCCTCCCCCCCACCAATGCCTTTTATTTGAAATTGGCTTAATATTTCTTCCTCTCTACCAGCTCCTTTTCTCTCAGTAATCAAATGACCAACAACCGTCAATACCTTCACAATATCTAAATGAAGCAGGCAAGCATTCATTGGTAGCAGCCAGTGAAGTGGCTACTAGGATATAAGACAACACTGAGAGAGGGGGAATTGCATAACCTCACTGGCGAGTGTCAGGAGGTCTTGGTGGAATCTGCTAAAGAACCCTGTGTTGGAATGGACCAGTATGGTACCCTCCAGATATAGTCAGACTGCAATTCCCTTCATCCCTGATCATTGGCAATGCTGGCTAGACCTGCTGGGAGTTGGAGTCTACACATACCCAGAAGGCCCCATGCTGACTCCATGTGCACGTTGGCCTACACATTGCCAAAAAAAGAGAGGAAATACATCACCCCAAAAAAGAGGACAGAGATCTGGGTCACATTTGTATGTGCTACTTTATATGTATAGATGCAAATTTAGGAATAATTACTAAAATTGGAATATAATTACATCTCCCCAAAGTGAGAAAGACTGTGACCAGGTGTCTATCATTCTGCTAGACAGGTACTAATTGTGGATAGGCAGCTTCAAAGGACTCTACTCTCTATTGAGATGGTTCTTCTTTAAACCAAGCTTGATCCAAGTAACAAATAAAGGGCTACTTTAATTGGATCAGGGGTGGAAAGCCTGAGGCCTTCCAGATGTTGTTGGACTATAACTTCCATCATCTCTGACTGTAGGCCGCACTGGCTGAGGCTGTTAAACCACATCTGCAGGGCCACGTGGCCATCTTCTCTGAATTAGAGGAGTTTCCTCTGGCAGTCATTCATAGAGACAACCCAATACTTTGTAAAATAAGGCACACAACCGCCCACATACACTAGTGCCACACAATGTAGATGATGATGCCAGCAGTCTAGGTGCGACTAGAATTCAAATAAAGATGCAATATAAGAAATAAAAGAAGCAATAGAAATACAACTGAAAATCACTATGAATATCCAATGTGATGGGTGTGCTATCTCCCCTATTCAGACAAAAAAACACCCACAGATATGACATGGACCACCTAAATGAAGTTTGCAGACCACTGGTGGCCCACAGACCAAAGTTTGGGAACCTCTGCTCTGCAATATTTACTTGAGGTAAATGACATTTTAGGTATTTATACTGCTGAGTATTAAGATTTGTGGAATATATGTTAAATGAAGCCTGGATTGCCACATGTAATCTCCCCCCCCATCCTTTTTTTTGACACCTAAAGCATCCTCTGATGTTGAAGAGCGCTAGGGAGCCCCTGTGTGTACAGAGCTTCATGGCTGATTAGAACCATTGCACTGTGAAAAAGAAAAAGAAAACAAAAGAAAGCAGCAGCACTATATGAGAAAAGCTGTGAACCTCCTTTCACAACAAAGCCCCCACCTTAGCTCTTCTGAAAATTCACAGCCAAGTCTTTTGATTCTTTATTAGTTGAATTTATCAATTTCATGAGGCAGGACAGCAGGAGAGATTCCCACTGACATTATTATATAAAATGATTATGTAAAACAATTATTCTTACTGGAAAGGTTTAGTTTGTGCATTAAGAAAAGTGTGGTTTCAATGTTCAGGGCCAACCCTTACGAAAAATTCTGAAGGAATTACAAATGCCTCAGTATAATTTCAATCAGATTCTGAATTAATTCTAATTAACTTTTTCGTAAAGGGAGTACAGTCACCATATCCCTTGGCAAAAAAATGAAAAAAGAGAGGGGTTTTTTACTTCAAAAAAAAGCAAGGAAGGCAACATTGTAATGCACTTCATTTTAGCAATTAGTGCCTATGCAGTTATTTTTTCAAAAGGTGTATTCATGTTTAATGAAAGACCTCAATTAATTTGTTACAAAGAAGCATTTTCTTTTCTGAAATATATTCATAACTTTGCAGACTAAGGGCATTTGGCACTTTTGTGTTTAGAGAGCAGGACAGAATTACACACACCTGCAGATTTGTGTGTGAGAGAGAGGTGTTCCATTCAACTCAGTGGGGCTTACTCCTGAGTAGAGTATTGGTTTGCACTGTTAGTAGCAAGCACATATCCACCATAGTGAGATGTATACTCCATAGCTCATTTTAGCAGAATGCTCTAATAATAATAATTTATTATTTATTATTTATACCCCGCCCATCTGGCTGGGTTTCACCAGCCACTCTGGGTGGCTTCCAACCGAATATTAAAAACAATACAGCATCAAACATTAAAAACTTCCCTATTGTTTTCTGGACAATAATTTAAAGGGAATCCAAAGATGAATTGTTTAGTTATTTTCCCTCTAGTCAAGCCATTATGACCAACATATTGTAATTATTACTTCTAATCAATATTTCCTAATAACCTTTTCCAGGAAAGCTTGCAGCAAGGAGATGTCCCTGTTGCCTTATTCGGTGTAATGGTCAATTTTCCATGATACAAGCTGTGATGAAAAGCCTTCTCGATTACAGTTTTCATACACTCGTTCTCTCTGTATTAAAGTTGACCTCAAGAGGACCTGAGAGCCTGCTGACCTAATCACCTCCCAGGAAACATGGTGCCTTAGGGAGCTGTTACATGCCTCTTCTTTCCCAGGAAACCACAAAGCATTTCCCCTTCAAGCAGCAGAAAGAATTAAATGCATAGAAGTTGGTAGTGATTAAGCCCACCACCTCTCGAATTTTCAGATATTCTCTGTCTTCAGTAATTCTATCTCAAGACCTGGCAGGCAGAGTCTAGAGCTCTGTCTTCCCATTAACTGGTCCAGATTTAAAAGTGACTTGCCAACTCCTGGCTCATCAGGACATGAATCCCAATGGGAAAAAGCGATGGGTGGATCAGTCTGTTTAAAGTTGACATGAAATGGAAGCAGACCAACCCAACCGTCTTTCTCCCCTATAAAGCCATTCATGAAGCCAGTGTCCATAACCTAATCCCATCCATTTCTGTAATGCCAGTCATAGGTCAATCCCATCCCATTTCTGTACCAGTCTGTTATTGCTTGTTTATTGCTAGGTTTTTGCAGCATTCTGCCGGTAAAAATGAGAATCAAAATGTCCCTCAAAACCTACAGGTTGTGAAATCAGGGGGCATTTCAGTAACTCTGGAAGTGTGACCAGGGGCAAAGTGTTTGCTTGACTTGCCACTGACAGGGTTTGTGTCACCGTGATGTTTGTGCTATTCTTGGACACACCAAAATAGCTAGGCTTTGGGTTCATATAGTCTGGAGTCTGCCCCTTTCCTACCCAGTTGTCCGAAGCTTTTATTTCAAGAGCTGGCAACTGTACAGTTGTACAGTGGTACCTCGAGTTAAGAACTTAATTCGTTTCGGAGGTCCGTTCTTAACCTGAAACTGTTCTTAACCTGAAGCACCACTTTAGCTGCGCGATTTCTGTTCTCATCGTGAAGCAAAGTTCTTAACCCAAGGTACTATTTCTGGGTTAGCTGAGTCTGTAACCTGAAGCGTCTGTAACCCAAAGCAACTGTAACCTAAGGTACCACTGTAAATGGAATCATACCGGGAACTGGGGCACTTAGGATGGCCATGTGATCAATTTATTTGTATTTATTAAGAAAGGTTTATAGGCCATTTAATCATGAGACGCAGCAAAATTATCTGTAAAATGCAGCTAAAAGCTTCCAAAATGTTAAAAAATGTGTACTTAAAATAATTATCAATGAAACACTGATAAAATTCGCAAAACATTAAAAAACTAAGCTATATGCAGGATAGACTTGCTGAAATAAAAACAGGTGTTTAAAAGAAGATACAGATAGGTAGCCGTGTTGGTCTGCCATAGTCAAAATAAAAAAAGTTCCTTCCAGTAGCACCTTAAAGACAACACCCGGACAACACCATTACTGGCCCCAACAACATCACACATACCATCTCGGGACTATTTAATTGCTCATCGTCTAACATTGTGTATGCCATCAAATGCCAACAGTGTCCTTCAGCTCTCTATATTGGACAAACAGGCCAAACCTTACACCAAAGAATAAACGGACATAAATCTGACATCAAGAATCACAAAACAGAGAAACCAGTAGGAGAACACTTCAATCTCCCAGGACATTCTATACAAGATCTCAAAGTAGCTGTTTTACTACAAAGGAATTTCAGAAATAGACTGGAAAGAGAAGCTGCTGAATTGCAACTCATTACCAAACTTAAAACCATGGAGAGACCTGGTCTGAACAAAGACATTGGATTCTTATCTCATTATACATGACTAAGCCATTTTTCACCTTCTCACCCCTTGCCTTTTCCTGTAAGACCTATTGCAGTCGTTAAGAGTCGTCTACAGGCTCATCTCAGCTATCTGCCAATCACCCATTCCCACCACCCTTCTGAGTAATACCCCTCCCCACCTTCTCACTATATAGAAGGATCTGGCAACTTCTGTTTCAGTGTATCTGAAGAAGTGTGCATGCACACGAAAGCTCATACCAAGAACTAACTTAGTTGGTCTTTAAGGTGCCACTGGAAGGAACTTTTTTATTAAAACAAAATAGTGAAGGTGCCTGACTAATGGCCACAGGAAGAGAGCTCTGAAGTGTAGGCACAGCAACACTAAAATATCAGCCCTTCAATAGTTATAAAATCAGAATATGACTGGTGATGACAGTGTTCAATATTACTTCTCAGTCACGGCACCAAGTAGGTGATAATGGACCAGAAGCTAGTAAAACATTCTGAGCAACAGAGGGTACAGGAGTCATACCCAATCTGGTGTCCTTCAGATATTATGGACTGACTACAGCTCCCATTAGCTCCATTCCAGTATGGGCAATGGTAAATGGATGATGGGAATTATAGTCAAAAACATGGTCGTGGATTATGGGAATTGTAGTCCAAGTAATGTAATGAGCAGCACATTGGGGGATGCTGCGGTGTAGTGATAGTGTATGTAGATCAGTAAGCACAGTCCCATTTCCCCGCCCCCTGCCACATGCACTCACAAGTACACCTGCAGGCATACCGGCTTATCTTCGCAAGTCTCTGGACTTTGTGAAGCACCTCACCTACACTCACAATTAGGAGTACAACTTTCCCAGCACTGCAGGGATTGGCAAAAGAGAAGTGGATAAATACTAACAGTTTTGTCAGCTAACATAACAAAGAACAGGAAACCTGCATTTCTATTCTCAGAGTGAATAGTGGTGTAGCATGCATTTTGCATAATAAAGTCTGTAGTCATTGCTTTTTACACTTTCAGGAGGACCGAAGGCTGAGGCATGTAATGATTCAGCCGGGGTTGGCAGTGGATGCCACTCTTTGTTCTGCAGGTTCATCGCCTTCTAAACATAACATACTTCAGAGACTTTGTTTTGCCTTTGCTAATCTGTCAAAGACTTACAGTGTTCAGCCGATATGAAAATGTCTCATAATGGAGAGGAAGAGCTCTTGGGATATCAAAGTGCTGCAGGGAAGAGATGTCACAGAAATGCAGAAGGTAAATAAATTCCCCCTCTCTCCCCATCGTGAGTTCTAGTAAATATCTACAACCTGCTCTGTCAATACTAATGTTCAGAACATTTATCAAAAGATGTGATGTAACTGGGAATACATATTGAGAATATATATTGAAAGGGCAAGGGGACAAGGTTGAACTTGTTCCATATTGCAGGGAGGTTATGCAGGAAGGAAACTATTCTAATGAACAAAATAGCTGATTTGTACTTGGGCACAGCAATCTAAGCTACACCTCACTTTGGAAAATGGATCAGTTTTCTTTCTGAAGCAAGAACAAAGTTTTCCCACACTCACGATGATGTTCTGATTGTAGACGTTCAATGCCCTTGATCGCTAAGCCTTAAGGTACTATCTGTACCATACAGTTAAAGCAGTATCATACCACTGTAAACAGTCACGGCTTCCCCCAAAGACAGCTTGTTAACGGTGCTGAGAGTTCTTAGGAGACCCCTATTCTCCTTACAAAACTACAGTTCCTACAGTTCCCTGGGAAGAGACATTGACTGTTAAACCACTCTGGAAACTAAAGATCTGTAAGGGGAATGGTGATCTCTTAACAATTCTCCACACCCTTAACAAACTACAATTCCCAGGTATGATACTGCTTTAAATGCATAGTGCAGATGGGGTATTCGTCACTTTAATGATGGAATGTATTTCCTAGACAATGAGAGTGACTGTAGCGGGTGGAGTGGCCTTCTTCAATCTCTCAATTTTCCATATAAAACCTGTCTAGTGTTCCTACACCTCTTGAATGTCTGGCTCTTGTTACTTTTTCAATCTTTTCAGCACCAGCATTTCTTTGATAGAAGGTGCTTGACACTGACATTTTGCCAAAATTGAAATGTGATGTGAATTTAGGAGTTCTCCATCAGGTGAATCACTTGGGGAATTTTGCGGGAAGCCTAAAGAATTTGAATAAGGCCAGTAAAAAATTATCTGGCCAGTTCTGTTGCACACACCTAATTTGATCCCATGTTTCCACCAAAGTGGAAGTCAAAGACTATTAAAGGTATTTTGATTATTATTGTTTTTAGTTGAGAACTGCGCTGGGACATTTGTGAAGTGTAAAAGTTGGTGGATAATTAAGTTCTGATCCACACATTAGTCCAAGAGGTGCATATCAGGTCCATTTGCATTGGCATTTCAAAGACTGAATTCTTCAAGCATCCTTAATGCAGCAAATACATATTTTTAGCTGGCAAGCAACTCCAAAAAGGCATTGTGGATAGAGTTCTTAAGCAAGTTTCCATTTCCTTTCATGAACTCATTTTGTGGCCCTCATACACGGTTATTAGTATATTTTTAGTAGGACTAAATATATTGAGCAAATTGATCTGGTCCATTTGTAGCATACACCCAAGTGTCGAAGCTTGCACTTTAATTTCATTTTGAGCTTTGGTTGATGCTGTATAGTGTTTCCTGCAATAGCAAAGTCAGCCTTTAATGTACTGTTAACATGCTTAGATACTTAGAGCCAAAGGGTTTGGGAAAGATATTACAACTACAACAAATTCCTGTATTTATATTCATTAAGATTTAGTGTACTGCATGTACATAAAATCTTCCATGTTTATAAGGAACTCTCACATGTTGCCTACCTGCCTAACTGCTTTGCAGTGCTGCAGAAGCCATTGACTAATCTCCTGTGATGTCCTGGAACATTCATAAACATTCTAATTTCTGGAAGTTGATTCTTCAGTCATAAAGTGTTCACTCAGGGGAATCAACAGTAGAGCTGCGCACCAGTTCTGATCAAATCCCAGATCACAAACTGAATAGGGCTGATTTGGGTCGATCCAGGAGTTGCTGTGTATGATTTAATGCAACCCAGGATTTCCCCAGTCCACTTGGATGGACCCAGGGCTGTCAAACATAGGTGGTAGTCACACAACTATATGTTTAATCGGGGTTTGCAACTCTAAATAAACATCTGCTAAGCAATAAGGGGAAGTGCAAAGGAGACGCAGGCAGAAACTTTTACCTGTCCCTTCATAAGTAAGTATTATAGCAGGGATGGGGAACCTGTGGTCTTGTTGGGCTATAGCTCCCTTCATTTCTGACCATCAGCTATGATGATGGAATCTAATAACAGCTGGAAGGCTACAGCTTCCCTCTCTCTGTGATATAGCATGGGAGGTGTTCCATATGATGTTTACCAGAACATTGGAAGCAACAATGTGGAAGAAGTGAATTCTGGTTTAATGATGTACTTCTCAGCAACAAATGCCGGATGTGGAGCCCTAATGAGTGGCATCTCCAGGGGTTTGTGACAGAGTTTGCCTGCTCTTTGAAACATATATTGGAGGCCATGGTGTGCATAGAGACACATTTTAGGTCCTATTATTGTACCTTTCCCAGAATTGTTTGAGTCAGAAAATGGAGAAGAATCCATTGCTATGAGGACAGCAGTGCTTTAGGTTTAGAAAGGAGTTTGCAGCACTTGTTTGCAGCCTCTCCATTTTGTCTGTCCGTCCACATTTGCTTTTTCTAAAGCTAAACCATTTTCGTAGCAGAACGTTCCTGAAATTGCAAATCAGTTAGTTGTGACTTAACTCTCCAGCAAAACCTAGCTTAATACATGGGCTGAAAACATGCTACCATTAATGTAATGAATACATTAAATGCATTTTAAACAGTCTACTGCAAGTTGTTGTTGTTGTGTTAAAGACCATTTGTCTAGTCTGTGTGCTTAAGAGCATATAGCTTTGACAGTGGCAATTGCATCAAGCTAGTAAAGAGCCATCATTTGTGTTGAGATGCTTCTGCTAAGCAAAACTGCTTTCACCTTCAAGGGCATAGTGGAATATTGCCATAGAGACCATCTATTTTTAGAAGTAACTACTGAAGAGCCCCCTTGTGCTTTGTACTTCCTATTTTGTATTTATCATGGATAAATATCGCCTTAATTTTTGTGGACGTATACAGTTTGCGGCATAGGAGTTGTGCAAAGTGGGGTCATATCCTGTTCATTGCTTTACATTAATGAACTGGGAGATCCATCAGGTGACAGTTGTACCCAAACCTGAGGTTTGCTGGCTCAGAGTCCATAACATCTTATGTTGAGACACAGAAATACTGCAACGTCAATTATATTATTTGGTCTTAGAGATGATATGACTATATTGCTCAACTCTGGGCAGCAACCAAGTGCTGAATGCAGACACACACTCTACAGCAGTGGTGTCCAAACTTTTTTCAAAGAGGGCCAGATTTGATGAAGTGAAGGGCCATGAGGGCCGACCAAAGAGCTTTTTTTATGATTGAAGTTGTAAAGCTTTTTTTAGTTTTTCATGTTTTTAAGGGTTGAAGTTGTTGAGGGTTTTTTTAGGATTTTACCCCAGGAAATGAACTGCCACAGAGGCTGGATTAAACTGACCAGTGGGCCAGATTAAGCCCCCGAAACAGACTCTGGACATGGTTGTAAGCTGTCCTGATAAATGGTTGGGGCACTGGATCTTTGCCAAACCAGCAACTTCCAATTTCCAAGTGGAACAGTTGGATTTGAACAGTTCTGGTTCATCTTCTCCAAGCTTGGCCTGATGATGCTCAAAGAGATCTTGTTTTTTGTCAAAGCTCTATGACAGGGGTCAGCGATTTTTTTCAGCAGGGGGCCGGTCCACTATCCCTCAGACCTTGTGGGGAGGAGGCAGACTATATTTTGGAAAGGTAAAAAATGAACAAATTCCTATGCCCCACAAATAACCCTGAGATGCATTTTAAATAAAAGGACACATTCTACTCATGTAAAAACACACTGATTCCTGGACCGTCTGCGGGCCGGATTTAGAAGGCAATTGGGCAAGATTTGGCCCCCAGGCCTTAGTTTGCCTACCCATGTTCTATGATTGGCCAGGAAGATCAGTCAGGCCTCAAAGTACTAAATGGGTGCCTATCCCTCTGACCCGGCACATTGTAAGCTGGTGTTCTGGGGAGCTAAGGGGCGGCAAGACACAGCTGGCACAGACAGCCCTCAGTGAAGCTGTTTCCTAGTGTTCATAGCCAAAGCCTTCACCTGGACCCACTGGCAATTCCTGAAAGACAACTCCTCCAATTTACCCTTTGTTCATGTCTAATCGAAGTCACGTGGCTCACTCCTTGTATGAATGAACTGGATCAGGCATCAGAGCTCATTCTCTGAATAGCCCCACATCGTCATTTATGGAAAGCACACCCATGAGAAGGTCACCAGGCACTTTCATTGCTGAGTTTTGGGCACTAGGATTAAGGCTGGGTTTTTTTTTATTTTTCAGGGCATTTTCATGAATAATTTGTTGAAGTATTGGACTCTGAAACATGTCGTTTAATCATTAGTTATATGCAGTTTTGCTTGTTGTTTCTATATATTATTTAAGAGGTGTATTTATTTGAAATTTATGGCTGCTCACATTTTTGTTTTAGCATTTTCTGTTGTTTTTAACAACCTGCTTCTGTAGTTCTAGATTTATTTTATTGTTGCATTTTATTTTTATTTTGCTTGTGTTATTCTTCATTGCTTTTATAATGTTTAAGTTTAAAAGGAGGGGGCACATTCCCTAAACAAGTATAGTTATGCACACATATGGTGCAGTAGATGTCAGAAATTTGGACAGCGCTGAAAATACCAGACGACTTTTGTGAATGTTCAAAAACTCATAGAGATGCATTCCCGAATGATGACACCTATCTTAGTATTGTTGCTGGCATTCCACAGCATACGCCTGGAATGTGAGGAATACATATCTATATTAAGACATTCCTCAAAGTTATTGGGGATTGGCAGCACTTACATGTGAATGTCTACATTCATCAACTTGTGTACGTTCTCTGCAATACACACACACACTGCTGAAACTAGCATCTTTTTTTATCAGACTCCAGTTAGATGCCAGTCCCAAGTTAGATGCCAGTCCCAAGACATTTCCTTCCTTCCTTCCTTCCTTCCTTCCTTCCTTCCTTCCTTCCATCCATCAGGCAACACTTGGAGTCCTTTCAGCTTGTTTATTTGGGCTTCAGTCCATGTTGCTGCTGTTATTTATTGGATGTACAGTGGTACCTCAGGTTACATACTCTTCAGGTTGAAGACTCTGCTAACCCAGAAATAGTGCTTCAGGTTAAGAACTTTGCTTCAGGATGAGAACAGAAATCGGGCTCCAGCAGCGCGACAGCAGCAGGAGGCCCCATTAGCTAAAGTGGTGCTTCAGGTTAAGAACAGTTTCAGGTTAAGTACGGACCTCCGGAATGAATTAAGTACTTAACCTGAGGTACCACTGTATTAGTCTCTCTCTCTCTCTCTCTCTCTCTCTCTCTCGTTTTACAAAAAGTAAACTTAAAGCAACTTAAAGACCAATGCAAAGCTAAAACAAAATAAAAGCTAAAAACATTGATATGCACATTGATTTTGCTGTAGCAAAAGCATATCCCACCCACTGAAAGAGGCTTATCCTACTTACTCCCAAGTCATCCAACTGACTTCAACAGGAGGACACTTGGGTGAATCAAGTTCTCACCTTGTGTTCAGCGTTCATTAGAACATTCTACCTGAAACTGATTTCTTAACTTCGAAGGCTGCGCATGCACGAGGAGACTGCTTTTGTTCCTAATTTATGGTCCATTCAGCTTGCATAATTGTTATGTGTTGTTTCATGGTGGCTGGCGAAGCTCTCCGCAATCTACACAATAAAATGTAATGATCTACTCTTTCCACTGCCTGTTTCTCCACCAAGCCAAGAGTACCAAGGGAGCCAATAATAAATGATCCACACGAACTGAAATGTTAGGGAAGAGCTCAGAAAAGTTATTTTCACATTTTGCTCACCAAATAGAGCTATGACTTGTGTTAAATGCCAGCTGTGAGGTATGATTGGTCTGAATACCAAGAGAGCATAAGAGATTCATGCGCTAATGAATCAAATCCTCCCATTATAATATAATGTGTTTTTCCCCCCTTTTCTTTTTAACATGCTTCTCTTCAGCATTTTCCTCTTTTAATCATCTATAGCTCTTCCCTGCTCACATCTCACTCTCAGTCGAGACAAATATCTTCAAAGAATAGGCAATTTTCATAGCCATTAGCAACACCCAGAGTACAACTGCTGTAGCTGTTATTTTTCTATTATTGTAAAAGGGATTTAGATTAGTTACACCTTGAAATGTGTGCCCTCACTTACGTTCCAGGAAACAAGATTTGCAACTTATTTTTCTACTGATATCAAACCTTATTCTTGGTCAGTTGATGTATGTATTATATCCTCTGCTTTCGGATGCTGAGATCCTCCTTGACTTTGACTGAAATTGGGCTATATTTATACAGATGATTTTGTTTTTGTTTTTTTAAAGAGATAAGATTATGGTTAATACTAGTGTTCTTGCAGTGTAGAATCATATAGTGATTCTTTCCCCCTAAATAGGCCTGAATGAAAAGAAAGCCATACACATAGGATTAAGGCTGTAATCCCATACACACTTACCCCCTGAACTCAGTGACACTCACATCTTTGGGATGGAGATGGAATTCAATTCAGTTTGTATTTAAAGATGAGCACAGCTAATTCATACTTGATGAAACAATAATTGAACCATAGCACCAGCATCCTTAAAAATTAACATTTCTCCAAACTTGCAGTGCAGTTTTCCACAAAAATCCACGTATTAGGGCAAGGTGTACATATAAATGCACATGTTAGTGAAAATAACATGCAAATTCATCATATTAGGGGAAATTGCTTGCAAAAATGTGTATATTTGTCAAAATTGCATACAAATATGTGATTATTAGGATAGATTCACACTAGAATGCTGTTGAGTTTTCAAGAGGATTTTTTTTTCTAATGGCAATTGGTGCAAAAAGGTGAAGAACTGAGTTTAAGACTGCAGAAACAAAAAACTGGGAGAACCAAAATGGACAAGTTCTTCCATCCCTAGATCAGAGTAGACGTTCATATGACTGCAGTGTAAATCATTTGCTGGCTCAGTTCAGAAAGCATCAAGCCTCACTTAGCAGGAGAGATCAGCTCAATTTAATCAACTTTTTAACAGATGTCATTAATAACTTTTGCCTTTACAAATCATGCCACTTGCCTTGTGAACAGCTTCAGCATTTGGGATACTGAGCTTAACTGAGCTGTCCAGAAGACTTTAAGCCTTAGCATCTCGCCATGATGCTAATTTGTAAGTCGCCATCCACATGAGTCTAAATGTGATTTACATAATAACAACTAAAAATAAGCTTCTGAAACAGTCACAAAAAGGACAACTAGAGATAGGTTTGAAAACAATAAGCACCTAAGGCAGAGAGACCTTTTAACCCAGCTGGGAAAGCTTGTTGAATCAGAAATATTTCTGGAAAGTACAAACAGAGAGCACATGTCATATCTCAACAGGGATCCTGTTCCACAGAACAGGGGCAGCTACACTGAAAGACTCTTACACTGGTAAAATCATAGAATGATTTGTTGGCAGGGATAGTACTTTCAGCAGTAACTTGTGCTCACCATTGAGGCAGGAATATTGGGGCACTTCTTTGTTGGTGTCACTGAGCAGTTCTGATCAGAGGGACACCTACACCCATACAAACGTCCCATGTTGGGCAAAAGATTCCTTAATTGCAGGGGATTGGAATATGACAACAACAACAACACAACAACAACAATTTCTTTGTACCCCGCCCATCTGGCTGGGTCTCCCCAGCCAGTCTGGGTGGCTGCCAACAAAGATTAAAAACACATTAAAATGCCACACATTAAAAACTTCCCTGATGTCTTCTAAATGTCAGGTAGTTGTTTATCTCTTTGACATCTGATGGGTGGGTGTTCCACAGGTGCCACTACCGAGAAGGCCCTCTGCCTGGTTCCCTGTAGCTTGGCTTCTCGCAGTGAGAGCAGGTCCTTGTGGTTCCTTCCAACTCTTATGATTCTATGAACCCCCCCCCCAACACACTCAGAGCTGCTGGTCGGGGGTTTGGATTTCTCTGTCTGACATCATTTGGATTAAATAATCAAGTTTATTCAAACTATTTCCAAACTGAACTTAGTTTGCCCATCAAAATGGCAATGTTGTGCTGGCATATATACAGGTGGGTGAGACAATGTCAGTGCAAGGATAGGAGACTTTGTGATAAATGTGTTGTTGTTGTTTTTTTAAAAAATCTTCCTTCCTCCTTCCCAAAGCTGGGCAAGTGCTAATCAGGCATTGGGAAGGAGGTAGGAGAGCTCTAGGACCCTGTCAAAGCCCTCAAGCCACTTCCCAAAGCCCGTCTTAAGATGGCACTGCAAGGTCTGAAGGCAGGGTGTCAAATGACCTCATACAGGGTTGTATATGGCCAAGTTCCACTCCTGTCAGTGAGGAGGCAGATGAGCAGGGCCAGAGGGCTTCAAGGATTGGCTATGGGCCCCATTTGGGTGTAAAAAAGGTAAGGTAAAGAACCCCTGGACTGTTAAGTCCAGTCAAAGGTGACTATGGGGTTTGTGGCGCTCATCCCGCTTTCAGGCCAAGGGAGCTGGTGTTTGTCCACAGACAGCTTTCCGGGTCATGTGGCCAGCATGACTAAACCACTTCTGGCGCAATGGAACACCGGGACAGAAACCAGAGAGCACAGAAACGCTGTTTACCTTCCCACCACAGTAGTACCTATTTATCTACTTGCACTGGTATGCTTTTGAACTGCTAGGTTGGCAGGAGTTGGGACAGAGCAACGGGAGCTCAGCCTGTCGCGGGGATTCGAACTACCGACCTTCTGATCAGCAAGCCCAAGAGGCTCAGTGGTTTAGACCACAGCGCCACCTACGTGTGGGTGTGGGGATTGGCAGGTGCCCCACAATATTGATCCCCTGACACTCACTCTTAGTGTGTCAGTTGTTCATACTAAACAAGGAATAAGTTTAGTCACAATATTTAATCATGAAATATAACAGAAACAATGGATAAATGAGCCCATAAATAAGAGAATGACAGCAAGGAGAGTCCATGTGGTGTAGTGGTTAGGGTGCTGGATTAGGACGTAGCAGGCATGGGTTCAAATCCTCACTCACCCATGTAGCTCACTGAGTGACCTTGGGACAGTCAGGATCTCTTAGCCTAACCTATATCACAAAGTTGTTTTGATGATTAAAGGACAGGATAGAAGCATAATAATAAATAACATTAAAATATGGGAGTTGGGAGGGGGAAGGTTTTGTAAACTATCACTGATCAGCTTTAAAAACCACAATCCATATATTCCGAAGGAAGTATATTCATCTGATGAATATACCTGCTGTAACAACAACCAGAAGGCAAATGATATCAAAGTCTACAGATAAATGTGCTGATTGACTGCTTCAAAACTAAGGAGTTGGGGGAATGACAAATTCTATCATCTACCCAAAATATATCTATAAAAGCCTCTTTTGCTGTTTACTTAAAACACACAAATGCTCACTCACACACATCCTTCTGCTTAAGGGGAGAATAGGAAAGCAATACTCAGTCAGCGCTGACAGCAGAGACTCTAACAAATGGCAGTGGTCTTTCTTGTCAACACAGATCTCGCTTGCAACAGGGAGATAAAGTTCTGCTCAGAAACCTGAAGCACCAGCTGCAAAAGAGATATAAGCTGCCTGGCTGTGTCTCGACAGAGGGCGGAGGGAGGAAATTGAATCCGCTGTACTTTGTGACAAACAAGCGCACCACCATTAACTAATGACATGGCAGATAAAATAAATGGAGGTGCTAACTGTAATGTGTTTGGGATCTGAAAATAAGCTGTTAGGATTAGGGAGGGGAGGTGTCAGGACTTGACTCTGCAATAGGTCTTGAGTGAGTTTCCTGAAGGATGTTGTGGACGCAGGTCACATCCACCCCATTCGTTTACAGCACTCCTACGCCCCTTTAACAGTCATGGAGAATCCAGGTGACTGTAGTGTGTTAAGGAGGCTGGGAACTGTAGCTCTGTGATACTGGCACCTTTAACAAACTACAATTTTCAGGACTCTTTGGGGGAAGTAATGACTGTTAAAGTGGTATAAGAGTGCTTTAAATGGATGGTGTGGTTGTGGAAAATGTCGATCATTTTCCCTACCTGGGCAGTTATCTTTCGACAAGGGCCAACACTGATGCCAAAATCTAGCATTGCCTGAGCTCTGCGAGTGCAGCTTTCTCCCGATTGAAGTGCAATGTTTGAGGACCAGGGCATTCGCAGGGAAACCAAAATGCTTGTTTACAAAGCTATTGTACTACCAACCTTACTGTATGCTTGTGAAACATGGACCCACTTATAAACGCCATCTCCAACTCCTCAAAAGATTCCATCAACGGTGTCCCCAAAAAATTTTACACGTCACTTGGGAAGACAGGCAAACTAATGCCAGTGTACTGGAAGAAGCAAAGATCACCAGTGTTGAAGTGATGATTCTTCAACATCAACTTCGATGGACTGGTCATGTTGTGCGGATGCCCAATTATCGGCTTCCAAAGCAACTATTCTATTCTGAACTTAAAAATAGAAAGAGTAATGCTGGTGGTCAACAAAAGAGGTTTAAAGACTGTATCAAGTCAAATCTAAAAAAATTAGTATAAACACCGACAACTGGGAAACACTGACCTGAGAGCTTCAACTGGAGAGCAGCCTTTCCCAAAGGTGTCATGGACTTTGAAGACACTTGAACTCTGGACGAAAGGGAGAAACTTGCTAAGAGGAAGGCAGGTTTGGCAAACCCTCACCATGATCATGCGGGACGCGGGTGGCACTGTGGGTTAAACCACAGAGCCTAGGACTTGCTGATCGAAAGGTCGGCGGTTCGAATCCCCGCGGCAGGGTGAGCTCCCGTCGTTCGGTCCCAGCTCCTGCCCACCTAGCAGTTCGAAAGCACCCCTAAGTGCAAGTAGATAAATAGGGACCACTTTCTAGCGGGAAGGTAAACGGTGTTTCCGTGTGCGGTGCTGGTGCTGGCTCGCCAGATGCAGCTTCGTCACGCTGGCCACGTGACCCGGAAGTGTCTTCGGACAGCGCCGGCTCCCGGCCTCTTGAGCGAGATGAGCGCGCAACCCTAGAGTCGGTCACGACTGGCCCTGACGGGCAGGGGTACCTTTACCTTTACACCATGATCAACTCCTGCCCGGAAACCTATGTCCCCACTGTGGAAGGACATGTGGATCCAGAAGTGGCCTCCACAGTCACTTACGGACTACTGTTAAAACTGGGTTTATGGAAGACAATCTTACTCGGCTACGAGTGATAGAAGAAGAAGAAGAAGAAGAAGAAGAAGAAGAAGAAGAAGAAGAAGAAAGTGCTTTAAATGGATGGTGTGGTTGTGAGCATAGAAAGCCAACTCGTACCAGTTCAGAATGAATGTCCATTTAGCTCAATATTGTCTGCTCCGTCCAGCAGCAGCTCTCTAGGGTCACAGGCATAAAGGATGAGTTCCCATGACTTGATGGTTTGAGCTGGAGAGTCTAAGGATCAAATCTGGGATCTACTGCATGGGACGTTCTGCAGTGAGATGTTGCTCATCAATCTTGGGAAGAGGACCAAGAAGAAAGGCACCCAGAGTATGGGATGCTATCATCAAGCTAGTCCTGTTGCCACTAGCCACCAGCCTCTCCTCCAGAGACAGGAGAACAAGAAGAAGGTCCTCTGAACAGAGACAAGGCAATGTGAGTTGTTTTGGCTCAGGCCTCTGGAAGATTTCTACCACCGCCGAGGTTTTAGGATTTAACCCGCTGCACCAAGGCAGAGCATCCGACCCCTAAAGCATCCCTGCATAAGAAAAGACCACTCTCAGACAGCATGGCCCCTGACTGAACTGCTGTTGAATCTTGAATATAAGAAGCCCTTAAGACGCCAAATGACATAAAAGAAGCAGTTGCTTTTGGCTATGCAGATCAACACATTAAGTTTTAATTGGTTTAATTTAGTGAACTGCTAAAATTACTGTAAACATGCCTTGTGCTTTCTTGTCTTCTATCAAGACGTCAATTCCTTCATTACAAGCGAATGTAATATTCAGTTGACAGATACAGTGATTTGCATAGTATTAAATAAGAGCTGGTTCGAACCATAAGGTTCCCTGTTCTCTTTCTAAAATATCTGCTTTCTCTCTTCTTTCTTTTTGTCCCAGAATGCCAGTCAGACTTTCTCCTGCGCTCCTCCTCCCTCCACCATCACTGCCATAGATCAGTAGAAGATTCATCATACTCTTGAGTTCTATGAAGAAAGGAGGATGCTCTTTGTGAGCTAATATATTTTACTGGTTGAGCACTGAAGATGGTACAGGCAGGCCATTAAAGTTACCCGGGGGCTTCTTAAGGGGAGATAATAGCCAGCTACTCTTATCTCAGGCTGACAGAAACATGGCACACCAAGGAATGGCACAATTCATACAAGTCTGTTTGTGCAAAGGCAGGGGGATTGCATGAACACACAAAAGATGATGGGGGGGGGGAAAGAAAGCTAAACTAAAGAAGACTGATTCTCAAGTTTTTCCTTTCTGTACAACTGCAAAGATTCCTTCCAGGATTCTCTGTAAGTCCTGGAGTGGACTTCACTATACTTAGCCCAGAGCATTCTGGAATCCTGGTCTAGATCAAGGAATGGACCTGCAATAGACACTGAACTTGGGACATTTGTCATAGGAATAGTTGCTCCAGTTCTGCAAAATATGAATGATCTGTAATGCCTGCTTTCTCTGGAAGAAAGCAATGGCTGATCTGGCAAGGCTGTTGTGAGAAGATTGTGCGTGTGTTGCTAATCATTATATAAATGCTCTGACATGTCGCCAAACATAGGAGCCAACTCCTAGGGGCTGAGGTCCCTTCGGCCTCCACAATAAAATATTTGCTGCCTCCCAAAGCGCAGAGGAAAGATAAGTGTGGATAAGTCCAAAATTAAGACACCATGTCTAAATGTTTCTATCTAGATTCCCATTTATCATTGCATTCTCCTCTTTAGGGAAAATTCTTTAGCTTCCCCTCCTGCTTTAATATTGTGCTACTGATATTTTAAACTGATTGCATTTTTTTCATTTTATGATACACCTGACAGTTAGTTGCCCTGAGGGTCCCATTAAGATGGAAAGTGCAGGATAAAAACGTGTTTTGTTTTCTTTTATAAATAAGATAGGTAGATAGAAAGGTACTTACTTTCATGCTCACTTCAGCCCCTGATTAGTTCCTGGATACTATCTGCCATCAGCATCTCAATACCACCAAGGGAACGTTATTTCATTATAAATGGTTGGGAAGCTCAGTCCATATTGAAATGAATGGGGATTCTGCAAGAGCAGCTATTTGCAAACTGGAGCCTGGTTATATTAGAGAATTGATATAAACTATGGGCATCGATTTCCTTATTTATTTTCTTTCTTTTCCTCCAGCACTGATAAGCTTCTATTATTTCACCACTTTGGCAGTTTTAGTAGTTTGAAAAAAAAGTTCATTTTAAAATTTGGGTATGTTTGCCCATTGTATTTATTCTTTTGCTACTTTATGTTTATCCCTGCAGATTTTTATGTTAGACTATATATGTGCTAACATAAAAACGAGAAGACGAAAACATAAAACTGCCCCAAGAATTAACTGTAATGGGTTCAGGAGAATTCCTGAAGGAAGAGGACGAGTGGGTTTTTCCCACATTTCTTTTCTAAAAAATAATTTGAAACTTTAAAACACAATTAACTGTGCAATAAGGGATATTTAGAGTACTGGATGGTTCAAGGAGAGGCGTGCTAATACACAGTGTGTATAGTGATTACAACAACATTAAAAAGAAACACACAGCATAAACCTGGTTCAATATTTAGGTCACATCTGCACTTAGAACAGTATCATTCCACTTTAAATAGCCACGGGTTCCCTCAAAGCATACCGGGAACTGTAATTTCTTTCAAAAGTTCTGAGAGTTGTTCAAAGACTGCTAGTTCCTCCCACAGAGCTACAATTCCCAGAGTTCCCAGTTGTTAAACCAGTTGCAAACCAATTACAATCAGAACTAGAGTAGTTCCTAAAAGTATGTATCATAGGCCAGGGGACATCTTCAGCATGTGATGAAAGTTCGATGATTATGGTGCCACACACACCTCTGCGGGGAAGGAATTCAACAGCCAACAGCACTCCAAGCTTCTAAAGATGGAGGAACGACAAAAGCTGCCCAGTGGTGATCTTAACACCTGGAAGGGTCTACATGCAAGGAGTCAATCTTTCAGACATTTGGGGCCTACGTCGTTTAAGGGCTTTAAATGCTACCTTGAGCAACTTCAGTTGCCCCAGAAACAAACTAGTAACAATCAAATGTGTTGCATTACGTGCAGAGAGGGTTTTTTACATTAGAGAAATTAGAATATATTCTACCCTCGCTACCATCTGAAGTGGTACCAGAACCAACAGAGTATAGTGTGTAAGTTAAACCAAGGAGGCCTGAGTTCAAATCCTCACTGAGCCACAAAGCTTGTAAGGTGACCTTGAACCAATCACATTTCCATTGTGAGGATTAAATGGGGGAAACAGAACCTTGCAAACAATCCTGAGTTCCTTAGAGGCTAAATAACTCTGTGATTCATAATACATGAATCCTATCTCTCATCCTGAGTAAATATTAGGCACCTCGGGGGGGGGGCAGGGAGAGAATCCCACTGGCAAATGCTTTTAGGGCACAGATAGCACACGGATATGTAGAAAACATACAGCACCTAGTGGACAGTTTTTACCACTGTGCTCCCAAGCCATTTCACCAAACAAATTCTCCTTCACTTCAAATTGTGCCTGTGAGTGGTTGGAGTGAGGGAAACACTTGTAAATTCTCTGCACAGCGATATTCTCTCTCTTTCTCTCTCATATGTACCTGCTCTAAGTGTGGCAAACGAGGTCAACTGGATTTCCTTCTGGAAATGAACCTCAAGATCCTCCATCTCCAATTCAAGCTAGAAATTAGTAGTTTTTTGAAGACAGAGAAACGTGGCATTTTCTGCTCCAGGAGAAATCATCCTCACTTTCCATACTCAACGAGGTCAGATCATCTACTGCAACACAGTAACCTTTCAAATAACATATGCACTAGCTTGCTTGACTGGACCGCCCACCTTTCTCAAGTACAGAAAAAAGACCAGAGAAAAGGTCAGTGTGTCATAAACGTATCGTGGAAAGTGCAAGAGTTGTGACAACTAAATAAGAAACACCACCTTTATAAGAATACAGGTTCATACTGCACAATACTCAGAGTCAGGACACTTGATAACATGGAACAGGTTTGTGGGCTTCAGTTTATGTAGAGTGGCTGGGGCAACCTAGCCTGATGGGCAGGGTATAATAAAAATAATGCCCTACAACAACAAGGTAGCACTTAATCCACACATTATTATGCAAATAAAATGGATTCATGGGTACAGAGGTGCAAAAGTGCCATGGACCAGTAAATGATGGTTTGTCCTCTCAGGTTTGAACCAGGAATCAGATCTTCAGGGTTAAGGAACATAGGAATGTGCCCTATACTCAGTGAGACCATTGGTCCCTCTAGTTCATTGTGGCAGCAGCTCTCCAGAGTTCCAGATAGCTATTTCCTGTCCCGACTTCGAGATGTGAGGGATTGACCCTGGGACATTCTGCAATGCACTGAGCCCCGGCCCTTCCACTATTCCCTATGACAGTTGCTACCAGGTATCTTCCTTGCTCCTTCTACTATTAGGAGAACATTCTGACGTCAAGGCCAGAAAATGCAGCTTTAATCTTTCTGTTTACTACAGTAGTGACTGTTAATCTACTTCTGCTGACGACTGCTCAGGTATCTCCTACCCTGCTGTTGAGGGGATCTGTGGCCCAGTCAAAATGCAGTTCCTGGTACACAATTTTGGTCTTTAGGCCAGTTGTTGTGCAGGTAGATGTCCAAATACTTGCCTCACCCTGCCATTGGCATTCAGGCTGAAGACTAAAGAGTGTGACAGGAAGCGAGGATGGTTGGGCGTTCAACTAAAAAATGTAGTACATAAGAGAACGGGTGTGCTTCCTTAACTGCATTAGCCTGATGAGTTGGAAAAGGGTCCAGATGCACTTTGACAGATGTACATATAAATTACTCATAGCCATATCAGCGCAGAATGCTTTCCAAAACAGAATTTGAACTTTGGTTGCTTGACGGATAGGGGGAAAAGTATCATTATGGGTCAATAAAACCATAATCAGTTTCTACTACTAAAAGTACACATATACTTAAAGTCTGCTCATATTCTATGAGTCTCCTATGGAATTTTATGGGAAGAACAGGTATTTCACGTTGTAAAATATAACGCAAATGCAGGTTTCAATGTGTACCTAGGAGGAATATGCTATATGTGGAACACGTAGTAAAAAAACCCTGTAAATGGTGAATGAGAAGTCTAGCAGTGAGCTAGTGGTATGTCAAGCCAACCTCTATGGGCATCTGCCATCCTCTTGTTTATCAGTTGACAACTTGTTAAGATAATTAGCTAACACTAATCACCCACCTGTGGAACACAGAAGCTGAACCTGGCCTATCCCATTTGAACAATTTTGTTTCGTGTATCATTAGAAAGAGCACACAAGCTGTCGGGTAGCATACTTCAGTGCAGAAGAGGTACAAGCAAACACCTCTTTCAATAATGAAACCAAGTAAACACAATTTACGACCCCATAGAAACAGCCAATGCATTCCTGACTCATTTTATCGCATTATCTATGTACCTGACTAAAATCTTCATCTTTACAATGATCTGGCCCATCTTACAACCTTTGCAGAAGGATTAGTTTGTCAAAGTTAATGAACATGGGGAAATATGAAATAGAGGTGCTTGTCTCCTCTGAAGAAACAAATAGGTCATTAAGCCATTAAATATGGGAACACCACCTGGAGAGGGTGGATTAATGGTGGAGTTTTACAGCTTACCCTCTGATCACGTTCCACGGCGTTTCTGACAGTGTAAAAGAAAACAGAACAGTCACCCAGCTCTCAGCCTAATAAACTAAACCACAGGACTCCTTTTCAAAAAGATGGTGTGTTGCCACCTTCCTGAAGGATGGAGCATCTAACAGATGCAGATCATAGAGAAATTGACAGGTGATGCTTTTTGCCCCAGCATGGAGATGTCGCTGTGGGGAAAGCTTTGCAGCTGTTGGTTTCTGCCTGTTAAAGACATAGATCAAAGAGAGGAAAGCACTGGCACGTGAGCCAGATGTGGCCCATGAGGCCTCCCCATCTGGATTATATGCATCCCCTCCTCCCTGAATGGTAATTAGACTGGAAATCTTTCCTTTGGAGCCATGGGTCTAAGAGCAGTTGAGCTATGCAAAGAAAGGAGACAGAAAAACTAAGCAAAGTTTATAATACAGTGGTACCTCAGGTTACAGACGCTTCAGGTTACATACGCTTCAGGTTACAGACTCCGCTAACCCAGAAATAGTACCTCGGGTTAAGAACTTTGCTTCAGGATGAGAACAGAAATCAGGCTCCGGCGGTGCGGCGGCAGCAGGAGGCCCTATTAGCTAAAGTGGTGCTTCAGGTTAAGAACAGTTTCAGGTTAAGAACGGATGTCCGGAACGAATTAAGTACTTAACCCGAGGTACCACTGTACTTTGGAATAGAGTTGCCATAATATACAGTATGTCCTAAAGCTAATTTTAGTTTGAATTTGGGGTTATTCTTTAGGACAAACTTATGAGGAATTTCCAGGAATCCAAAAAGATTGACAATAAGCACTCAGGCTGTCGGAAGGAAGCGGGCAGTATGATTAAAGGACAGGATCAGAGTGGATGTGGCTACATTCAAGATCTCCACAATAATAAGCCAGATCCTTGCAAATCTATAGAACAAGCAGATTCATGTATCATTCTACATGACTTCACCCTTAGCATTTCACATTCCATCTCTCAGCAGTGATAGGGACTCTGTGGCCTTCCTAATGCTGATTGACTCATCATCATCATCACCATCATCATTTCTATACCGCTTTATATTTTAAAGAACAAATTTCAAAACAGTTTACAAAACATTAAAACATCAAATAAAACAATTGAGAATAAAATAAATCCCTGACCACTGGCTATTCAAGCTGATGATTATGGGTATTGAAGTCCAACAACATCTAGAGGACCACAGGTTTCCTATCCTTGATTTACAGCTTTCCTGGAGGTTATATGGGAATTATAGCTTTTGTTATTCACTAGCATGTAATGATTGCAGCAAAGGAACTACAATATTATGCCTTCCATTTCCTCTGGCAGTCTTTAAAATATCTCATCCTTTTAAATATCTCATCCTTGGTAAGCATCTTCTGCATTACAGCCATGAAAAGAGACAGCTGTGAAAAAGGCTCCGAGAACGTGAAGCAGGGGCAGAAATGTGACCTCTCTCACACACACACTAATAGCCCAAAGACATGACCCATAACCCTCTTAAGTTGAGGGATGCGCATTAAAGGCAATATTCCTGTTGAGATTTCTAACAGTGGTGCATGATGGACTGCAACCTTAAACTCCCAAACATCAGCCCAAAGGCTTTTCTTTAAACCCACTTAGTCCCATTTAGGTCAGTGCGTTGTGGATCATGTTGCTAGTACACCATCAGAGTTGTGTTTGGGAGCTGCTGATGCTACAGAAAGCACACCTGTACTGCAGACTTCAAGGGGATGGCTGTTCAACATTTCTCGTTAAGTCAGAGAAATAGTTGTGCACAAAATTCTGATCCGTTACTGCAAAGTACAAATTACTGCAAAGCACTGAAAAACATTTTAAAAAATGAAGAACTTTGCTAGATCAGGCCAGTGACCCATGCGGACCATGTCCTGATTTTACGGTGGCCAACTAGATGCCCTCAAGCAGAAACTGAGTGCAACAGAACTCTCCCCACTTGCAATCCGCAGCAACTGGTATTCAGAGTCATATCTGACAGCGAACGGAGCACACAGCAACTGAGGCTTATGGCCTATCCATCACAAATAAGCTTCAGTTTCAATTTATTCCTTAGCATTAGCAATGAGTGCAATTCCTCCATCTTGATTTGTAATCAGTATAGCCTTCCCAGGGTTTCCTGGAGAATTCTCAGAGAAAACATGAGTTCTTCCCTTACCTCAAGTTTTCTATGCTCAGCCTAAGGCAAGCCTTTTTGCCACACCAATCCTCTGCTGCCAGAGATACCATCTTTTCCACACTTTTCCAAACTTACTAAGTCCAAATGCAAGGGGAGAGAAACCAGAATCACTAAAGACCAGTGACAGTAGGGGGCTCACCCTATAATCCCATGGCTCCCCCATACAATGAAGGCTTCTGGGAATATTCAGAGCCTCCACTGCACATGGGAACCTGAGTTTCTCTATTCTATATAGTTCTGAGGAAGGCATGAAAAATGTTCAATCTATAGAGGCCTTCAGAAGTTACCATCTGAAACATTCCAAGCACAAGAGGAAGGAGAAATGGAGACACATGCATACATTTGCCCTGCCCTCAATGCTCCCCCACCAAATCTTTGCATACTGAGTGGAAGGTCTAAAGGAGGACCCACATGTAGGCTTCACCAGTAATTGGCTCCACCATTTAAGCTGTAGACTCCATCATGTGATTGGGAATCCTGCCTAACTCTCTCTGCCCTTAGTTGCCCACACTGAAATTAAAATTTATTGGTTGGGTCACCTTTGTCAGAAGTAATCAATGATGTTGCTAGATGCCAACTCTGATTCACTAACCATCAGGGCTTATGGGAACTATCTGATGTAATGATGCTATGGACTTGTGCAAACAAAATCACATAGGGCAAGGATAGCCAACATGGTGCCATCAGACAACAGCTGGAGGGCACAGTATTGGCCACTGTAATTTTGCTTACATAAGCCCATGATATTATTGCATCAGACAAGCATTGTTGTGACATCATAGACAAAATAATGCGAGTTCCTGACACCAAAATGGCGGTGTGAGCAAGAGGAGGATGAAGATTTATCCAGAGAGGCGTAGCATTGAAAAGTGCCCCAGTAAGCGCTGATAATCACATAAAATGAGAGATGTCAGAAAAAGAATGCACAATTAAGGAAAGTAGGTTTGGCTCAGCATTATTTTTAGTTTCTGGATCATCAATTTCTTTCAGCATCATGAATTCTGCAGAACACTGGCTTTTATGTCATAGTGGTGCAAAACATTCCACATTGTAGTTTCTTGTCTTTTTTTTAATTTCAGAGAGAAATATGAATACTTATTTCTATGCCAAAAAGAAAGAACAAAGAAAGAACAAAGAAATATGTGTCAAAATATTTATGAAACCATTGCCTGGCACTCCAATTCGCGGAATGGAAATGGCAACTACTATTTTCCCAAATGAAAAGGTTTATGGCTGTCTTAATGTGATGAAAGCTCAAGGGCTCTGCCGTTATTTCTTCTCTAGCCTCCCTATAGTGTTTCCTTGAATGATGACATGAATCTTTTTCATGAGCCAAGTTTTTGTGAAGAAAGTCCTCAAAACACATTATTAAATATCATAAATGTACAATTGTGTGGTTGATGTCAAGGAGAGTTACCAGTGGTCAATGTGCCTAAAACCATATAAAATGTTAAAATTATAAATCAGCTAACTGTTATGGAAATATGTGTACTTAATTGCCTGCATAAGCCTGATGCGTTAGAGGGGTTTTCAGTAAGCATTTAAAAGTTGAATCTTTATTAGCAGAGTATTCCACAATATTGACCTGATGGCACTAAAGATTCAGTTTCTTGTTGAGGTCTAATGAGCCTCACCAACTTGGAGAACAACCATTGACTCTCCTGCAGATTATCTCAGTGACCAAGCTAAGACAGGTAGTCCCTGAGGTACCTTGTAGCTATGTTGTTCAGAGCTTTGTAAATGAATACAAGATCTACAACTTTCACCAGCCCCAGCCAGCATGGCTGATGGTCAGGAATGATGTGAGTTGTAGTCCAACATCATATGGAGGTTGAGGAAGTCTGCTCCAGACTCATGTGTAGACAATCAGGAGGATGGGCATTGCTGAGACACCAAACAACCCCATGGTATCTGCTTCAATTGTTTTGTGAAGTCCATTTTAAAACACCAAAGAAGCACCAGCAAGTTAATATGAAGTGGGAACATCAACTCTAGATGAATTACCTGCAGGTTAAGGCAGCATTTGCATTTGTAACAAAAGACAAGTTCTTTACTGTGCAGATAATTTTATCTATTTTGAGGATAAGATTCCACTGTGCAAGGATGTTTTGACAACTCAAACTGCTTGCAAAGGGGTAGTAATTGCAGCACTGCTTCAGGTATACTTAAAGGGTAGCTGGAATGCATGAAGGCATTTCAATAAGATAAAGGAGATTTGAAAAAAGCAAATAAGCAGTCCTTGTCCCCTCATTTCTCAATGGCAAATTATTTGAAAGAGCAGGAAGCAAGGAAATATCTTTCTGGGGTCTCAAAAGGCCAGAAAATAAAAGGAGGGGTAAATGTATTTATTACATTCAGGAGACACAAACGCAGGAGGCCAAATAGACATTAAATGATTCTCAAACATTTATTCAAAGCATAAATATGCCACAATTTTGGAATGCAATTTCTCTCCCAATATTTCAGAGATTTCCCTGAGCCTGCCAAAATATCATTTTGTCCTCTAAAAGTATTCCAGAATCATATCTCTTAGTGGCAGTGAAATAGGAGGAATAACACAGAGCCCAAGAAATTCTTATTGGTTTACTATCATTTCCTATTCTCCTTTCTTCCTTAGTATCAATTCTCATTGACCACAACAAAATTGAAATAACTGATAGGCTTCAATCTTTGCTGCTGAAAATAGTCTTTCAAAGCCTCCTTTCAATGTCTTTTCTTCACTGGTGTTAATTGATCTATGTAATTGTGACAGCCTCAGCAATGCCTTGTGCAGGTCCAGTTTGGGTATCTCAGTCCAGACAAATGTGAACCCACTCAAAAGTGGCCCCCTACTTAATTTCCGGACCTGGTGACCAGCCCACAAAACCTTGGTCTTGTTGAGATACAGTTTTAGATTTCCAGCCCTTTTCCAGTGTAATCACATTCAGCATTTGAATTAATGAGCTGCATGATTGTAGCAGCTCATTGCACCTACATACCTGACATGCCGACTCTGCATGCACACCATGTCTCAGTGGCAGCCACAAAGAAAGGGTGAGGTCTTTATGATCCTTTTTGGTCTGCATTCCACCCTGATCTTAGTTGTCCTAACCCTTTTTCTTCCTTTTCAGCAGCTACAAAGGGATTATTGGTGTAGATAGAGGGCATAGGACCTTGTGATTGTACAAAAAGGAAGAGGACTGTGGTCCTCTGCATAATTTTGTATTTATCCCAAAAACGGGCATTCACAGGCCCAATAGTGGGCAAAATGGAAGGCATATTTCTTTTCTCCATGCTTCTGAGTTTGAGGGGTTCTTTTTTGAAGTTGCTACTTATTAATACAACTTCTGAGAATCTCCCTTATACTCTCGTTAGAGGCTTATTAACCCTCCGTCCTGACTGCCTCTGGCAATGGCCCTATGATACATCAAACTTTGGTGGCCAAGAAAGGTAGGAAACACCTAAGAGAAATGCAAACTAAGGTGTTCCAGATGGAGTGTCTAAATGTTGTTTCGGTTCTTCCTTTTGGGAAGAAGGGTTTTTAATGACAGCTAACAGGGGAGAGCTTAGGGATGCCAAGACGCCATGCCAGACAGTATTTTGGAACCGTACTGCTGCTGCAGCTTACATTGGATGGCAAATGTATTGGTTAAAACAGATATATAATTATAACTGAGGAGGTGCATTTTGGAAGCCGCAGCCAGGAGCTGGCAGCTAAAAACAGTCCTGCCTACTTGTTAACAATGTTTTCTCACTGTAATTCTATCCAAAACCAATGAACGCATTGGAAGGAAGCTCACAAGCTTCAGCAGGGTTGGGCGGGACTTTTCAGCCACTATATACTCTCTTTAACAACACAATAAAGTGTTGATTAAAGGGCCTGTCGGCAGCCATTCAAATCAACTGGAGCTGTGCCATGACATTAATTAGATATGTGGACGGCAGCCCAAGTCTACTGCATTTTAGGAATATTGTTTTTCGAAAAATAAAATCATGTAATGCAAACTGGTAGAACAACAGGACCAAAAAAAAGTTCATAGGTAATATTTTTATCACATATTATTCACTGGAGGTAGTGGTCTCAAGGAATCTGTAAGGGCATGAGAGTAGGAATTGGCCTTCTCTTCAATGTCAAGCGAGCCTTTCACCTATGAAATTTCAGAAGGCTGGGTTGCAATTATGGAGGTTACTTGGCATCCTTTAAAGCAGGCAGAGGTGGATTCAGGGGAGCGAGACCAACTTGATTGCACTGGGTGCAGAGCCTTGGGAGCACTGCGAGGGGCGCCACAACTATGACACAGAATAGAAGGTGAGGTGGAGGGGGTTTCCTGCATTTTGGTGTTGCACAGGGTGCCACTGAAATTTGAGACCCCAAAGTCCGCTACTGAAGCAGGTGTGGGTAACCTTTGGTTTTTCAGATGTTGCTGAACCATAACTCCCATCAGCTCTAGCAAGCATGGCCAATGTCCAGAGATTATGGAAGTTGTAGATCAGCGACATCTGGGAGGCCAAAGGTTCCCTACAGCTACTTTAAAGGGACAAGGCACCATATCTAGGTGCAGTTCCATTTTGCAAAGGACATTTCCCCCCCTGTTGGGAGAGGACTTTTGTACAGATGGGGAAAACAAACATGGTCCCCTTCATATGACAAAGCAAAGACTCTCCTCCTGCAAGAGAGGGGAGTGGTTGTGGTCGGGAGCCGGACTCCGCCTGTCAACTGACGTAATCCAATGCCTAAGCCAATACCTTTTCACTTGCTGTAATCAATAAAGTTGTGGCCTTTTCTTGCCCATTAACCTTATATCACGTGTCCTCGTGTTTTCATTCCACTATGCGGGGATCGGGTCCTCGAACCACAACTGCCCATTGCTGGTACACCCACCTGTAGCAAAATAGGCACACTATCGAAATGATTCAAAATCATCCCAAACAATAGTAAACACACGGCAAAGTGGGGGAGGGGGGACATCAGCTCGAGGGGCAGTATGTGGCCCCCCAGGCCTCTCCCCAGGTCACATTCCCTCTCAAGCCACACCCCTCACCTCCTCACTTTGTACACTCCTTGAGTGTTTTTGTCTGGTTGGAATGTGACCTTGAACTCTGACAATGCTTCTTGGTTGGAGGATAGAACGGCATCCCACCACTAGCATCAAATGTGATCCTTGGGCTGAAAAGGTGTCTTATCCCTGCACTAAGGGATACATAGCTTCCCCCCCTCTTGTTATAATAATTTATGCTGGTAGCACAACTTCAAAAGGAAGCAATACTCCTGTATCTTTAATTTTTCTTCCATTGTTGTTCTTAACTGAGTAATCAACAGCTACACAATTGCCTCAAAGAGATAGGGTGTAAAAAACAGCATAAAGAAGCAGCTAAAACACAAAGAATCAGCCAGTGCATTTAAAACTGAACAAAACAATACAAAATAGTTACTCATGGCAAAGAATATCCACCCACATATTCCAGTGCTGGGGAAAATGTTGTTGGACTCAAATTCCCATCAGGCCTAGCTAGAATGGCCAGTGTCCAGGAATGATGGAAGCTGTAGTTCAGCAACATCTAGAGGACACCACATTGGCTACTGTTGTTTAAATGTCTATCAATGTACATCTTTGGGACTGAACAAAAATTACAAGAAGTTTATAATGGGAAAGCTACATTTAAAAGCTAGAAGTCTGGTTCTTTCATGGACTCATCTCTGCTTGTTATGTTTGCCATTTCCACCAACAAAAGTGTGTGGAAACACAAAGTTATCTTCTTAAGTTTGATATTGTGATCTGGATGGCTAGGAGTGAGCAAGAGAGAGATGGAGACTCTTGTCAAAAGGGCCTGTAAGTACATTTATCATCCCAAAGCTAGACCATTTTGTCGAGCAGATTTCTTCATTTCGGATGGATCTGGGACATTGGATACAGTTCTTACAGATTTTTTTTTTAAAAGCATTTAGTAGCCTTGGAGTCACTTATTTTTTTCTTCTGAGAAAAAAAAAGTACTCCTTTTACACAAGCAACACACCTTACAACACAATCCTATAAAAGTCTACTCAGAAGTAAATGCCATTCAGTTCAGTGGGACTGTATGTTGCCCTGCAGTTTCAAAGTCCTATTTCAAAAGCCCAAGCAATATCATGTTAACCACGGGATTATAAACAGTGAATTACTGGTGTGCAGAGAAACGTATCAGCTGAATACTGCCATTTTGTGAAAAAAGAATTACACATTATTTTATGTTCAATATTCCTGCTGTTCATGCCTCTTCTGCTTTATCAGACAGTGATTTGATGCTGTTGCATGAGTTGATTCTCCAGATGCCTACTAACATTTTCTTCCGCCTTTAGGGGCATTTCTTTTTTTAAAAAAAAAAACAGCAGCAACCCATTCATAGTATTCTTTGAATTATTATTTTTTTAAGATGATGTACACACACACACACACACACACACACACACAACTTTTCACTTATACACCACAAGGCAGCATAGGGCACAATGTAAAAAGCACAATAAGACTGTTTTAATTTAACATATTTTTTGTGTGGCTCAGCCTTACCTATTTTGGAAACTGGTTTCATCAACCCATGCTATATACCATTCTCCTTAGCCTAATGATACTATTTGAAAAATCTGAAAGCTATATTGGAGAGTCACATATCAGTTTAGCAGGGGCTGTTGCCATATGAGTCAGGCATAGTTAAAATGTCATATTGCATTGGGAAACTGGCAGCCACTGATTTTACTACAATCCTCCTCCTGCAAAAAAAACCACACCAAACACCATTAAATTAAGACGGAGCTTTCCTGCAGCATACACATACTTTTGTGAGCCTAAGGATATATCTTCAAAGCAAATGGAAATTTTTATCACTGGTATCAAGGTAATTGGCTCCCTGTAAATGCCTAAGATTACTAGGAAGATAAATGACAGGTTTGGAAAGGCATCTTGTTCTTGGGACAGAGCCAATTCAAATCACAAATATAACAGAAATAGGCTTGCAAAATTTTAGAAAAGATCCCCCCCCCAACTGCAAAATGACAGTCAGTTATAACTGCTTTTGGGCTGAACCTTTTCACCAAGCTAACAACACTTCAGCCATTCAAATGAGGGTGGGAGTGGGGGAAAAAAGCTCTCCCCCCCCCCATAGCTTTTTCAGATAAATTTCATGGAGCAGGGAGGGGCTGCACCTAACACATTAACTGAACAAGTTAGTGAAGGGGTTTTTATTGTCCTTAATGGTTTTCTCAAAAACTCTGTACATGCTCGCAGTGCCATTGTTGCATAGTTTCCAGGGTGTTCAAAGAAGAAGTGTAATGTTGGAAGTCTGTTTGCAAAGAGCCCCCAGCCATAAAAGGTAAAGGGGCCCCTGACCATTAGGTCCAGTCGTGACCGACTCTGGGGTTGCAGTGCTCATCTCGCTTTATTGGCCGAGGGAGCCGGTGTACAGCTTCTGGGTCATTTGGCCAGCATGACTAAGCCGCTTCTGGCGAACCAGAGCAGCGCACGGAAATGTCGTTTACCTTCCCGCCGGAGCGGTACCTATTTATCTACTTGCACTTTGACATGCTTTCGAAACATGCAGGGCTTTAAAAACTGTGTTAAGGGCAATAAGGACACATCGACCACTTCACACGGTTAATAAGTGCAAAAATAACATCAAAACTACATTGGTACCTTGGGTTACAGATGCTTCAGGTTACAGATGCTTCAGGTTACAGACTCCGCTAACTCAGAAATAGTACATCGGGTTAAGAACTTTGCTTCAGGATGAGAACAGAAATCGCACGGCGGCAGCGGGAGGCCCCATTAGCTAAAGTGGTACCTCAGGTTAAGAACAGTTTCAGGTTAAGAACGGACCTCCAGAATGAATTAAGTTCGTAACTGAGGAACCACTGTATCCTGAAGGCTTAAGGAGCCCTCTTAATTTCGCAGTAGATGTAAACACCCACCCATTTAGGTAACAATATTCACTATGCCCAGTGCTATTTTTCTAGAAAAAGAGGTGTTGGAGCTCACCATGAATGTCTCCCTTCTGGTGAGTGCCCTTTAAAAAAATAAAAACCCTGACTACACCTTTAACCAAAACACATTGCCGTTTCAACCTGACACAGCTGATAGCAGCTCACATGATTGTGTGATGTGTTTTCAGCATCACAGCAAGGGGACAGCTACTCTCCGATAGCAACCCCTGATTGCAGCGAGTTCTTATCCATCACTAAATGCCTCCATTCAAGCCAGAGCAACTATATTTCAGCCAAGATTTACTACCCAAACTGCAGAATACATCACTAGGATGTAGGGCTACACTGACCTATTTATAAAAGCCCCTTTCAGGTAAGGACAGTATGAGGAGGGGAAGGCAGCAAGGCGGCTTCCCCAGTTGCAAGAGGTGCCACTACAGTGCCAGTGGGTGCCAGCATGCCCAACAGTACCTCCTATGGTGCCCACAAAAAACTTCAGTAAATATCCACTCCAAAGATGCACAGTAACAAGAGACCATTGGCTCCTTCAGCTCCGTTCTTAGAATCATAGAATCATAGAGTTGGAAGAGACCACAAGGGCCATCGAGTCCAACCCCCTGCCAAGCAGGAAAGACCATCAGAGCACTCCTGACATATGGTTGTCAAGCCTCTGCTTAAAGACCTCCAAAGTAGGAGACTCCACCACACTCCTTGGCAGCAAATTCCACTGTCGAACAGCTCTTACTGTCAGGAAGTTCTTCCTAATGTTTAGGTGGAATCTTCTTTCTTGTAGTTTGGATCCATTGCTCCGTGTCTGCTTCTCTGGAGCAGCACAAAACAACCTTTCTCCCTCCTCTATGTGACATCCTTTTATATATTTGAACATGGCTATCATATCACCCCTTAACCTCCTCTTCTCCAGGCTAAACATGCCCAGCTCTCTTGTCTGCACTGACTCCACCCTTCCTACATGGATACTGCTTTCACATGCCCCCACAGCAGCCATTGAGCGTTATGCCACATTCCCATGGCAGACCAATTAGTGACTGGTGCCCATGGCTAGGGTGCATATTTTTAAAGTGAAAATCCAGACACAAAGGATGTAGAGGGTTTTTTTTTGGGGGGGGGTTGGCAAAAAATGCAATTTTTTTTTGAAGTTTTTGAGATATTTTTAAGGGAAATCACCAAAAATGACACTGCCGACAGGGATTTTCCCAGACATTTTAGCAAATTCTGCCAGGACACTGCTTCCGACTGCAGTATTCTAGCTATGTCCGGGAAATTCCAGATGTATGGCAACGCTGTCCATGACACTTTCTTAAAATTTCAAATCAGCTCACTGACCCAAAATGGTTGACAGCCCCTGCCTATTATTATTATTATTATTATTATTATTATTATTATTATTATTATTATTACAATGTATTACCCACCCCTTACCCCAAGGTCCCAGAGTAGGTTATAGAAATTAAAATAATTTAGCACTTGAGAGTGTCTGTAGGAAAGGGGTGGTATTCGAAGCATGAGTCATTTAAGGTTTTAAACACCAATGTGAACACCTTGAATTAGGCCTGCAGCTGTTTTAAAACAGAGGCTATATGAGATCTGAAGATAACCCCAGCCAGTGTTTGGCCACTGTACTACACTGAGAAAGAGACACTCTCATTCTCTTCAACTGCCCTGCTTTGAGCTGGAGATCTCAGAATTACAGAAACCATCTTGGCTTCTGATTGGATCCCGGATGTCCTGTTTTGGCTTCTGCAGAACTTTGGCCACAAAAGACACATGATTTGGAGAGTCATGCTCTTGTGTGAGTCACCCAGCTTCCACGAGAACACAACCCCCAAATACACATGTCCCTATTTTCCTCTGCAGCATGTTGGAGGGTATGCATCCATGCTTACAGGTGTGCAGGGAAGAGGTGCTCTCTGGGACTTTCTGTGCATGCATGGTTTCATGCATAGCTCAGGAGACATGCCTTTCACTACAATGCCACCTCTCCCTTACATGTCCATTCTCATATTCTGAATGCCTGAAAAAAGGAGTACAGTCTCAGGTTCATTTTTTACATGGAACTACGTGTCACCACCAATTTCAGGCAAGATTGTCCAGATTGTGGGTAATGTCTTGCTCAAAATGGACACGATCTTGTCCCAAAGTGCACCAGCACTTCTCCAACACTGGTGGAGGCAGCGGTATCGGCAGGGCACTCATGGGCGTACCACCTGGGGAGCTTCTGCCATCTCAGGCAGCGTCCTCACTCTGCCTAATGGCTGGACCGGCTCTGGTTTAGTGGGTATCCTTGGGTGGTGCTGTGGGTTAAACCACAGAGCCTAGGATTTGCCGATCAGAAGGTTGGCGGTTCGAATCCCCGCGACAGGGTGAGCTCCCGCTGCTCGGTCCCTGCTCCTGCCAACCTAGCAGTTCGAAAGCATGTCAAAGTGGAAGTAGATAAATAGGTACCGCTCTGGCGGGAAGGTAAACGGCGTTTCCGTGCACTGCTCTGGTTCACCAGAAGCGGCTTAGTCATGCTGGCCACATGACCCAGAAGCTGTATGCCGGCTCCCTCGGCCAATAAAGCGAGATGAGCGCCACAACCCCAGAGTCGGTCACGACTGGACCTAATGGTCAGGGCTCCCTTTACCTTTTACCTTGGGTCGGTCACTGTCTCTTAGCCTAACCTACCACACAGGGTTGTTTTAAGGATAATATGGGGATTGGGGAAAACCATGCACATACATAAGATTGAGCTCCAAGGATGAAAGGTGGGATATCAGTGTAATGACAAAGAAAGAGTAGGCCTCCGGTGCTGTCTAGAGGTCCGCCTCAGTTTAACACCCAGGCACCCAGAACCTCTTGCCAAGTTTTGGTCAATCATCTGCTTCTTTGGATATAGCAACAAGACTGCATTGTAGATGCTAAGTACAGAGGAATAGTCTAAATGAGCAATCCTTTACCACAGAAAGCTAGATTAATTGTGATCTGGCATATGTATTATAGTCTTTGCAAAAGCTGAGCAGGGTAAGCTGACTTTGAGTTACTGCAAATGAAACATAATTTCCTTTTACCATTCCCTTACAATTGTGTAAGACATACACACCAAATCCATTCCCTTTAAATGATGGCTTACTGCAGCCCGATAATTTTTCTTCCCTTAACTCATTTAGGTGATATCTTTCTTCTCTCCTGGCACCAGCTCACTGTCTTGTACGCACATACCATCATTTGTTCCAAAACACACTTGGAATTTCAATGCGTTCCATTTCTTTTTAGAATACATCGTTTCTGCGATTAACTTCTACAAGCAACACACTATTTTAACTTTACTTTGTGTCAGATCACCAGGAAACCTGAACTGGAATGCCAGGTTTGCAATTAACGGTGCTACAATAAAGAACTTCATCCGCACACAATGACATAGACAGTTTTCACAATGTTAATTCTGTAATGCGCTGAGTTAATGCCGTTTGCTAAATTCAGAATGCTTCCCCCCCCCCTCGTGCCCCTTCAATTATAAGGTGAGTTACTGAGATGTAAGCTAATATGTTTAGTCAAAGTTGTTCAAGGATAGCTAAAGCTCAGGAATGAAAGGAAGGAGGATAATAATCTTAAACACATTTATTTAGACGTAAGCTACCTTGAAATCAATACAGACTTATTTCCAAGGGTTTAGGTGTTTTAAAAAAATGAGAGAGGTTATCAAGGGTATAATTATATTAAAATTCATACTATTCACAGACTGAAAACTGTGACAATTTCAATTGCACTTGAATCACATGGCATACTGACTTATACAAATGGGTTCCCACCCACTGTTGACTATAATAACCTCTTTGATTATTTTTTTTAAAGAAACCTCTCATTTACTAATTGTTCTATACTTTTTTTGGTTAGGGGAAAAACTTTTTATTTTATATTTAGAAACCCAGTGTGAGCTTTTAAACAGTGGGTTTTCGCCAAGCAAACCTACATCAGACATCATTGAATAGTTAGCCACACAGACCTGATGCATGTATTTCTTCCCTGTTCTCTTGAGATGCTCTTTGGCTTTTCAGAAAAAGATAAGCGCAAGGCCACAACCTCAGACCCAGAGATTAACAGAATAATTTACATTCTTCTGATTCAGGCCAAAGACCCATCTAGCCCATGATTCTCAGCTAAAGCAACCATGACAGATGACCATCCAACCTCTGCTTAAAAGCCTCCATTGAAGGAGAGTCCACCACATTCTGAGGGGGTCTGTGCTGCTGTTGAACAGCTTTTAGTATCAGGAAGAACTTCCACGAATGCTTTAATTGATAGTCCTGCATAACAGGGGGTTGGACTAAAAGGTATCCTCAGGGAAGCCCACAGGATACATAGGATATGACTAAAACAGTGCTCTCCAGGTTTATATACTAAATTAGTTGGTCTTTAAGGTGCTACTGGAAGGAATTTTTTTATTCAGGTTTATATAATTCCTAGAAACTGGTATTCAGAGGCATACTGCCTCCTACAGTGAGAAACCTCCTCCATGGTAGTTTTTTGTTGTTGTTGTTTTAAGCCATACAAAGTGGCAGGTTGAAATAGATCCCAGGTTACAGGTGAAGTCTTGAGGGGGGTTCTTTGTCCTCAGATTCTTCACACCCATCTTGAATTTTAAAGCTCACTCATCTTGAACTTTTGCTTCAACTCTGCCCCATCTACAATAAAAACCATGGTTGATGTGCTCAGGGCCACTCTTTTGGCTTGGTTCTTATACCTAAGGACAAAATGCATCACCATGTTATGCTGGAAAGGTCATATGCGTGGAATAATCACAGAAATGAGGAACTTGATGCCACCGAGATATTGATGGACTACAACTCCTATTATGAGTGATCATAATATGGACTATGGGCTATGCTGGCTAGGGCCGGTGAGATTTGAGAAACATCTGGAGGGGCACAGGTTCCCCACCTCTTATCTATGGGGTGCTCCTTCAACTGTAATGAAAGCTGAAAAGATACATTTTCTTCCAAATCATTTGCATAAGGGGAAGAATAAAGTCAGCATCGTTTTACGGATGAGTGGAGACTGTTAGTCCTGGAACCTTCTGCATGAAAAGTGGATGAGCTGCAGCCGCTCCTCTCACTGCCATCCCATAAATACCCAGGAAGTAAGATATGAGCACAGGGAACCTTCCACTTTATTAGTGCAAATTTTATGTGATAAATTATAAAGGCCGATGAGTTTTTAAAGAACCATATCTACATGAATGAACTCAGCAAAACACAGCACTATGGAAAAGGCGAGCAGAAATGCCATTTCAAAAAGTTGACCCCCATCACTCTCTGAGCAGCTAAATGTTCAAGCAGCTCTTAGTAGGCGTTTCAGCAAATACCAGAATTTAATTACTATTTTTCTTTGTCCTTTGCAGGTCATGGACTTCTCACTCAGATACCTCAGAATTTAATGTGATGGTAAGATGAATAACACTTCTGTACCTGAAAAATCTGTAATGGAAAAATGGTACGTTAGGAAATGGTGGCTACAATATTGTCCTATAAAAAGTAAGGCTGCTTTTAAATTTGCTTTCTTGCTATTCCTGTAGTCTGAGTGATGCTGGTGAAAACAGTCATTCCGGACTCACAGCTAGGAATAAGAAAAATACTCCCATGTTAAACAGATGTCTTTCTTCCCCATTTTCCTCTATGATCTCATGGCCACAGGCAAGGGTAAGTCTAAGATGATCTCTTGCTTTAGGCTACACTTGACAAGGCAATCTAAGTTTGTAATCTATAACTCTTTTGGAGTCTATTCTATGCCCCCTACAGTCTTGTATCATACCTCAAAGTCTATCCAGTGCTATTTCAACATGAAGAAGTTTTATCTCACCCTCACAAATACTGTGTGTAAATATATAACACTGTATCTTATTCAGCGTATTATTTAAAAAACCTTATAAATAACAAAACCCAATAGAGTAGAAAACCTATGCTGCATTATTACTATTTGATTGGTATATCTTGTGCAGCTCAAGTTAGGAAGGTGAAATAGGAACCTATTTCACACCACTATTAGAATCCCTCCCTTCCGCATATCGAATCATCATTGTTATTATAATTTGTATTACTGTGATTCTTTCATGCAATTCCCCATAAAACCCCATGGGGAAGAGGCTTTGTTTTAACTTTAAAATCAGTTAAAACAATTTATAATCAGAATAAGTGGGTAGTTATATATGAATTGGGTGCCAAAGGCCAGGGTGAAGGGCTGTGCCTTCAGCATAAGACGAAAGCTGCACTGATACAATGAAGATGCTATACACACTTCTTTAGGGAGGGAATTCCACAGCGTAGGTGCTGCACATGTCCCTCTTGGTGCCTTGAGGTCATCATCTCAAACGCTTCTTTGAGTACCCTTGCAAGGCACATGCAGTAGTGCTTGGTGGGATGGGATTCAGGTGTTTACCTGACCTCCCATCACTTGCAATGCATATGCTTAATGAGAGATAGAGAGAGACAGGCAGGGCATAATGCAAATAAATGCATCAGTGGCAGGGCCAGACTGGCTCTGCCTTACCACCACCTCTCCTCCTCTGCCTCCTAGAGCAGCAGCGATGCTGGTGACAGGAGGTCAGGTGACCAGCTTCACCCTGCCCACTGCTACTGGGCACGTGGCCCTACATGCAAGGGCCTTTTCAGCACTGCCCCCACCTCACCTGTGGGATTCCCTCTCCAAAGAGCCTGGCAAATCCTTTTAGGTCTTTCCAGCACTAGGCAAATATTCAAACTTCCCCATTTAATGCAGGCACCCCCAACCTCAGCCCTCCGGCTGTTTTGGGACTACAATTCCCATCGTCCCTGAGCACTGGTCCTGTTAGCTGGGGATGATGGGGGTTATAGTCCCAAAACAGCGGGAGGGCCGAATTTGGGGATGCTTGCATTAAATAGGGAGGTTTGCTCTACGGCTTTTTATTCCCCTGCTTTCCATTTTTAATTTACTTAATGCTGTGTGTGTGTGTGTGTGTGTGTGCTGCTTCTCTCTGTTTTTAAAGTGGTCCTTTTAAAGTTGTGTTTTCTTTGCTCCGCTGTGTTGCATTTTTATCCCAAATTGTAACTGATTATTTTAGATGGTTTCTGGTTTTATACAGTAGGCATGCCCAGTGAACCTCTGTTACAGGATAGTCAAATAGTATGTATAAAGAAATAGATGAGCAGGCAATGGTTCTTTGGATAAACACCAGGGGGGGAAATGCTTAATCTTGTTTATCATTGCAATGAGCCTTGTTTGGATTTTTTGCATTAGGACCCAAAATGCCTTGGGCTATCTGTTCTTACCAGATCAAATAATAAATATATTTGTATCCACTGGAAGTTCAGACAGGTAGACATTACCACTGGCAGAAGTGTGGAACTTGTGATCATCCTGATGTTAGTGCACTACAACTCTCATAATACCCGATCACTGGCCATGCTGTCTGGGAGATGGAATACAACTACACTGGAGAGACCATCCATTCCCCACGCCTGCGTTAATGTATTTAATAGTACAGACTTGCACTCGGCTTCTAAGGAGATGAGAGGCACACATATACAGAGACTCTGATTCCCAGCAGAAACCAGTGGTCAGAATATATTGCATTGATTGGAGAAAACACTCCCTTCTCCCCACCCTTTATTTCTCTTTTCTGCAAGATTTGTCCTCGGTATACATACTGAGCTTTAGTTGTGAGCTTCTGGGAAATAAGTCTATTCTTCCCCTTGGAATGTGACTTGATTTGGAGGCCAGACTTCAAAATGAAACATTTGTCATGCACTGCACATAGGTAACTGGAATTAAGCCGCCACACAGGAGCAGATGAGAGGCCACACTGCTCAGGAAGTCCCTGTCTTTGTTAAGGAGAATTTAGAAGTCCTTGAAAAAGGGACACAGTGTAAAAAAATAAAAAAGTAAAACAGAATAAAATCATCATCTAGAGAAACTCAATATGCTCAGGATAAGAAGTTAGGTATCGGGACAGATTGCAGGATTCTTCTACTGCGGAAAGAACAACTGGACTATGAAATGGTTTTGCTAATAAAGCAGCCTTTAAAAAGGCTAGAGTGTGAGTAATGTACAATTTAAATTATCCAGATAGATAAAAGCTAGATTACCTCGATTGGAAGCAATAAGACCAGGGGGTACAATGTGCCAGCAACTGATACGTGACCCAATTCAGAATAACGATCAAATAACAAGAAAGGAAACAATATGATAATTGCTATCTGGAAACAGAGATGGAGGATTCTGAGGCACAGAGAGAGTCACATAACTGAGCAATGTGGCAATGTGCAGCTGATTTCTTTTGCAGGAAGTAGTAAATGGATATAGCGATGGAGCCATTTGCCCTGTTCAGGCTCAGAACTGATCTTAGAGAATTCAAGGTGAGATATAGAATTCACAGCCCAATTCTTCAATGTCCCAAATGATGCCACAAGGGGCATGACAATGTCTGCTTACTCCCCCAACTTTCTCCAGTAATCCTCCTGAAACAACCCTTTCCCACCTGCCATCCTCTCTTCCAGCCACCTGCTTACTTGGCTTGTTGCTCTACCAGCAGCCATGCCAAGCTGCAAAGAGGCAGAGGGAAATTTAGGGGAGCCTTGGGGGTGCCGCAGGGGGCCCTGCAACTATGAGGTAGAAAGGAAGGCGTCACAGAGGGTCCACTGAAATTTGAGACCCCCAAAGTCCACCACTGAGAGGGGAGAAAGAAACCCCCTTCCCTCCTCTTTTAACCAGAGTTGGAAGTACAAGGAAGTTAGTTAGTGATGGGGTGGAGAAACAGGGCGAGGGGCTTTGGAGGTGGGTGGGTGGGAGGGAACTTCTCCAACTCAGCCTATAATCTGTGCCTGAGAAACACTTTAGTGGCTACAATGCTTTGCAAGCAGTTCACATAAGCCTTCAAAAACACATTACAAAGACTTTTAAGGTACATTCAAGGGATAAAAGTGTAGACAAGCAAAATCCCCATATTGGGGTGGAGGGGTGGGATTCCTCTGAAATCTCAACATCTTAAATGCAAACATTGGAAAGGGACTTCTAAGCTGTATGAGCTTGGAAGCCTCTATGTCAAAGGAGGGGAAGCTTTTCCATCCAGAGGGCTGCATTCCCTTCCAAGAGCTACATCTACAGGGCCAGAGACAAAACGATGTGAGAAACCAGTGCAGATTTTACCTTTATACAGTAGCCTAATTTACGCACGCATGCACGAATGCACACACACATATGCTCTCACTCTCTCTTCCATCCAGAGAAGCAAGACAAACCATCAGATTTCAAGGACACCTTCCAGCCAGGAAACCCCTCTAAAATACACAGGGTCCAGGGAGCAGTGTGGTTGGAGAGAGCTCCATGGGTTAGGTAGAGAAGCCTGGAAGTAAAGACGGGTTCCTGATTGTTTTGGAGGCTTCTAATGTTCAGTTCAATGCACGTGGAAGTCCATTTCAGAACTTCATGCTCCACGTGTGAAGAGCTGAGAGGAGCCAGGCTCACAGGGGCACTGGCGATAGGGCTTGAATACATACCCTGCCCTCCATTCACCCCTTGCATGTTCAGGCAAGTGCCTGTACATGGGTCTTTGGCAGTCTTGTTTCCTGCAATCTACACAACCATTTACACTACCTCCTCCATTTTAGAAGGTACAGGGAGTGTTACTCTTTATTGATATGTTTGACATTCCAGTGATCTATTTTTCAATACTTTAAACAGCCTCCTACTCAAAACAAAAATGGTGCATACAAACAGTACATTGAGTACACTGAAAACCTCATGAATAATATTCTTCCAGAATCTAGTTAACCCTTTGCATAACTGCCACAAAGCTGGTGGTTTCTGCAGACTTCCCTTGGTACATTTTGAGATAAACCATAATTTGCCTACGGGCTTTAGGTATTTTTTGCAACCCATGTTTCAGAATGGCATACATGGGATTTATCCTTGAAGTAGGTTAGGAAGCATCAAGACTATGCCTTGTTAAGTTGAAAGTAAAGCCAGAGTTAGGGCTGGAGTTGCAAAGTCAAAGAGTTGAAAGCAGAGGACAATGGAGACTGAAGCCTCAACAGAAGTTTGCCTCAGCAAACAAGCCTTGTCTGGAAGCCTTTATAGTAAATAGGGAATATTATGCTATCTGCTCTAATCAATTAGTGCAGAGAAGCTTCCTTGGCCAATGTAGCTGGTCTCCTTTCAGTTGCCACATTGGCCACTGGTAATATACAAGCTAAATCTCTTTCCTGAGTACACATGGGGTGCCAGTCCAAGATCTGCCACAGGCTCAAGTCTAAATGAAAAACAGGCAAAGAACTACATGGTTAAGTAGGCATTTAGACTGAGTCTTCAGACTCCACACTCCAGCTGTGCAAAATACACATGTGCCAATGTTTTTGCATGTACTCGTAAGGCCTTATATATATATATGGAGGGAATGATGAACATTTGCAAGGGAGGGAGTATTGTAGTACTTATAGCAGTCTGAAGGCAAGGTCCTTTTTTCATTAATTTTAATATAGATTTGTGGCATGGAGGCAGAGTGCTTAGCAGCGCAAATGTCACACACTTGGGAAATAAGGCAACTAATTCTCCAGGAAGATAGCTATTTGATGAAACATTATCATTACCAGGGGCTCTGTATGGGAAAAGATGGCCAGCCACCTATCCCCTTACAGCAGTCCAGGTAACAATGTCACATCATTGTGTGGTAACATCCTAAGGAGTGTTATTGATCCCATTCCATATATGCACAGCAGCAGCTCTGCTGGGTATGCTGTGACTAGGCTGAGCCTTATAAAGGAGGAACATAAAGTAAGATATGTTTTTCTCATTTCTCTAATCTTAAATTCAGTTCTGCGGTTTGCCACATTAGTTTGCGTGTGTGTGTTTTTTTTAAAAAAAAATCCTCATGAAAATTCACTGGATTTTATTGTGAATTTCTCTTAATATTTGTATGCAATTTTGCACAATATGCCAATTTCTGCAAAGCATTGTCCCCTAAAATAGTGTATTTTTGTGTGTTACTTTCACCAGTCTATGCATTTATGTGGACGCTTTACCGTTGAATATGTGTTTGTGTATTTGGCTGGAGAACTGCATTGCAAAATGCCGAGAAGTGTACATATTGAAGGACGTGTGTGTTTTGGTTCTCAAAGTGTGAATTAGGTAAGCTCGCCTTGGAATGTGAACTGAATTGAATTTATCCCCATCCCTAAAGTAAAGTATCCAGGCCTCACACCATAACATAGCTGTCAACTTTCAGATTTGAAAATAAGGGATCAGCAGCCTCGAAAATAAGGGATCAGCAGCCTCACCTGTCCCGGGGACAGTCTACGGGATATCTAACAATCCAGGACAGCAGCAGGAAGCAGCGGGAATCTGCGCTGGAATAAGGGAATTTCCCGCAAAAAAGGGAAGGTTGACAGCTATGCACCATAAAACAGTAAGCAATACAACCCAGTCCTATGCACACACAAAATTGGAGCAGCTTTACCCATCTCTTCCAAATATTCCCAAATTTCTCCCCACTCCTGTTTCTGAAGGAAAGTCTGAAAAGATGGAGGCTTTCATGCTGCCCACACATTACCCAGCTTTGTGCTCTATGGCTCTCTCTCTCGCTCTCTCTTTGGGGTGGAGGGATTAGGAGTATAAAATATTAATAAGTTCACAGTGCCGGAAGGGTGAGTGAGTCAGTACAGCTTCATGAAAGGAGGAGCAGGCTTGTCTGACAAATCTGAATTCATTTCAGGGCATTACTGAACTGGAGGAAAGAGGCGAAGTAGTGGATACACTCTGACCAAAGGGGAAAGGGGTAGAAATACACATACACAAAGGCTTACTCCTGGGAGCTGGCACATTGTATTCTTTTAATTGCAAATGTCATGCAATGCGATATGAGAGAATTATGAATCAGGGGCCTTATGCAGAGAGAGAAAAGGGAAGCCTCCATTATTAGCAGTATCCAAGAGAGATAACAAGCTGAGTTGGCTAATGCTGCCTTGCTTCGCTTTTAGGCTAACTCTGTATTCCTCCACATACAAATGACCTGGAAGTAAGGTGTAATTTCCAGATACAGCGGAGCAAAGAAATCACTTCTTGAAATGAACACGGTAATTTTCCTCAGCCGGCAGAGTTAACAGATGGATACAAAGGTTCTCCTTGACTGTCATAATGTGCAGTACATTGGAATCTGTTTGGAGGGGGTGCGGGGAGTACAGCTAGCTGAAAAATTACAAATATGTAAAGGATTAGAAGAGCAAAGCTGGGAAATGGAGCAAGAAATGTTGAAGCTCACAATGAAGTTGGTGGTGGGGAACCAGAGGGGGTTGGGGAAATCAGGCTATTCGTGCATAAAAATCCGCAACTGATTTATTATTTCATTAATTTATTTAGGAACTTATACCCTGCTTTTCAAAGCAAAAAAAATACAATAAATGTTCAATATTGCAAGTAATTTTAGTATACCATGGAAAGTCACCCATGCCTGTCTAATTTCATGGGGAAGCCTGTTCCACAGCGAAGATGCTGCTATGCTAAATAATGGTTTATGGTAAGCGGCATAGTAACTGGAAACAATATTGTAAAGCAGTGTTACCATTTAAACTGCAACTAGGATCTAGGAATGCCATCAAAGAAAAGGAAAGGCGTTCCCAGTCCCTGTTTGTTCTCTGAATTCCCCTATGCCAATCGTTCACAAAGAAATCAGAAAGCCTCATTTACTTGCAAGGAATTCCCTGGTGCTCTGGCAGATGATATAATCACTTTTGCTCCAGAATAAATAATAAAATCAAATCCTGGAGCCATCCTCCCCTGCAATCACCTTTCATCACGAAGTGACTTAGAAATATATATATATATATATATATATATATATATATATATATATATATATATGTATATGTTTTCGTAGATTTTCACGGGTACAGGAATGCAGGTTTTGGTGTCCTCGGGTGTCTTCCCGTGTAAAAGTTGGGGTGTCTAGGCGACGTTTCGACGAGGTCTCACTCGTCATCTTCAGGCTGGTGCTTTCGGCTTCTTGTTACTGGAACAGAGCGGGATCTCAGTGTTTGAGTTCCTATAAATACTGTAGAGGGGTGTGGTGTATTGCCTCAAAAGTTCTGGGCAGAGGGGAAGTTCCCAGGCTAGTGTTCTTTTCTTCTTTTGTTCCTTAATTATTTGAGGGATATCTTGAGTGATTTCTTGAGTGATATTCTGAGTACCACTTAGGTGGGTCATTAGGTGTGGATTAGTTGCTAAAGCAACTATCCCTCAAATAATTAAGGAACAAAAGAAGAAAAGAACACTAGCCTGGGAACTTCCCCTCTGCCCAGAACTTTTGAGGCAATACACCACACCCCTCTACAGTATTTATAGGAACTCAAACACTGAGATCCCGCTCTGTTCCAGTAACAAGAAGCCGAAAGCACCAGCCTGAAGATGACGAGTGAGACCTCGTCGAAACGTCGCCTAGACACCCCAACTTTTACACGGGAAGACACCCGAGGACACCAAAACCTGCATATATGTATATATATATATATATATAGTCATGAGTTTGTGGGTGTTAAAATCTAATCAAGCTTTTTGATCCCCGGATCCAGCAAGTTTTAAAATATAAGCCAGGCTAACTTCCTGTGTTGAGGTCATCACCTGGGTGATGGGCCATTAAGAGAACAAAGGAAAGGGGGGTTATTGACAGACACAAAATGGGTTAGGCCCCTCCTCCAACTCTTGGATAGTTAGAAGAACAAAGCCTGAATGAGAGGGCAGAGTTTGCTGTGATGTGACCTAGAGCAAAAAAGCGGTGGGCTGGAAAGGCAAAGCAAGAGCCACGGCTGGTTTCTGCTTAAGGCTTCGGCTATGGAAGAAGCAAGACCCTTTTTAGGCGTTAATGCTGTGAACCCCTCCATATATATATTCTGTATATAGGTAACGAACTTGAACATCGTTGTTAGCTTCAATGCAAGCCCAGTATTATTAATGATTGGATTCCACAGGAAGACACAGTAAACTTAAGACATAAACTTAATCTCCTCCTTTGCCTCAACAACCTTAGCAGGAAAAATATTTTCTGGATTATCACCCCATTAGAAAATGAGCAGTGGAATAAAATCCAAAGCTATGTAGATTTATAAAATATAAGTTTTCAAAGAAGAACGGTCATTAAAATTTTGAAGGCCTACTGCAAAAGCCATCATTTCATTATAAAGGGAAAAGAAAGTAACAAATGTATCAAGATGCTCTGATCAATTCCACTCATAAAGCTGTCATCAGCCCATGACACATATAAATCCCATAAATATGACTTTGGTGGCTTTAGCAAGACGACAATTAAGCTTAATAATTCAAACACTAAGGATGAAATATGACTGCAGTGGAGGAAAAGCATTAAGGTTGCGCTAAGTTCACACTGCACCCTCACTACTCAAATGGCTTCTAATTTGCAATCACTATGGGGCTTATACAAAACCAAGAAAGTGTTAATTGTTTTTGGAATGAATATGGTACTAAAATGTGATTAGGCTGCAGGATCCATGGTATTATTTCAAGCAACTAATAAAGTACATGGCATCAAGCGATAAGCGAGATTTTACTTAAAGAATACAAGTGGGGCTCACAAAAAAGTGTGGCGTGCTGCTGTTCAGGATTCCAGCCATTCTGTTTCCTTTCCTCCCTGGCTGTTTCATTCCACAACATTCGTTGAACATTCCATGACCACTAGGCTGTTAGAAGGAACTGTTTCCTGCTCCACCCTATATACTCTTGCATGGAGCAGCGTTTCCCATCCACTGCAGTTCGCCTTCCATCAGGCATTCGAACGTCGCCTCTTTCTCTGAAATGATTCTACCCTTTCCCACTTATGCCTGGAACAGCCTCCTGGAAGCGAATAGTGCAACCACCTCACTTAATTTTTTTAAAACTCCATTCTCAAATCTCACCTTTTATGGAAAGCCTTTATATTTCACCCTAATTATAAGTAAGCCAAAGAACCTGGCTTAGTTGTAGCCAAATGGGTGCCCACTGGTGACCCCTGGTGCTTTTATAAAGTCTCAGTAAATATCCCCTCAAAAATCCATAATACATGAGCAACTGTTGCCACTTCCTCCTCTCCCCCCCCCTCCTACTGATGGAGGGCATGCCCATAGCATTTTGAATTCGTGTCTCTTTTCTTGCTTTTTCTTAGTTGTGGCAGCCATTTTGTATTATTTCATACAGCTTATAACAGCCATCTTGTGAGTGGTGCTTGTGACACTTTCTCGAAATTCCTAATGTGTCCACCGGTACCAAAAACTGGTGACCCCTTCCATGCCGTTACTAAGTCAAAGTACATGTAATTGTCACATATTCTTCCCATGTTGACCCATGCCTTCATTTCCTTTCCCCTTTCCTCTGTTGTAAGGTGTTTGGGGCAACAACCCACCTTACCTTTGTAAAACATCATGTAGAAAAATGGGCTTCTCTCTCTCTCTCTCTCTCTCTCTCTCTCTCTCTCTGTGTGTGTGTGTGTGTGTGTGTGTGTGTGTGAAATCACTTTTTGAAGGACTGAATATAATATTTCAGCCTTACACATATTATAGTTTTATATAATGGGGTTGTGCTGTTGGAATTCTCTTCCCATCTGTTTCCAATTAACTTCTTTATAACACTTTCTCGGCATCTGACCATTCCATGATCTGTGCATTCTGCAATTATTTTTGAAGTAGCACCTTAGTGACATTCTCTAAGCATTTATATACATTCCTCCCTGTGGCAGCAGACCTCTTAGATTATGATATCTTGTCTTGGTATCATCATCCAATCCTTCAGAAAGATACCGAGCCATAGTTAGAGAGTGTCAGACTGAAGTATTTTGCTCAAAGACAATACTTTACGCTTAAATACTTCACCACAATTCCATCTGTTTCTAAATGGTGAACTAAGTATATTAAAAACAAACCACCTGACATTGCAGTCCATGCTCTTGTTGAGACTGAGTACTTGGCTGCAAACCAATTTATCACATACTGAGTTGTAGAATGGGTGGAGAGTTTGAAATGCAGAGCAAGAGAATCCCATTGGGTGACAGGGGGACACAAATTTCTGCAGAAGCTCCAGAGCTGTGGACACTGTTTCCATGGCAGTGAAGCGTTGAGGCACAGAAATGAGGGGAGATGGCAAAAAACCCTTGTTTGTGTAGTTTCAAAGACAGCTCTGAATCCTACTAAATGAAAGACTTATTTGATGAACAGATGAGAAGGGACAGTATTTTGGCCTTATGCCTTGATAACAACTGTGTGAACAAGTATTACCTCAGCGCTGCATTTGAACTGAGACACTTTTATCTTTTTTATGTTCTAAGTGGAGTGTAAGAACAGAAGAAAAGCCCAGCTAGATCAATGCAAGGTAGGGATGGATGGAGCAGGCCATTTCTAATCCCTGTTGATTTTGCACATGTTCATGATTAAGTCCAAGGTCTCCTGTTTCTGCATTAATCAAAAAGAAATCCCTACCAAGATGTGTGTGTGTGTGTGTGTGTGTATGTGTGTGTGTGTGTGTGTGTATATATATATATATATATATATATATGCAGGTTTTGGTGTCCTCGGGTGTCTTCCCGTGTAAAAGTTGGGGTGTCTAGGCGACGTTTCGACGAGGTCGCCTAGACACCCCAACTTTTACACGGGAAGACACCCGAGGACACCAAAACCTGCATTCCTGTACCCGTGAAAATCTACGAAAACAAATATATATATATATATATATATATATATAGAATAGATTCTTTATTGTCATTACACAAGTGCAACATTGCACAAAGTGCAACGAAATTGGATGCCATCCCTTAAAACAACAAAAGCGAAACAACAACAACAACCAAACAAACCACATTCCAGCCACACCCACACCACACCCATCAAACTCCCAGGTCACACTATCGAGTTACAGCATTCAAAAAGGCCACAGCTCTTGGATAGAAACTGTTTTTCAGTCTATTTGTCTTTGACTTGATGTTTCTATATCTCCTGCCAGAAGGCAGTAGTGCAAACAGACCGTGTCCCGGGTGAGATGAATCCTGCAGGATGTTATTTGCTTTCCTAAGACAACGGGAACCGTACAGTTCTTCCAAAGATGGGAGAGGATGACCAATAATCCTTTGGGCTGTGGTTATGACCTTCTGGAGCACCTTCCTCTCCCTAGCTGTACAACTGGAGAACCAAGCACAAATACAGTATGTAAGAATGCTCTCTATGGAGCCTCGGTAGAAGGACACCAGCAGTCTCTCACTCAGATTGTTCTTCTTTAAAAGTCTGAGGAAATAAATTCTCTGCTGGGCCTTCTTCACCAGAGCAGTGGTATGTGCGCTCCAAGTCATGCCCTGATCGATAGCTACTCCCAAAAACCTGAATTCCGCCACCCTCTCCACCCGTTCCCCGTTGATATACAAGGGCTGAATGTCCGCCTTTTTTTTCCTGTAATCCACCACCAATTCCTTGGTCTTAGCCATATTAAGAGCCAGATTGTTCTCTCCACACCAAACACAGAGCCGCTCCACCTCGTCCCGATAGGCGGACTCATCCCCTCCTGAAATGAGCCCTACCACCGTAGTGTCATCAGCAAACTTGATGATTTTGTTGCTGGAATAGATGGAATAGATATATATAAAAGCAGCCAGAGGTAGATCCCTATGCTGCTGCTGCTGTTGCTTTGCTGCCCTCCACCACTATCAGGCAGGCTCATGAGGACCCATCAAAAGAAGAGACGAGCCACCAAAGGGTCTGACCCCCTAAAAAACTGGAGCCAGCCCTGAGTTTTCCTCAGCCTATCCAAACTCCCAGGATTGTTGTGAAGATAAAATGGAGTGGGGAGGATCATGAACTCCTTGGGGAAAAGAACTAAATAGAATAAACACTGACCAAACATGAAACCTACGTAGCTACCTCATTTCAATGTTATATCGTCGGCAGCTAATATCAAAAAGCATTTTCTGGCCAACGTACAGTGACATTCTTAATTTTGAATTTTGTTTTTTAGTTTTTTTATTAAAGATTTCTTGGTTTACAAAAGTATGTGCAATGTCTATTTTTCAAGTTACATTTTCTACAGATCAGTTTCATCTGTTGAGACATTTGTGTTACATTAGGAAGAAAAGGGGGAAAGAGGTGGAGGGGGGCATTGTGAGTGGGGGTGGGGTCAGGTGACAATGCTTCTATTCTACTTAGTGTATGTGTGGGGTTTTGTGTCAATGCTGCTTGTGCAGGTTCTCTTTACTATTTGCTTGTATTCCTTTGGTGGTGAGAGAGGTTGGGGTTGGCCTAGGGTGTGATTGTTTGTTTGTGATTGGCTGTGGTGAACTTTGTTTTCATATGTGAGTGGTGTGTGTGTGTGTGTGTGTGTGTGTGTGTGTGTGTGTTTGAATCAGGTTAGCCATATTGATTCGTATGCTGTTGGCGGATTCTTGTCGTCGTCTTGTTGGGCTGTGTATTTGATAAAGGGGTGCCATACCGGGGTGAAGACATCTTCTTCTATTTGTCCCCGTGTCAGTTTCAGTTTATTGGTTAGTTGTTCCAGTAAGGCTGTTTCCCATACTATTTGATACCATTGGTCCATGCTTACTTTTGAAAATGTTTTGATAGTTGGCAGCTTTTTAGATTTCATATTTTGACATCAGCTCAAAAAGTAAAAACAACAACAACAGAGATATTGCCTTGAGCACTCAAGCTGGGAAGACAAAGGCTCATGTTCAGAAGATAGACCAGCTCAGATCTAATTTGCAAAATAGAGGCCCAAGTTGCTTTGGTGGTGAGGTGTTCGTTTCACCAGGTTTGACTGTTATGCCACCAATAGTCATTTCTAGATCAGGATAACTTGGCCACTGTAGTCCATGCATTGGTAACATGAAGACTGGATTACTGCAGTGCACTCTATGTGGGGCCTGTGCTTGGGCCTGGTCTGGAAGGTCTAGCTGGTGCAGCAGCTAGTTAATGGGGGCAGACAGACAACATGCAACATCTCTGCTAAAACATCTGCACTCGCTACCTACCAGGTATCCTACCAGGCTGGTTTCAAGATTATTGCATTGATATATAAAACTCTGAACAACTTGGTATACAAAGCCCTGAACAACTCGGATACCTTAAGGACTTCCTGAGCCTTTATATCCCAGCCAAATCACTAAGATCATCCACTGTTAATAATCACCAGAGGTCCAACTGACCTCAACTAGAAGTTGGGCACTTGGTGTCTCCATTCTTGTGCAGAGATTCAGCAAGCATCCTCACTTTTTACATTTCTGAAGGCAAGTCTTGAAGACTATCACAGCTAATTGTGCTTGATATGGCTTTCCTTTAATGTGTCATCATTTTTTTCAGGTAAAGCTGTTGACCATGACTCAGTCCTCTGTGGGAAGGAGCTGGGCAGCCAGAGAGCAAAGGACACCTGATGATGGAAGTATAGAAAGTGTGTTCTGAGGAAGAATGGTTGAGGGAGTTGGGTATGCTTAGCCTGGAGAAGTGAAGACTGAGAGATGATTGATAGCCATCTTCACCTATTTGAAGGGCTGTCATATGGAATGTAGCAGCTGCAGAAAGTAGGAGCCAAACCAATGAATTAAAAGCACAAGAAAGGAGATACTGAATAAACACTAGGAAGAACTTTCTAGTGGTAAGAGCTATTTGGCGAACTATTTCAGAACTACGTCCTTCCCTGGAGGTTTTTAAGTAGCGATTGGATGGCCATCTGTCAGGCATTGTTTAACTGCGATTCCTGCATTACAGGAGGCTGGACTAGATGTCACTTGAGGTCCCTTCCAACTCTACAATTCTATGAATCTGTGAACTGTGCTCTATCAGAATTCCCAGTCATAGAGAGAGCTTTAGTCTTGCTCATTAGAATGTCAGAAAAGGACTAATACTACAAATGCATCATTCACACAGCAAGGTGCTGGAAAGTGATGGCAGAATTAATTGTGCAGTTAGTGCCACAGAAGTTTGAGATGGGAACAGACTGCTGGCTAAATTTCTAATAAATGATGAGGATGACGACAATGATCCACTGCTATATCACTATCCATCAGCTTTCATCTGAGGCTCTTCAGGTTCATTACAAAAGATAACGTACACAACTATTCTTCAACAGAAATTTTGCCCAGCTAGAACGCCCAACTGCACAGTCATTTAATGAGAATATGAACTTCTGTGTTGATGCCTAGAAAAATGCTATGAACTGAACCTTGGTTTTATTGATATGTCTGCACAGCTTTGTAATTAGGTGATAACTAATAAGTTGAGGAGTATACTCATTTAAGATCCTTTTTTACTTGGTGCCAGAGGGCAGAAAGCATCTGTACTAGAGAGGAAAGGAGATTTGAGGGGTTTCTTTACTAGTCCATTTTCATAATTGGAACATAAATGCAGTATATAAACAAACAAAAATATAGAACAAAGCTCTATTTGGCTGGCTCCCTTTCACTGCAGAGCAGCATGACAAAATAAAATGCAGCACATTTAAACCAAACACAAATCAGCATGAAGCAACAATATACAATCTCAAGTACAAAAGAGGTAATATAAAAAGGAAAAAAATACATTGTGATGGATCACAGTTAGCGGCTTCCTCTTTTTGTGAGCTTCCGCTCAGGAGCAAAGCCGCAGACAAAACAAAGGTTTACGATTCCAGGTTTGAACATGGAATGTGTTACATTAAACAGACATAGAAAGACATTGGAAATTATGTCAGCGCAAGTGTAAAACACAACAGCTCCTCTCTAACTTCCATTGCTAATTTAATCTGACTGCGCAGCAGCCAGAACTGTGTGTGGCCAGATAATCACTGAGTACAGGCCAGCTGTTTGGGTGGAGCCGGAGAAGTTCAGCCATTTTCAGAAGTGCTTTTTCCTGCCATCTGAATACTCTTTATCAGCACCAGAATATCTCGTATCTAACTAAAATTCAAGAGCTAGGGTTTTAACATGATTTGTTCATTTATTGATGTTGTCAGTCACCTCACACAAGGCAGTCTCCAGGTGACTTACAATCAAGTTTAGAAACATAGAAAATTATTTTAAATGACAATGAAAATGTTATAAATCTGTGCCTAAAGCATGAAAACACCAGCCTCCATGGGGTGCAGGCTGAAGAAGTCACAACAACACTCTTGATGGGGAAATTTCCACCTTTAAAGCAATGGATCTCCTGGAACACTCGTCAATGTCTACTATCTAGATTAGCTGTTACAAGAAGTGAGTGGGGTAGAATATAAGCCAGTTCTCTCTCTTTTAAAAATAAGAAATCCCAAAATAGGGGTATTGATTTAACACGGACAAGTATTGGGCAATAGGGGCTGGTCCTAATTACTAGGGATGGTTGTGTACGGATAACTTGATTTATGGAATCATGATTTACTTTAAGCGATTACACTAGACGCAAGGGATATAATCCTATCTCAACTTTCCTGGAAGCAAGCTCCACTGAATTCAATAGGCCTTACTTCTGAGTGGACATGTTTAGGATTGTGCTATTGGTCACTGTGATGTTTGCCTATCAGGTAACTTGCTGAGCGTGCTTCACTAGAAGTAAGCCACAGCCTTATCTATATAGGGAAGGGCCATAGCTCAGAGGAAGGTCAATCCTTTGCATCTCTGGGTGAGACCTTGAAAGGCTCCCTGTCTGAAATCCTGGAGAGCTGCTACCAGTCAGTGTAGACATCACTGATCTAGATGGACCAGGTGTAAGGCAGCTGCCTACGGTCCTGTCTTCCATTTCAGTGGATGCATATGGTCTGTTCTTAGTATAATGTGATGGACAGGTGACAAATATCTCAGGGTAATTGTGGTAGCGAGGTTAATGCATCCCATACCATAACCACACTATTCTTTCAACTTAAATCCTACTTTATAAGTGCCAGTTCAGTGGCATTGGCTTTCATGGACATGAGTTATCAAAATCACATTATTCCCACTTCAATGCCTGACAACTTGCACCCACAACCAGACAGTAGTTATTTCACTCACCGGAAGAATAAAATGATTGCAGCGTGACAAGAAATGGCTTTTTATATGCCCTTCCTAATGATACATATGGTCATTTATACAAGGGCTTAATAGTATCAACATTTCCGCATTAAAAAAATCACCTGCTAACTGCACAAATTGGTAATCATTTGTGAAACTGTGCATGAATAGAAGACACATGAGGCAAAGGACAAAGAACCAAGAGAAGCAAGTTGGTGTGACAATTTTCCAAAGGCCTTGGTTTATTTTCACATACCTGCTTTGGATTGCAAAGTAGCAATAGCTATAAAAAGCCCTAAATAAATAAATTGGGTTAAAGAAGGTGCTTGGTTTCTAAAAGTCAACAAGAACACCCAAGGGACTGGTCAGGCTGGGTTTTTTGCTTGCTTTATTACCTAGCAGATGGAGTGGCAAATGTGCGACATACGGCAAAAGCTATCTTATATGCCAGTTTGTTTAAACAGATTGCCTTCATCATTTGACCACTGCTAGAAAGGCAATTGAAAACCACAGGCTTCAGGCATTTACATAATGAATATTTTAAAAATGTAAATATGGAGCATTTCTCACCCTTCAAATGCACTGTCAAAACTTACCTTTGAACAGAAGTGCACATACAAACACACAAGCAAAACACAGTTAGTTGACAACGCAAGCTGGAACTCTTTAAAAGATGTGCGTTGTCAAACAGCCAATATCTGAGCTTATGACTCACTTTTGCACCTTGTACTGCCCGTGCTTTTTATTCTTGAACTGAACACTGATCAAATCAGCACGGAAAAGCAGCACGTAACCCCTAACACATGCCCGTGCCCAATAGCTAGCAAAGCATTTTTCAGTTTCCAGTACGGTGTAGTGTTGTTGGAAACATGTTTAATTGGGTTTTTGACCAATTGTTGCATTGCAATTTTCTTTGTGGGACAAGTACAAATAGATCTTTGCTGTTGCCTATGGTAAAACTATATCAGAGGCTCTTTTGTGGCTTGGTGCGTACTCGGAATTTGCATGCATAGCTGCCATAGCAGAGACACTGAGACAACATGCAGCTGCTCAAATATTTGGAGAATCTGGCTGCAAACAACCACATTATGCCAAGCTGTGAGAAGGAATGTGCAATTACTGTGTACTAATATGGCTAATAACATAGGGAGGAGGATATTATTAATGTAATTGGTGCTGCCTTGCAATCTGACCATTTCTCATTTGCCTTCCCTCATCTCATTTGTGCTTTTCATTCCCACCACCCCACATGCAAATCTTTTCATACACGGTCAGAAAACAGGTAGGCTGAGCACATAGAGGAGGAAGGAAAAATCACACTGGCTTTGCCTTCTCCTAATCTCAGGGTGCTCATCATGCACACAGTCTACATGCCTACAGACTGTATATTGCCTCTGAATACCAGTTGATTGGAATTGCAAAAGGGAAGAGCACTGTTACATTCATGCTCTGTTTCTTGGCTTCCCATAGGAATCTGGTTGGCCACTATGAGAATATAATGTTGGGTTCCATCTGCACTGTACATTTAAAGCAGTATCATATCATTTTAAACAGTTGTGGCTTCCTCCAAAGAATCATGGAAACTATAGTTTGGTAAGGGTGCTGGAGACATCTATTCCCCTCACAGAGCTGAAATTTCCAGAGTTCCCTAGGAAGAGGGCCTGGTTGTTTAATGCAAGACAAGGCAACTTATCAGCACCCTGGAGAGCTCACAGCGGACAATGCTAGTTGCTTCAGCGGTGTGTTGGTACCTTCTGAAGACTGGCTACCCTCAACCTCCTATTAGCCCCATCAAATGAGTGATCTTTTTTTAAAGGGCAATTACACTATTCTGTAATTACTGGCCTGTATGGCAGGAAGGGATGAATTAGAAAGGTGTCCTCTGAACTGGGAGAGTCTGGTCTCAACTGTCCAGGAGCTGAGTATGGTGGGGGGAGCAATGGCTTCCCAGAAGATGCCACCTTTCTCCTCTGAACTGGCCAGAGAACATGACAGTTGTGTTGCATATTGTAAGAGACTTTTAGGCCACAACTATAATATATATTCCCAAATGGATAGTGATTGATGGGGTTAAGGAGAAGCTATTAATAAGCTCTGTGGGGAGCTTTTAACTGCTGCAGCCTAATGCCCTGCACTTGTAGAGTTTGACAGGAGGAAAGATTCAGCTTTACTAGAGGCCTATAGTAATTCTCCTTTGATGCACATCTTTTAGTGATGTTAACAGCAGTTATACATTTGCATCAAGCAAGTAGCATATTCAGAACCCTTAGGGACTTTCAAAGGTTAGCGAGGCTCTAAGCTATGTAGAATTCTCGCTGAGATTATTTTCGGCTACGCACAATACCTCTTGTGACAGTCAGATGTATTTTAATTTTACTGGACTGAAGAAAGGTACTTGTATAATTTCTCCAAAGCACCATTAAGCCATGAATGCAGCCAATTAAGATACTTACGACCTATGGAAGCATGGCGTGTTATTTTCTTTTGCATTTTCTGTTTCAGGGTTATAGGATTACAACTGGGATGCTTCATTTAATGTGACTCCAATCAATCCTTTCTACTAATGTTCCAAAAGTGGAATTTAATGCCATATTCACGTTCTAGGAAGCATAATGTGCAAAGAAAGTTGGAAGCGGCAAGAACTCACTTCTGAAGCAATTTTTTTAACCTTGCAATATGTCTTGGTTAAACACACCTTCAGAAATGTGGTTTGAAGAGAAATACTGGTAAGCATCTACACAAACCACAGGGGTAAGCATTCTTCGTGAATCTATAGCCAATTTCTCATTGAAGTAGTAAACCTGAGCCTGGGCTCTCAAAGGACAATGATAGAGTAGAAACCTGCCTGACAAGATAGTTTTCTGTGTGAATGGATTTCACAGAATCATAGAACTGTAGAGTTGGAAGGAGTACCAAAGGTTCAACCCCTGCAATGCAGGGGTATCAATTAATGCATACATGACATATGGCTATCCTATGTTCTGCTTAAAAACCTCCAGTGAATTAGAGTTCACCATCTCTGCAGAGAATAAGGTTTGGAGGAGCTTCTGCTTGTAGTTTGAGGTAGTCTAGACCAGACAAAGGTTTAACATGTGCATGAGAACTAGGCCTAGGTCACACTAGGAAGCTGTAAATAGAGGTGTCTCAGAGAATGGAAGACAGCTCTGTCTAAAGATCTCTGGCTTTGCCCTGTATCAATAGAAGGTTTAAAAGAGGTAATTCCTGTGTCTGATGCTACTCAGCATCTTCATTTATGAACCAGCTAACAGGATGCCTTCAGATGTGTATATGCTATGCACTGGGGAGGAACTGCAAAATCCTTGGGGGTCTATCTTAAGGCAGCCTTCCCCAGCTGGGAGCCCTCCAAAGGTTGTGGATTACAACTTCCATAAGAACATCCAATGGACAGGGATGGTGAGATTTGTAGTCTGACAACTATGTTTTTTATGTTGTGCGCCACCCGGAGATCTATAGCTATAGAGTGGTATTAAAATTAAATTAACAACAACATCTGCAGGTCAACAGCCTGGGATTGGCTGACTTAGCTATTCAAAGTGATCCTAATTTAAAATGCATACTCTGACAGCCAATGCAATTTAAGATGTCAAGTTTAAAATGCAAATTTAATTACATATTTTCATGCAGATTTTGTTTTTAAAAAGATCCTAATTAATGCAAAAACAGGATGGGATGGACTTACACATGGAAAAGTGACACAGACTGGAAATAAACTAGAAATAGACTAATTTGCCCTTCCCTAACTTGAACGCAAAGTAAACTAAAGAGATTTGGAAACCTTATCTGCAAACACCACATTTCCTTGCATCCTGGATACATTTAGATATTGATTTTCCAGCTATGTACATTTTTCAGTCATTTTTTCCCCCTAAATTACATTTCAGAATGTCAAATCTCACCACATTGACCTGGTTCACATATAACCTTAAGCCATGGTTAACCTTGGTCATAGTTAATTAAGGTTAACCATAGTTAAATATGAAGCATCTGGAAATAGATCACTTCACATCTTGGTATATTACATCTCCCATTAAAGGAGACACAAGCCAGGAAGAACTGCTCTTCGCTTGTGTCTGTAGCATTTGGGTAGTGAAGACTCCTTAAGGAAGAGACCCAATTTGCACCAAATGCTAAGCTATAGTTAACATTAAGGTTTATAAACTATCTACAGTGGTACCTCAGGTTAAGAACTTAATTTGTTCTGGAGGTCCGTTCTTAACCTGAAACTGTTCTTAACCTGAGGTACCACTTTAGCTAATGGGGCCTCCCGCTGCTGCCACGTGGCTGCCGCACGATTTCATCCTGAAGCAAAGTTCTTAACCCAAGGTACTATTTCTGGGTTAGCAGAGTCTTTAAGCATCTGTAACCTTAAGTATCACTGTACAAACATTTATTAACAAGCAACCTTTAATTCTAATTAATAAATTATAGTTAAACTGCTGTGCTGGGTTCACACATAACCATAGTTTAATAAACCATCTTTTAGGCTTATGTATGAACCAGGCCATTGCATAAGCACAAGATCAGAGATGCTGATTGTCTGCCATCCCAATTAATATAGTTATATAGCATTTCCAGAATACAATATGAAATTTGAATGTAATACCAAATGATACAAATAGTATAAAAAAGAATGGAGAGCCATTTCTAAGCCTTAATTTGCAGGCTCCAAACCCAATACTTAAAAAAAAAAATTGTTACAGTGCTTAAAGGTTGTCTTTGTGCAATCGATGCATTTGGTGATATGAAGCTACATAAGCAGCCAGGTCTCCTCTAAGACATGCATCACATAAGGAAGGGAGATGTTATACAACACTTGATGGGTTCATGAAAATGGAAATGCCGAAACATGGTAGCACTGGTCAAGAGTAGTAATGGCCCCTACTTCTAGACCCTTGTCCTGCACTGGTTTAATTAAATAGGTGAACAATTTAGCAGTGTTACTTCCCCCCTCTCCTTCTTTCCTCTCCCTTGGGTTATACGTATCAAGCATCTATGTTGTTGGGAGCCAGTAGTCCTCCAGATGTTGTTGGGCTACAGATACCACGATTTCTGTCCACTGGCCATCCTGGATTGGCTGATGTGAGTTGGAATCCAGCAACATCTTGAAGTCCACAATATCTCCACCCCCTGGTGTAGGGACCGGTACATTTGGATATGTGCACCTCTCCTGGATTTTACATGTACACATCACTAGTTCCTGCACTTCCAAGCTCTTTAGGAGCAACAACTTCACACCAGCACAGCTTTCTATTACAAGAGAGGATTTGGCAAGTAGTTTCCTGCCGTATGGATGGGCTATTGTTTCAGAGCTGGGATTCTGTCATGGATTAAATAGACAGTGACTCCATCTAAGCCTTTATTTACTTAATAACAATGAAATCCAGTAAGAGATTGATCTGGAAGATGAAGGAAAAGTTATCATAATAGCATGAAAAGCTCCAGTGTGCTAAGTAGTGCATTTCTTCAAGTGTGTGAGAGTACAATGACCTGCCGTGGCAGAGCTATCACTACAAAAGAAGCTATTATGGTGACTCGGCAATCTATACTGTCCATAGGAACAATGTTAGCAGTAATGATACTAATTCTGAAACATGCTGTTTTGTATCATTAGCTTCAGAATGCGGTTTATTTCACTAGACCCAGTGTAGCATAGAACATGATTTTTTCTAAGTACCTTTCCCTAGCTGTGACAGATATATTTGTTCTGGCCAACAACACTGAGGATAGTCGGCGTTATGGGGAGGGGGGAGGTTCTTCCACCTTACAGAGAAAACAATGGGTTGAACAGAAGCTTCCCATGGGGGAAAAAAATATGGATTGCTCATATCCTTCCAATGTTATGTTAGAGTATTTCAAACTTCTGGAATGCTACGAGTCCTGTTTGTATGCATAATAATTTAAGCAGAAGTCACAAGTCCTTTTTATTGAAAAGAAAAAAAAGTGGGTATGATAGAAATAATAAATAAATCTTAGAAAAACATTTATAATATCCAGTGGTTCTGCTCGGGCCAGAATACCAGGCACAGGGCCCAATAATACTAAATGACAGCATCATAAGGGGCAGGCGATACATCTGATTTTCTTTGTAAGAATGTGTTGCTGCACTTGGAACAGTCATACCCACATGGTTCCAGAGGCACTTTGAAGTACTAAAGAGACAGGCACAACTGTTTGGACCATTGCTTGGTGCATTTTTCTTTTTATTTTAAGAAAGATGCTGCAATAGAGATGGCCAATATTTGGTAAGGAGGAGGGGAAGAGAAGGGAGAGATGGAGGATAAGGAATGGCCCAACCAGGCAGGCAGCAGAGAAAGGACCCTTCTATTTTTATAATCTTTCTTAATAACATTTTATATGGGTTTGGGGGAGTGCTGGAGACCTCATGCCAACAACCTCTGTATTGGGTTCCAAAGAAAGGTCAGAAAAAATGGGAGGGGTCTCTTCCTCTTAGGGTTGGGGGAGAAATTCAATTCATTTTGCATTTAAAGATGACTCCACCTAATTCCACCTGAAACACAGTCATCCTTCAAAAGCTGCACATGTGCACAGCTGGAGAACTGCATTGCAAAATGTGGACATGTGCAAATTTTGCAGGATAACAGTGGTTTTGACCTATAAAGCTTTAAATGGCTCAGGACCACAATACCTGAAGGACCGCCTCTCCCCATATAAACCATGGTGGACTTTGACCCTTCTTTGTGTGCCTCCTCCACATGAGGTCTGGAGGGTGGCAACATGAGAACGGATGTTCTCTGTAGTGGCTCCCCATTTGTAGAATGCTCCAGCAGCTTCATTATACAGTGGACCCTCCGGATATGAATTAAATTAAAGATAAACAGTGGGGGGGGGGTCCGTCTGCAACCTGAAAAGTCCATAGGCAGAGGTGCCACTTCTGCACATGTGACCGTAGCAAAACCCAGGAGTATACATTTCTGGGTTTGCCGCGTTCGTAACCCAAAAGTTACGTATCCAGAGCGGTACGTAACTAGAGGGTCCACTGTATAACTTTAGGCAAAAACATTCCTCTTCAGCCAGGCCTTTGACTCATTGATATTCTACACCCTTTTAATATGTATCTGTGGGAAGGGAAGGGGTTATTGCTTTGTTGTTTTGTTTTACTTATTTACTAGTTTTTATGCTGTATTTTATTCATTGAAATGGCCTGAGATCTTATGATGAAGGGCTGTATATAAATCTAATAAAAAATAAAAAATAACATCAGATAGCTCTTAACATAGGAGCCAACTCCTAAGGACAGCGGGGGCTTCGGCCCTCCACAATAAAATATTTGAGGGGGCTGCCCCCCCCCAAGTTGATGGGCATTGTCATTCAAATGGTGTGTGTGTGCCCCCCCATATTTTATTCAAGTTGTCACCCCTGGCTCTTAAACTATACTGGTTTTAGAATGTGAGAATCTTGTTCTCATCTCTCACTAAAATAATATTCCTGGTTAAGCTGCTTTTCATAGAATGACCTAATTTGAAGTCTTTCTTCATTGGGAAAGAATCGTTGAAGTTCTTTAGAGGGGGACGGGACTCCTTCTTCTTTCCAAAGATTAATATGTAAGAGAGGTACTTTATCAAAGCAAGTTCTGAGTACTTCCTGTTTGTTTTCCATTTTTAAAAAAATATCAATTCCCATTCCTCCAAAACACTGGCATTTTTTGAAAGGGCTTACTGTCTTTCCCCTTGAGTAACTCCAGTTTTAAAAGATTTGCCTGACAAGTCTGTTAGTGCTTTGGGAGGGAGTGAATGTTTCTGTGTAAAACTCCCGCAGATCTGAGACTTCTGCAAAGGACAAACCCTGCTGTTCATTTATTACTCCAATGAAACAAAAATTAATAAAGGGAGGAAAAGTAATTTAGAGTTATGATGGGTCAATTTTATTCCCTAGTATATTAACTTGTTAAGACTTGTTAGGCCTTACTGAAGATAGGCAAGAACTTTGATTTAAACGATGAAGAGTTATTGCTTGTCCATTGTGCCAAAAATCATAGCGCCATATGGATTCTCATTAAGAGTGCTATGTCAAAAGTAAAGCAAATTCCACAGAGATATTTATGAAATAGAACTGATTGCAGACCAATCTGTAATCAAGATCTGACAATGATAAGGCATATGATATCACTAAGGGTAAGGAAGAAATGTGATTTTGTTTCCATTTTAATGAGAAACTATCAAATTCACACTTCTCAACCTAAGGTGCAGATGAAAACACAGGTGCATTTCAAAATTTGGTCCAGAAATCAAGAGACTGGTATTTGTGGCAAGAAGAGGACCAGGAAAAAGGGGAAGAGGAAAGACTTCAGTTCTCTATTATCTACAACTACCTGCTCTCTGTGGACACGGGTGGCGCTGTGGGTTAAACCACTGAGCCTAGGGTTTGCTGATCAGAAAGTCAGCTGTTCGAATCGCCGTGACAGGGTGAGCTCCTGTTGCTCAGTCCCTGCTCCTGCCAACCTAGCAGTGCGAAAGCACGTCAAAGTGCAAGTAGATATATAGGCACCACTCTGGCAGGGAGGTAAACGGCGTTTCCGTGCGCTGCTCTGGTTCACCAGAAGCGGCTTAGTCATGCTGGCCACATGACCTGGAAGCTGTATGCCGGCTCCCTCGGCCAGTAAAGCGAGATGAGCACTGCAATCCCAGAGTCGTCCACGACTGGACCTAACATTCAGGGGTCCCTTTACCTTTACCTGCTCTCTCCTTCTACCCTTGCAGATGCGGAGCCACTCACCATAATGCAAGTCAGCTCCAGCAGCTGAGAGCAGCCACAGTCTTATTATCTCTGCCCCTGCAGCTAAATCTCTTGGCTGCAGCACCAGCTACAAAGCAGAGACAGCTGCTGCTACAAATGGTTTTAACCGCCTTAACCCTACCCTCCAACATTCCTCAGATGAGAATAGGGACATCTCTCACTCCCCACAACTGACCCTCCTTGCCCCCCCTTCCCCCCTGGTGAACATTTTCTATCAGAAGGAGGGTGGGTGCTGCCACTACCACACCAATGGGACACAGCACACATGCCCCCCCCCCTCAACACTGTCCAGAGAAAACCCCTTAATCCCAATTTTATTTTATTTTAGTCTTTGGTAGATTTACAGAAAGGAAAACACAAGCCAATAAATAAATGTCAGAAAGGGGCAAAATTAGACGCAGATGCACAAAGCATTTTTTTAAAAAGCAAAAAAAACCTTAAGACTCATTGCTCTCCGCTCTGCTCCCCCTTTCTTTCTGCCCAGGGCAGCCCTGCCCTCTGCCTGCCCCTCAGAGCCATCGCTGGGCCTTGGTAGTGGCAGCCTCTCCTGGTGTACAACACTTTCCACAGATAAATAGAATGAAACAGAATTTTAGCTGTAAGCTGCCTTGTGCCTCTGTCAGGGGAAAAGGTGAGATATACTGAGAGCCAGCGTGCTGTAGTAGTTAAAAGCGGTGGACTCGTAATCTGGTGAACTGGGTTCGCGTCTCCGCTCCTCCACATGCAGCTGCTGGGTGACCTTGGGCCAGTCACACTTCTCTGAAGTCTCTCAGCCTCACTCACCTCACAGAGTGTTTGTTGTGGGGGAGGAAGGGAGAGGAGATTGTTAGCTGCTTTGAGACTCCTTCGGGTAGTGATAAAGCAGGATATCAAATCCAAACTCTTCTCTTCTACTAATGATAATACTAATAGAAACTGTGAGAATGCTTCTGAGTAATGCTTTGAATTGCAGTGTAAGGCTGCCCAGTCTTTACCTAGTTACCTGGGAGTAAGCTCCACTGAATACAGTGGGACTTACTTCTGAGCAGACAGTGTAAGTCTCCAACATGTCCTGTGTTTCCTAAGAAATGACTGGCTGTTGAAGCATTGCAATTAAAGAATTTAAATTGGATTGGTGACCTTTTCCTACAAAATTATAGGGAGGGCTTCGTATGCCAGTGTCACCATTTGCTTCTTATGGTGCATGCATTTTATTTTCAGGTTAAACAAGACCCCATTTTTGCGCGCGCACACCCACCCACCCACCCACCCACCCACACACACCCACCGCTTTTAATTGTTCTCTGAGACGTGGAGGGGAGGAAAAAGGAAAAGTGGGACATTTCCGGGATCAAATCAGAAACTGGGACAGTTTCTGTAATTAAGGGACTGTCCCTGGAAAATAGAGACACTTGGATGGTATGGGAACTGAATCCTATTAAGTTCAGTAGCACCTGCTCCCAAGCAAGTTTTGACTGGATTCCAGCTTAAATGTACATGTAAGTTAAGTGAAAAAAGGGGTTTTAGCCAACCATGTTGTGTTGATTTCTTTCCCTTTCCCTCATGGTTTGATTCCTGCCACTTTGGTGAAAGAGGGCTGTAAAGAGTTAGGCAAGTGGTTACTTAACACAATTTGTGTACCCATTCTATTTATTTCATTTATTTATTTTTTCCTATTATGTAGTTAGGAAAGGCCAAGCATGAAATTGGAGCCGCAAAGCGAGTCAGAATTTATTGATATGAATCTGCAGCTGAGGGCTCAATAGGTGTGCAGCAAAGCAGGAAGGGTAAAGGGGCTGAATAATTCATTGAACCTTTAAGCATCAACAAATACCACTTACAGTGAGGAATACCTACTTCACAACAGTGGATGTGAAGTGTGCACATAAAAGAGAATCGATGTTTCATGGACATGTTAGAGGAGAACATTACAATAAACACGGCCCTGGTGGTTTTCTGGTAATTCTTGAAGGAAAACACAATACGCAAGTTATTTACCGAAAGGAATGGGGATTTCGCTTTTAGTTAGCATTTAGTATTCTGTCTCCAAAGCCGCAAATCTAACATGGCAAAATCTAAAGGGAACTTGCAAGTCTGATGAAAAAATAATGCGATAAAAAAGAGGAAGGGGGGGGGCAGTCCGCGGAATCAAATAGCTGCAGTAAGGCAGTAGTAATATTAATAGGAATTTATATTTGGTTACACAATCTTGCAAGCTGATGTGTATTGTAGCTGGAAAACACAGCAGAGAGTCAATCTCCCTTCAGAGCACAGATGCTAAATTTCAAAAGCAAACTCCTTTGGGGCAGAAATTTGTCATGCTTTCTGCTCGTCTTAAAAGGTGTTTTGTAAAGCAATATGTGAAGTTTAAGTAAAATTGGTACAGTTCTTACTGAGTTGTTCCAAAAGTGTGATAAAAATATACTTTAAAAGTCTTTTATTTTACACATGACTCATGAGGAGCTGGGAATGCTGGCGGGGGGGGGGGGAATCAGTGCAGGTGTGAACGGTTTAGTGTGGCATCTTGTTTCAAAATTGTGTCCAGTTCTATCTGAACATAAGAATATCTGCTCCTTGAACTCAGGAACAATTGTCCAAAATTTTATTATGATATATTAAGAGATGTCCAAATGCACAGATAATGAACAAGCATACAAAATATATAGCGGGTTACTTTAGGGGTTTATTATTATTAAGCAGCAGATAGATCTTTGTACATGAAATAGATAGCAAGCAGAAATAGAATTCTTGTGTTAGGTTTTCCCTGAATTATCTACCAGCTACTGAATGGGCATAGATTTCCCTGTAGAAATGTTACTTGGAAGGAGAGCATTAAAATGCCGAAGAACCATAGCAGTGGCAAAGTCCCTGGCGAAGAAAGGAACAATGAATTTTCGAAGAATGCCTGATATGTTTTTTTAAAAAAATGATATTCAGCCGGGTGTGTGTGTGTGTGTGTGTGGAGAGGCGAGTATTAACACTTTTTATTCTGATAGCGGCAGCTTGAACTTTTCACTTGGAGGATGCTCTGTCAATTTCACATTACTTAACACAAGGTTGTGAGGACAGAAAAGAAGTGTCTGGAGTTCATTCTGGCTCCACTGTTTTAGATACGCCTGTTCAAATCCCATTATTAGTTAAGCTCACACCTTAATTTTAATGTCCTCTTTCCACTGTGTGTTTTGAATGCCAACAAGGGTGTTACTCAAAACAATCTGTTGAATCTGAAGCATTTAAAATTGCTTTGCATTTTGGATACTTCTACATAACTCCTAGAAACCTCAAATCTTCAACACCTATTCTCTCGCATTAACTGCTGTTTTTCTTTGAGACTTAACTTGGGGCAAGCTTTCCTGCGCAGACACCGCCTGTACCTTCCTTTAATGAGTCACTGAAACTTTATTTTACTGCGTTTCTTCAGGGAATGTAACAGTATAGTTCTCTTCTAGGTGTCAAGTAAGAGAGATGATCAAAAAAAAAAAAAAAAGACCACAGAAAGGTAGGTTCTCAACAGAATTGCACGGAATAAATTGCATAAGTTGATGCTGAATATTGAAAAGTCAGGAGTTTAGCTGGTTTCAGTTGTATGTCTAAGCCATGTAGGCATCCTTGCACAATAAGGCCTATCAGCAAACATAGGGGAACCCTTGAGAAAGAAGCTTTCTTCCAAAAAACAGCATGCCCAGTGGGCTCAAAATACTAGCTGATGCTCTCTGAGGGAAACATAAAACAAGGGAACAGGGGATGGAATAGAATGTTTAGAGTCCTGAACAGGGAGCAAGCCACAGGGCAACATTTTTTTACCAATCCAAATAATGGTGTGCAACTTGTGCTAAAAGAGAAAAAAAATATTATTTGGCAAGGTAACTGGCACTCAACACCAAGAAAAGCTTGATATAATATTTGCATAATTTATTCTGTTGCTAGCGGCTTTGGGAAGTGACAGCTTTGGATTCTGGAAATGTTATTTAACCACCCCCTTTATTTCTGCTTCTGTGGTCTGTCTTTGCAACCACAAGGGCTACAAGCTTCTTTCTTTCTTTCTTTCTTTCTTTCTTTCTTTCTTTCTTTCTTTCTTTCTTTCTTTCTTTCTTTCTTTCTTTCTTTTTTAAAAAAAGAATTAAAACTGAAATTCCAATGTAACTAATTTCATCTACTTGTTTGCCCTATCAAGAAGGGTTCACCCATAATTTGGACCAGGCACCAAATTTTGCACCAATGTCCTAGATTGGGGGGGGACCCCAGTCACTCATCTCAGCAAGATTTTGCCACTCATCTACCATGGATCCACCATGATGATCCAAAACCTTCATCTAAGCAAAGAGAATAAGGACCAGCTTTCTACTGGAATAAAATGTATAACTGAAGCCTGAGTAATCTAACTTGTAGCACTTCCACAGGAAGAATCCTTCTCAACTGGTCATAGCCCTCTTTAGGGTGTATTTTATGGTGTCAATTGAACAAGTAGGGTGGGCTGCAGGGACAAGCACACAAGCTCTGCCCCCATCCCCTGTCCCACGGGGTTTCAAAAGATTCCCTATGATGGACAGCCATCATCCAAAAGCTGCAAGGCAATTGAAACAGCATCAGAGGAGCACAGAGCTAGTATGCTTGCACCACTGTCCCCATTCAGGTATGGATTAACACCTGAAGACTGCTAGAGCCACAGTCCTTTCCCAAATTGAAATATAGAGCCCATATTACATTGGATATGCTTTACACTTGCACACACACACACACACACACACACGGAAAAGCCAATGACATACACAATGTCAAGATTTCCAGCCCGTCTATTCTTGCCACACATCATCAACACCAGCTGTAGCCCAATTAAGCTCACCAGTGCACATCTGTTCACAGGAATGACTAACAAAAGTACAGTTCCCTTTAGGGCTTTCAAAAAAATATGAGAGGATTCCCCCCCCCCCCGCCTTTGAACATACAGGCTAAACAATGTAACTGTAGAAAAAGAATTCAGATCCAGTCATTGTGGGGGGGGGGGGAGAGAGACAATCAACATAAGTGGGAGCCTAATTAAACGGAACAGGTTTCAGGCATGTATTGTGCAGAATGCAGGGCAGAATCATAGAATTCGGGAGCTGGAAGCATGCTTGCATGTTACATGCATAAATTAAGGGCATTGGATGGTAAGACCTGATTTTCTCTCACACTCTCATTTTCTGACACTCTCTTTTATAAAACCTATATCAGAATCTGCCAGGGCTATGCTATTGTCCACTTATGCGAAACATGCACAGGTGCTTCCCAGGCCACCGCAATCTAGTAAGAAGTGGACATTCAGATGCAAAACCCTACTCCAGGGATGAGGAAACTGTGACTGTCTTGATGCTATTAGATTCCATGTGCTGCCAGTTCCAGATAGCAGAGCCATTAGCAGTGGCAATAGCACAGGTTCACCCACTCCAAACCAAACCACGAATTCATTGTTGTTGCTGCTCCAGAAGCAGCAACTCCTTGGGAAGCCTGGTCACTATTTTTCATCCCCCACAACACATGGGCACAAAGCATCATTCTAGGGCATTGTGTGTGTCAAACTGCAGGCACATTTTTTAAAAAATGTGGAATGTTATGAGAAAATTCTATCAAGTGGCCTTTTTCTGATAGGCAAGGGAGAAGAAAAAGCTCAAAAATGTTCTCAGGAAAACATCTCTGAGAAATGTTTGGCTCAGTGGTACCGTGAATAGTGCAAAGGATACAATTTGTACGCATGTTGGGTCATAGGTGCTGCTGCTGGAATAAGTAAATTAATTGTCTTCCCCAGCCTCATAAACCAGCTCATTGAGTTTTCTTCCAAGCTTGGGTAGGAGGAAAAATGATCCCCTTTGGGACTAAGCTTTGACAAACGTGGAACTAAGCTTTGAAAAACATGTGACTAAATTCCAAAGGGAATGGTTGAGAACAGCTTCCCCCCCCCCCATTTCTGCCCTGCTGTCATTCTCACTGTTCAGCAATGCAACTTTCTGAAAGATCTACAGATGTGTTTTAATATGGAGGAATAAATGTAAGCAGAGATGAAAGAAAGTTTGGGGGAATCAACTATCAGAGGGGAAATGGCAAAGTACTATTTATCAGCACCAGTGACTCGCCACATGGGTCAACGCTAAAGAGAACTTCTCTAAAAGGCCATCTGAATGGTGCCTTGTGCCTGACAAAACAATAAGTAAAATTTCTAAAAATTGGGGTGTGGTAAGAAAAATCTGGTTTCAAATACAGCCGGCCAGCCATGGCTTACTCCAGGCTACTCCATCCCATTTACCTTCTACCTGGTTTTCTATTTTTATTTTCTAACTCACATGCTTTTCTACTATGCAATGGCTACTATTTTATTTATTAAAAATATAAAGTAATTATAAGTCATCATTTTGGGCATAGTACTGCATGGCTATTTTATTGACATCTAAGCTCCATCTTAAATTTCACCTGATCCCTCTGTGTTGATGTATTTGTGATGTACTTGTTTAATGAATATAATATTACTGCTGTTCACTGCCATTATATTTCCCCTCTTAATATTAGTGATATATATTTGCAAATAAAAATAATCCACCCAGAGTGGCTCACAACAGCATTAAACAATATAAAATCTAACGTATTAGAATTGTGGTGATATTAACAAGCCTTTAAATATCTAGACTCATTAAAACCATTAACAAACATCTATATAAATTATCACCCAATTGTATTATAATGCAAAACCACTTTTGTTGAAACAAACATTTCTGAAAGAACAGTCTTAAGAGACATGTTTTTAAGACCTACTTAAGCACTGGCAAGGAGGGAGCCATGGTGCACCTCAGTGAGGAAGGAATTTCACAATCTGGGGGACATCACGAAACTGGTTGACCATGCCCACCAGAGAAATAACAACAACAACAACAGCCATGCTTTGAAATTCACATTTTTCTCTGAATTTTGCAATGCAGTTCTCCAGACAAGCATTGTGTACAAAAACACATGTACAGTTGTACCTTGGTTGTGGAACCCCCTAGAACTTGGACGTTTTGGCTCCTGAACTCCGCAAACCTAGAAGTGATTGCTCCAGTTTCCAAACGTACTTTTGGAACCCAAACATCCAACGAGGCTTCTGCAGCTTCCGATTGGCTGCAGGAGCTTCCTGCAGCCAATCAGAAACCACAATTTGGTTTTCAAACATTTTGGAAGTTGAATGGCCTTCCGGAATGTATTCTGTTCGACTTCCAAGATATGACTGTATTACGACAAAGTCTCCATAAAAAGGTATATATTAGTGAAAATTCCATACACAAATGCATTGCTTGGGGAAATATGTGTATTAGGCAAAATTAAAATATGTGTTTGTTGTAAGAAACCCACCCTAAAATGTTGATGAATTTTCATGAGGATGTTTTTATTTTAATCAAAAACAGTGATGTGGAAATATGCAGAACTTTGCTTAAGACTGAAAAACTGAGAAAAAGCACAAGTGACAGACTTACTCTTCCCTAATGAAGAGTCTTTGTTAACTTGAAAGCTTGCTCACGTCTTTATGACTCTTGTTGAGCCTAAGAAAGATACTGTCCTACTGTTAACTTTTGATATAAAATTGTTACACACGAAGGCTTGGGGGCTGATGCAAGGCTCTGTTTATTTGCATCCTGCGGTGATTCAGTCATTGCTGCAGATAGAAATCGAAGGGGTTCTAAGGTTTGCTTTCTGAAGCCATTATCTGTTTACTGCTAATGGATAGCTTTTTCAAAGAAAGCTTTTACATAGGGAGGAGAAGTTGGTTTAAAATGCAAGAAAGAATGGGATTAATTTTGTTGCTCATTGATCTCTTCCTCTCCACTCCCTTCTTGGTAGCATATTAACCTAATGAATTTATCTCTGAACATTATGTGGAGCCAATACACCCTCCATGAACAAAAGTAAATTCTCTCACTTAAGTAGTTTTCTGCTCTCTCTCTCTCCTGATTTATCAAATCTTGACAGCATGACTGAAAACAATATGAGCGTTGGTAGATGTTAGATGGGAAAAATGTGCATGGGCCACTGAGAATTTATTGTAAGCATAATTTTTAACAGATGCAAACATTGGGCTATATAAATATTGAAGACCTGAAGAGAGATGGATGATAAGCATATCCCAACAAGCTCTTGCAAATCAGAAAACAAAAAATCAGCTTAAAAGTTGCAAAGAAAACACTCAAAGGGCAATTTTCCACAATGTATTTTCTTATACATGTGAGCAATTACCACCATCCCTGTGAATACTTCTGCATTATTGGTGCTTATCCAGGATATGTGTTTGCAAATGATAAAGCCTTGGCAGGGCACTCCAAGAAAGCTCTACAGTGTCTCATCAACCATTTTGCCCAAGCTTGCATAGAGTTTGGCCTCACCATTAGCCTGATGAATACCAACAACTTGGGTCAGGATGTGCCAGCACTCCACACATCAGCATTGGTGAGCACACAATTGAGGTGGTAGACAATGTTGTTCACCTGGGCTCCACCATAACCAGCAACTTTTCCATTGATGCTGAGTAGGACATCCTCATAGGCTTGCCTCTCCAAAAGGGTATGGGGGAATATGATACTAATGACCAATACCAAGATGAAGGCTTGGCATGTTGAATGCACTGCTTTATGGAAATGAGTCATGGGCAACTTAAACCCATGAAGAGCGATGCCTCAATGTCTTCCATATGCGCCGTGCCAGGAAGATTTTGGGCATCACATGGCAGCATAGAGTCTCAAACAAAGCTGTGCTCTCCTAAGCCCATAGTCCCAGCATGTTCACAATTCTGTCTCTGTGATATCTAAATTGGCTTGCTGATGTCAACAGTATGGAAGATGGCAGAATCTCCAAGGATGTTCTTTACAGGGAGCTGGCTTCAGGCACCACTTTGTGTTATAAGGATGTCTGCAAATGTGACATCACAATATTAACTCCACTGTGTGGTAACCCCTTACAGATGACAGCAGATCCTGGAGACAGGTAGTATGGTCATGTATCCACAGCAGTGACCAGAGGAGAAATAACTGCTGGGAAGAGTGCAGAGAAACAAAATGCCATGGTGCATCTGCAACACTGAAACCAGACATCTTCAACTGTCCTAGCTGCAATAAAATGTGTTTCTCCTGTATTGGTCTCTACAGTCAACATCAGGCGCTGTTAACTCTCCAACGATTTGACTTTACCCCTAGTGGTACACTCTTCCATTGTCCCTCAGTACAGACAGATGCCAGCAAGAGCTATGCCAAAGTTCAGACATAACAATAAATTATGGTGTATTTTTAAAAGACAGAGCTGCAAAGACACAAAGGAGTCAAGAGCTTCTGTGGTCATCCCTTACACAGGCATTAATAATAAATATGGGTAGAATGAATATTGGCAGCAATCATCCTGCACGCAAGGCCCAACCACAAATTTCAAATTGAATTATACTGCATTAACCCTCAGGCCAGGTTAACTTGTGTTGTGCACACACCCCAAACATACACCCTTTAAACAAGTTCTCATAAACACTTTGGCGAAGGATGCATCCAAGTCAGCATAAATTGCACCTGAGCACATTTTTCGCACAAGTTTGTAGATTGATCCTGCCGTGCCGATCATGAAATGTTGCCTCCCCTAAATTGTTCAGTCCAAAATTGTTTAGCAAGAAGATAGTGCACATGAATCTAATGTGATCCAAAGTGTGTGAGAAAGGAAATTAAGTATGAATTATTCAGGGTGGAATATAGTTGCAACCAAATATCATCAGAAATACGGAGGGTGTGTTTTGTTTTGCTTAAATAAAGACAACTCGTTTTCCCTACGGAATGCATGGGGATGGTGAAGAATGACTTCCCCCTGAGAAATCTCACAAGGCTAACAATTATCTTAACTGCTGCCTTCTTTGGGGAAAGCTTTTGCTGGAACACTTCCTAGCACTTAACGCATGTGTCTCTGTGGGTGAACGCAAGTTCGCCAGAGAGCCGTCTTCTTCCGCTGTCCTTTCCCCTGCTTACGCAGGAGGACTCCCTAACGGGGCCACCCATTTTGGCAGCGTGATAAATCAAGACTTCCATTTTAATCTACTGCCAAATGAAAAAGCAGTTCACAGTTAACTGCATTAAAAACACTTTACTCTCTACAAAGCCATCTCTCTGCTGCACCTGCAACTCATGAACTGTAGCTTTAGATCAATACAAAACCCAGCATTATTTAGTCAGGGAGGAACAGCAGCCTGCAATAATAATGCCAACAAAAGGCATCCCTCTGAGAAGTGTGAAAAGGAATGACACTGTTTTCAGGCTGGGCTGGGCTCTCTCAATTTTTCAAGGCTGTAGCAAGGCTGAGAGCAGCCTTTTGACAAAGGAGCTTGAAGAGGGAAAGCAGCAAAAGGTTTAAAAATTCATATCCAGCACCTAGGACTTTCTCCCCGAAAACTATTGTGTTGCTGCCTGTCAAAAAAGCAGGTCACCGTGGCAGTAGGGAAAAGATAGGATTATGCGGCTAAAAACATTTGAAGCAAGTTTCATTTTCCATTGGCGAATCACACATCTACACTGACAAATCGAGATCTTAGCAAATTTAAACAAGCAAACATGAAACCCAAAATAAAAAGATTCCTTCCAGTAGCACTTTAGAGACCAACTAAGTTTGTTATTGGTATGAGCTTTCGAGTGCAGGCACACTTCTTCGGATACCAAGAAGTGCGCATGCACACGAAAGCTCATACCAATAACAAACTTAGTTGGTCTCTAAGGTGCTACTGGAAGGAATCTTTTTATTTTGTTTCGACTACGGCAGACCAACACAGCTACCTGCCTGTAAATGCAACCCAAAGGCATCGTTCCATGAGAATCCAGATTCAAGAGGATGCTTTGTTGGCACCATCTAATGCTAGAAGTACATGGTAGAGGAGACACTTGGCTGCAACAGGGAAGAGCATCCATGTGCTGTGTCTTCACTTCTCACAAGAGCGTAACTCCTTACCCTCTGCCTCAAAAATGGCAATCCTTTGATGGGGAACTTGTTGAGGTTCTCCACACCCTGAGTTTCAGTCAGCCTTTACTGGGGACCAAGCCTTTGGCAGGACAGGCTCTTCCCAGTAGAACTGCCTGCCATTTAAGCATCAGCACCAATCACTCCTGCCTTATTTTATTATCTCCTAAGCAAAGAAATTCACATTGCAAAGGCCTGTCTGAATAACAGGCAAGTCTTTGTGATTTGAATTGCTTTTTACCAACCAGCATGCAGTGATGCTTCTACTGATGTTTTACAGTATGCTGTATACTGCCTTGATGTATTTTTATGGAAGTGCAGCCTATAAATATTCCAATAAATAAATAGCCCTGCTGAATCAGGTCGGTAGCTGGTCTAGTCCAGCATCCTATTCTCACAGTGACCAACCGGATGCCTATGGGAAACCTGCAAGGTGGACCCGAGTGCAAAATCACCCTCCCCACCTGCAATTCCCAGCAAATGGTATTCAGAGGCATATTGCCTCTGACAGTGAAGGTGAGGCACAGCTACTATGGCTACTAGTAGCCAATGATAGCCTTATCCTCCAGGAATTTGTCTAATCCTCTTCAAAGCTGACCAGGTTACTGCAGAATATTATGGTATCGCAGCACAGAATGGTACTTTAGGTTAGCCAGCATCAGGGCTGGTTCAGATGCAGGTCAGCACTCAAGACGCTGAGATGAGCAGAAAAGTTAGCTCTTTATTCCAGGAAGCAGCATACAAGGCAGCAATGCCTCTGAATATGACTGGTCCCTATGAAACAGTTGCCGGGGCTGATGATCCGCACCTCCTACGTCCCCCTAAGTCTCCTCCTCCTCAGCCAGATGTTTCCCAAGCAGCCTTAAGCTATATTAGGGAGTGGCCACCTGTGCTCTTTGTTCTGCTGCTCGTAAAGTTCTCTGTGACCTTGGAGACAAGGGGGAAGGGAAGCTTCCTATAGTAGGAATGACAACATCCATGGGTGCTTCTGCAGCCTCTATCTCTTCTTGCTTGCTAACACTTCTTGCCTCTTCAGCCTCCAACCACTCTTCCTCCTCTGTCCTGTCCTCAATGTCCCACCACCATTCCCTGGGCTCTGAACCTTCCTCCTGTGGGTCTTCTCTAGGAGGTTCCCTGGCTAGAGCCTGCCAACATTCCTCATCATCCAGCCAATCCCTGACACCCAGAGGGAGAACTCAACACAGGGTTTCTAATTTTTGTTGCAGGCTGGCATCTTCAAAAACTTATAGTCACACCCAAAGCCCTCAAAATTGTATCACGTTAAGTTGAAAATCTCAAAAAGCACACTGAACGGATCTTTCCAATTAGCCCATCATCATCAACTTGATTGCCTGAGTCTATAGTCACACATCAGTTCGCATGGTTCATTTTGTCTCTTATTAAGACAGACAATTATCTAATAATGGGAGAAAACAAATTGAAGGTGTGAATTCACCCTTAAAGCACAGTCCTTTACATGATCAAAAAACACATTCTGATCGTAATTAGCTGGTATACAACTTTCGTATTTCTAGTAATGGCACATAATATCTACAAAGGAGGTTAGGATGTCCTTTCAAGTAGGACATGTCCATGAGACTAATCTTCAAATACACAAGATGTTAAGTGTCTTCCTTGTTTCAGTAGTTCCAAGTCAAGTTTAACCTTAATCTGCCCCAATGAAAAGCATTTCCAAAGTTCACCCAAACCACACTGCCTTTGTAACCATTAAAGACATCAGATCAAAGCTCTTCTCCCCCCCCCCAACATCTGAAAAAAAATAAGAAAGGATTATTCAAACTTGAAAGAGCATGGCTTATCAGGATGAGAAAATACTTGCCAGCAGTGAGCCCAATATCATCTGACAGGAAGACTTTGTTGCCTTAAAACAAACTGAAAATAGAGATTTGTAGATTGCTGAGCCTTGGAAGTCACTAGAGAGTGTAGTTCAGTTGCTTTTCATTTGGCCACAGTCAAGTTCTGCGTGGGAGGCAAAGAGATGTTCAAGCAGCCTCTTGAGAAACCTTCATCAGTGACAACCTCTGTGCCACTTTATTGTTTAAAGCTGCATTCAATAAACACTATGCGGTCGTGCTTAGGTTTCATATTCATGGCCCAAATAGAATTTGCCAGTTGACCTAGGATTGCAGAGTAGGAGGACACATTGGCCTTGTTCATCAGTCAGAGGACTACAGGTCACTGTGATGTTGCACTTCCCCCATGCCTCCTAGGAAGATCATCCCAGCCTGGACCCAGCCAACAGCCAGAGAAGGAGCAGGTGCAGGAAGCTACTTTTCCATCTCTCTGCCAGAAAGAAAAAACTGCCCTAGCTGCTAATTGCCCCCGCATTGCAGAAGCACACCTGGTCATATCTATTAGCCAGAAAGCTAAGCCCATTGTGGGGTGTGTATGTGTGTAGGAAGTGGTTTGCTTGTTTTGTTTTTGTATGATCCACAATAGCTATGTTCCATTAAGTATAATTTATTTAATTCACACAGAAATGAAAAATGTATAGGTAGTAATAAAGGCTTAACATGGAAAATGGCTAAATCTGTATTGCTGAAGAGTTGCTAACATTGGGGTTTTTCCCATGTTGTTTCTAAATAACTCTAAGTTCTTGCTGAGTTAATGATTAACTAATTGATTATCGTTTTTCCGGCAGCTAAATGTGAGTGCTGTAACCTTAGATCATGTGATAAAGGTATTAGGTTGCAAAGCTCCATTTTGAAGAGCATTGCCTTTGAGTCATTGTTTCCCAAACTCCATGGAGTAAGGATGTAAATGAAGCTGTCTTGAAGGGAGAGTAAACAGCCTAAGATGGCAAACAGGGCTAGAATGCAGGGAGAAAGAAATCTTTGCTTATAGGTCTGTTTGGATTATTTCATATTTTCCAAGATGCTGAGCCTGTGCTGGACAGCACAAGACATTGTATGGGATATTTTTGGATGTATCATTGATGCTTATGTTTTGTTTTTAAAGAGTTTTGCCAGTAAAAGTTTGACTAATATTTTTACAGGCCTGGACAATGATTTATTTCCAAAATGAGTCAGTTCTTATGCTTCCAGTCTCTTCAAATTGTGCAGTATTAATATCTGCAATATGTTCTATCTTCTGAATGGCGGTTGCCAGAAACTGCAGTTGGAGACCATGGCCTGTTCCAGCAGACTCTTCTTATGTGATTATGTTCATCTGGAGGGTCATTCAATTAAAAGCCAGGATATACATCTTTAAAATAAGAAATAGGATACTCTATATGCAAATTAATCACTGAATGTTATATAGCGAACTTGGCATGTGAGGAGTGTAAACCAGGAGTCTCCTGTTCAAATGTTGACCTGTCACAAGCTGAACTAGTTTTCTGTCCCCCAAATCTGAGCCTCAAGCACTATCTGCCTAAGGAGATAATACTGAATAACCTAACAGCATCATTACAATAATTACCGACAATGTATGCACTGTCCTTTAAATGGACAAAAACTGCTGTATAAATGTTAAGTGGAAATATCAGGACTAGATGAGGTTGAGTGATAAAGAGGCCAATCAGGTGCTAGTGGCATGTCCCATAGTTGTGAATTGCCACCCACTTTCTCAGCCTGAGTACCAAATTGCAGCAAGGCTATAATCCATTGCCGGGGTTGTCAGAGGTTGGGGACTTCGGTAAGGGCACTTCAGAGAGTTATTAGCACTTTTCTTCTATGCCTCCAGTATTCACCTCTTGTACAGTATCTCCAATTAGTCTGATGAACTGCAGCTTGCTATCATTTTAAAGCAATGAAGCTCTGATTTCATCAAGGAGGCAATGCCGCGAAGCCCTTGGCTTCAGTAAAGTAAGCCCAAGTGCCTCAAAAGAGAAGAAGATAAAGAGGCCATGTCCACAGCCAGCCAGAGAGATGGAGCCTGCCTTAAAACTGTTAACACATTTCAGATATTCTAGTTTGGATTCCTGGTTTTATAATTTTGCAGCACTATAAGTCACCCGTTTCAAGGCAGAAAGGGAACATAGTGACTTCTGGAACATCTGAATGGCTCATTCCTTTGAAACAATCACTCCTAGGCACAGTCTCCTGCTCACAAAGCCCATTTGGCTCCCTGCTGTAATCCTTAGGGTGAGGATACAAGCTGGGAGAAAACTTGAATGTGAGTGTAGGGAAACTCCAGTCGAATGCAATTGAACACTGGTGAAGGCTCATCACTGAACCTACCTAGAGTAAGTAAAGGCAACAAAGAGGGCATTCTTTGCTGCCTCCATTGCATCCTCATAATGTCACCTAGAATGGGGCTTTTTACAGGCTGGCCGGAAGGCAGTGACAGAACCAACAACAACTTGCCTTGACTTGTTTGCAAACCATTTAGAGGATAAAATTGCTTGCATCTGCCAGGACCTTGACTCCACTGTTAGAGTTGATTAATATTAAGAGGTGTCCAGAGCACTGTCTAGTCCTGTTGTGTTGGACATGTTTCAGTTAGTAAGGCTCAAGGATGTGGACAAGGTGCTTAGATCTGTCAATGTGACCACTTGTGCTCTGGACCCTTGTCCCTCTTGTGAGATTGAAAAATTTAAGGCAGCCTTTGGGTCACCTCATAACAGTGAATATTTCCTTCTGTTTTGAGGAGGCCACAATTTCCTGTGTATTTCTTTTTGTAACATTCACACATTACTGCAGAAATGTGATGGAACAGACTCAAAATTGAAAAGTTATTCCACAAGCTAAAATTAGACTGATCCACCCACCCCTACTTCTTCAAGTCTGACATTACAGTATAGTCCAATATACAAATAGTCTTATATTACCTCCAGAAGAAAATAGGTTTGTACAGTGTATACAGTTTACATTAAGTCACAAGGGGTTTCTGGGATGACAGTGGCCTTCTAAAATTCAGTGCCACAAATGTCTTGTTACATTGACTTAATGACAGAATCTATTCTATTGATTGTCTTTAAACTTCCTTTGGTGGCTCAGCAAATTTTGCCTCCAGCTGCAATAAAATGTAAATCTGGCTTTTAGTTTCCAGACCTCTCGCCGTCCTTTAAAGAACTGCACACACTTTCTTAAGATTCTGGTTGACTGCACAGTTAAAAAGGCTGCTGAGTATCTGAAATAACTAGCTAACGGCCATCAATACTGCTGAGTTGTTCTGAGACTTTTCCATAAACCTCCACTTTTCACTTTACATTTCCACAGTTCAGTAAGCCTTATGAATTGAGCCAATATCTTTTTGCAGACTTTCTGCAAAACCTTGCTCACAAAAGATCCCACTGCTGTGACAGGTTGAGAACCACAGAGCTAGGATCTCACGCTGCTGTGGCTTAGCCATTTTGATGTGTTGGCATTCCATCCCTGTCTCAATGTTATTTGAAACATCTGATCTTGGGTTCTGAGCTGAAGTTAGAGGTTCTTAGACTTGGATGCCTTTTTGCGAAGACTACAGGAACAAACCAGACAAAGTTAGGTGTGTTTGGATCAATGGGACATTAGCATCCTGTTAAGTTCTTAAATCACATTGATTTTAGTGAAGCTTAATTACACTTTAGTTTCTCTGAATTGTGCTCAAACAGCAGCAACTGCAGAAAATTAGGCTCAAGTATTTGTGCCTGTGATGGCTTAGGTAAGTCAGTGTTCTTGTTCTATTGTATAACTTGGGAAGGCAATGTAAATGCCCTCCCATCAGATGTCAAGGCAGCCTTGTTTAGGGAAGTTTTTAATGTTTGATGTTTTACTGTGGTTTTATAACCCGGTGTGGCTGCAGCAACCCAGTCAGATGGGAGGCATATTTAAATAAAGTTGTTGCTGTTGTTCATTCTGCATGCTTGCAGTGCTGAAGTCTCTTGTCCTGGCTCAGCCACAGATACAGTGGCCTGAGATCGAGCAACCCAGCTGGCGAAAAGGGTTGTGTAAATCAAAATTTTTGTTTCCCTCTATCAGGCTCTGGCTTCTCACCTGTTGGTAGCCTAGTTCCAAAACAGAGTTTGGAATAGAGGCAGGTTACTCTACCATAATTTATCCCACTGTGAATTATGTTGGCTTCCTATAGTTTGGATTGCTCTGCTCATGTCATTGGGGTAATTCTGGACCAAAATTAGGTTCCTTGACAGACTCCAGGACCTTGATGAAAGGGAAGGAATCCCAGCCTCAGGGAAATGGAGAAAATAACAGCAATCTTCTGCAGCTGAAGACAAACCCATTAGCTGAATTAATGCATTGTGATGATGTAACCCTCACCTAATGATAAATTATGGTGAACTTTTATGTGGCTTGCCAGACTTTGGATGTGTGTGATTGAAAGGAACCTCTTCACTTTTTGCTGCTACTATTTGACTGTCTAGTTGTTTCATTTCTATTATGTACCTCTGCATAAGAAAACATGTTGTATAAGAAAATGTGTTGTTGTGATTGATGTTCATCTACAATAATGAACGCACAAGTTAGTAAAATAGGATTTCTTATGCAGAAAGATCAGACAATGAAAGTCAGGCAGTAGGCATTATTTTAGTGAATGGCATGATGAAACTGACTGTTGCTGTTATTATTATTATTATTATTATTATTATTATTATTATTATTATTATTTGTACTGCATACTTTTAGTACATTATTACAGTTCTTTTTTTTAACCACTATGACCCCTTGCCTCATTTCATTTTATGAAGCTATATCATTTATAATACCTACAAACCTACAGAAGTGCAAGGTGTATATGGGCAGATGGAGGCAGCTTGGCTATTTCTGTCATCATTTTCTAATGATACCCAACAAACCATCTTTGAAAAATGGCTAAATTCTTTGCTACAGCATCTTCCTTGTCGCAGGCAGTTCCATAGCTCAGATTTCTTCAAGCTGAGTACAGACTTTTGCTCTGGAGGTCCTGTGACATATTCCCTATTTTAAGCAGAATGTGCTGATCCAGAGATTTTAAATAGGGAAGCCTTTTTCTTTCATATCTTCCTTCCCCTCCTCTACATGGCTCTTAAATGCATTCTCCCATTTCCTGAAATTTCTTCTGCTGTTATCCTTTCACATTTAATTTGTACCATATTCCACCACCACCCAGACAGCCACTGTCTTTCTTCCCTCCTCCCTTGTCCTCTTGCATTCACTTCCTCCTTAAAACAACTTTGCTCTCTTACCCCCTTCCTTTCTCTAAGTTTATTAAAAGCAACAGTAAACATTTTATCTCGCTTTTTAATTTCCTTTAACATCTACTCTGGCTTTTCCCCCTCTGAACTTCTGGGTCACTTTTACCCAGAATGCAATGAGTTTCTGGGGTTAGTCAAAAAGGCTATGGCAGTGCGAGAAGGCAGTACAGGAGGCACTGGGCAGGCGGTGGCACTGAGGCCCAGCTAAAAGTCGCCCACTGTTTGAGAAACACAGACCCAAACAAGACAAACAGCCAACAAATTGCTTATATTTTCCCCACTTGTGTATAGAATATTGCTATTTGTGGAATTTCTGAAAGTATTGAATACTTTCTCCCCATTGTGCCAGAAGGACTTATTTTCGAAGCGTCTTTTTTCCCTTTGAATATTCATGGTCCCACATGGCACACATCTTTTTACATTTTAAGACCTAATTGTATCAAAACTGCCTACACCTTTATCCTCATTACCCCACCGCTTTCTGGTTACCAAGGCATTTCTCTCCGGAGAATTGCTATTCATAGCTACAGTAGGGATTTCATTTACAATGCCTACTATGTCCTAATCTCCATGACAAGAATGCAGCTCCAACGCAATATTTTTTTTTTTTTTTAGGAAACAGAGCTGAATCAGTTAAACTTGGCAAACCTGTCATGTACAGATTTATTAGGAAATGATATTGACGGGTCCCAGACATACAAGAACAGCCTTGCTTTTCTCAGACCAAAGGTTCATCTAGTTCCCATTGGCCAACCAGGTAATAATTGGAAACCCATGGCAGTAGCTCTCTTTCCTTTGTGAATCCCAGCAACATACCCTCCAATGAAAATAGGAATGACCTATATTATTATTATTATTATTATTATTATTATTATTATTATTATTATTAATACTATGCCCATCTGACTGGGCTGCTCCAGCCACTCTGGGAAGCTTCCAACATATATAAAAACATAATAAAACATTTTTTAAAAAACTTCCCAATAGTGCCTGCCTTCGAAAGGTTGTATAGCTACATATCTCCTTGGCACAAGGGTAATATAACTCCACATATCTCTGATGAAAATAGGGACGTCCAAAGGAAAAGCAGGACATTCCAGGATTAAATCAGAAACCAGGATGGCTGGGACTGTCCCTGGAATGTTGTCTCTGAACCTGGAAGTAGTATGCAGCCAGCATACTTTTGTCTAATCCGTTTGTAAAACCAGCCAAAATGGTGGCTGCCACTGCTTCATGTAGTTGTGCAGTGTGAATTAATACTTCCTGGTTCAGAAAAGTCTTGTGCCTCAGTTAATGTGACTCTTTCCTCCTCTAGCACTTTGTGACAAGGTGGTGGGGAACCTGTAGCCCTTTGCTTGTTGTTGGACATGTTGCATGTTGTTGAGAGCAGTACATGTGAAAAGGATCTAGGAGTCTTGGTTGACCACAAACTTGACATGAGCCAACAGTGTGACGCGGCAGCTAAAAAAGCCAATGCAATTCTGGGCTGCATCAATAGGAGTATAGCATCTAGATCAAGGGAAGTAATAGTGCCACTGTATTCTGCTCTGGTCAGACCTCACCTGGAGTACTGTGTCCAGTTCTGGGCACCACAGTTCAAGAAGGACACTGACAAACTGGAACGTGTCCAGAGGAGGGCAACCAAAATGGTCAAAGGCCTGGAAACGATGCCTTATGAGGAACGGCTAAGGGAGCTGGGCATGTTTAGCCTGCAGAAGAGGAGGTTAAGGGGTGATATGATAGCCATGTTCAAATATATAAAAGGATGTCATATAGAGGAGGGAGAAAGGTTGTTTTCTGCTGCTCCAGAGAAGCAGACACGGAGCAATGGATCCAAACTACAAGAAAGAAGATTCCACCTAAACATTAGGAAGAACTTCCTGACAGTAAGAGCTGTTTGACAGTGGAATTTGCTGCCAAGGAGTGTGGTGGAGTCTCCTACTTTGGAGGTCTTTAAGCAGAGGCTTGACAACCATATGTCAGGAGTGCTCTGATGGTGTTTCCTGCTTGGCAGGGGGTTGGACTCGATGGCCCTTGTGGTCTATTCGAACTCTATGATTCTATGGACTCCAAGCTGCCTTAGACCCAGCCACCATGAGCAATAGTCAAGGATGATGGGTGTTCATTGTAGTTCAGCAACATCTGGGTAACCACCCAGATGTGATACAAGCAGCTAAGCCCTAACAATTCAGGAAAGTGAGACAACCAGAGCATCCGCATTATAAACATTTGTCAAGCTTTATCTAGCAAGGTTTCCACCCAAAGAATCCTGGAAATTGTATTTTGGTAAGATGCTGAGAGAGATCCACAGTCCCACCTCTGGAACCCCAGTTTCCATGGTTCATTGGGAAGAAGGAATTATTATTAAACCTCTCGAAACATGCTGCAACATAAACATGTCCACAGTCAGATATGATAGCACCTCTGTCTGTATTTCTGTTTTTCACTGGTCAGTTTTGGTTTTGCATTGATAAGATTTAAATCAATCAGTCAATCAGTCAATCAGTCAATCAATCAATCAATCAATCAATCACAGCCAGGAATGGGGAAGTGTTGGTAATAACTCACAAATAATGGGAAGTTTGATATTGTATTGCAAGGAGAAACACGAAGCTTCAGTGAGTTCCATTTTTAATCCCTCTATGCATAGCGAAATCCTCTTAAATAGCACAAGCAAGCAGAAATGGGGGAAAGTAATTGTTCCAATTATCAAAGGCTCATAGGAATACATTGATCTGGGAGAAACTCACTTTGATTTAATAAACTGCTTAAAAATTAGCATTGAAAAAGCACGAAGGCAGGCAAAAGCAATAGCTTTGACTTAACTCCAATAACGCAGAGACAAATAATTATATGAACCCAATTCCAGCAAAGAAAAAATATGTGCATGAATACTAACATAATAACTTCAGCTCACTTTTTAATTTAATGGGTCCATTAATATAATGGGTCTATTCTGGACACAACCTGTGGTCACTAACAACCAAACTTTTAATATTAAATAAAAGGTTTCTCGAAACTATCAAGTTAATAATCTCTGTTTCCCCACCCCCACAGCTCCAGTTATTTTCAGACAGTATAATTATATCCTGAAAAAAGGCATAACTAATTAGCTCTATGCCCATCACTGGTATGACAAAATTCTGAAAGAACAATGATACAGAGATAATACTCATAAGTGGCATTTCAGTTACTGCAGTTAGTTCAGAAAGATGTAGGGACAGAACAACAATATAATAATAATGATTCTTCTTTGTCCTTTAAGCAATCAATAATAATGCTTATTTCCCTACTGGGAAAAATAGCTAAAAATACATTTTGAGGAACAAAAAACATTGAAGCACAACTAGAAACATTATGTTAAGATCTCCAGGAAATGAAATAAACAAAACTCATGATGAATTTAAGCAAAGATGTTGGACATTTATGGTGGTAGGATTCTAAACTAAGAAGAAATGCCTGGCTGGATGAGGCCAGAGGTCCACCTTAGCTGAATGGTGCCACCTGAATCAGGTTACTTCACCCTGTCTATATTGATACTGAATGGAGTAAACAGTTCCTCATGAATTTGAGGCAACTTCAATTTATTCAGTGGTGTAAACCACTGAGCCTTGGGCTTGCCGATCGGAAGGTTGGCGGTTTGAATCCACGCGACAGGGTGAGCTCCCATTGTTCCGTCCCTGCTCCTGCCAACCTAGCAGTTCGAAAGCACGTCAAAGTGCAAATAGATAAATAGGTACCGCTCCGTCGGGAAGGTAAACAGTGTTTCTGTGCGCTGCTCTGGTTTCGCCGGAAGCGGCTTAGCCATGCTAAGCCACATGACGTGGAAAAACTGTCTGTGGACAAACGCCGGCTCCCTTGGACAGTAAAGCGAGATGAGCGCCACAACCCCAGAGTTGTTCACGACTGGACTTAACTGTCAGGGGCCATTTACCTTTACCTTCAATTTATTAAGGAAAAGCTCTAGCTCACTGCAAGAAGTAAAGGCCACATTTAATAGTCTTTCCGGCAATGCAAAATATACCCTATTAACACCTATGCCGAAATTGCTTCAGAAATGAACTAGTGCCAAGAGTATATACAACTTAACTTGTATTGGATGCAACCTAAAGAAAATTCTTTAGAAATGAACAAATCACATCAGTACCTTGGAAGATCCAGTTTTAAAGGATGCATTGACATTGATTTCTACTAAGAACTGTCAACTTCAGTTTATCTGTGGTTCATATTGCTAGGAGGAAAGGCATATTAATTTCAGCCTGAAAAGCAAACTATCTGTTAGCTTTGTAAACAAACTACCTTTAAATATCATTTTAAAAATCAAAGACAGATGAGAAGACAGCTGATATGTCAATGTGACCTCTAAAGTCATAAACCACTCCGTTTCATTTAACCAATATATTGCGGGCTGAATTTTAGTCAACAGTTGAAGCACAATGTCTGCCAGATGTTTTGAGCCACAGCTCCCATCAGGCCCAGCCATCTTTCTCAACAGTCAGAGATTATGGGGTTTGTAGTTCCAAATATCTGGAGAGCACCATGTTGGCAATTCCTGCATTAAAGCTTTGTTTGATTAATCTGCCCATTATTACATGGGTAGTAAACTGGACACCCCAATGACCCCCTAAGTGAAGGTGCATTATACCTAAGACTTGTTGGGTTTCTATTCCTCTCACTGTGCAGATATTATGTAGGATTGGTTCATCACATGTCTGTGTTATGCATTCCAGCACCAAGTGTTGGAATCACGAGAGTGGATGTTGACTGTACTCTGTTTCCGTTTGTTTTTGCTTTCACTTCTGACTACTCTCCGAGGAAGATGAGAAAGAGGAGACATGTTTTCTTCTGTTCTGCCTTATGCTTAATAAAGTAGCTTTAGTGCTTACAACCTCAGCCTAGCTCTGACTGCATTTATCTCTGCTGGACTCTGAATATGTGTTCAGTGTCTCCAAGACATAAGTCATTATAAATTGTTGGGAAAGGTGGTTCGGAACTCCCTAGAGCTGCACGCTGATGGGAGAGACAGGCTGGAATTGTTCCTGCCGTATGCCTGGGGGTTGTCCTAGCCCCCGGCCGACCCAACAAGACTGGCTGAGTTATTTTGACACCTGAAGCAGATAATCCTACAAACATCTCCCCATGGGGGAGCTGCCTCACTTTGCCTAAGAGGAGGGCCAGTTCTGTTGCAGCAGGCAATATTCATGGCTGGATAGCCATTTTTAGTCAGAATGGATTGAGTAAAATGAAATCACCATCATCATCACTTAGTAGGCTTAGTCTATCGTAGTTATTCAAACCATGCTTGGAAATTCCACCCAAGCCTGCCTGAAATTTGGATTTGAGATGGTATCAGTAAGAAAAAAGAAAAAAGAAAGTTATGGGTTCTGCTATCTAAATTCCCTTCTTCGGAACTATTTTGGGAGAGGGAGAGGAAAATTTCCTCCACCCTTTCTGCTGCACCAATTCATGTACACAAAAAGTGGCAATATGGATGGGAATTTTTGCAAGGTTTATATCAAAGCTTTGCAAATTCTAGTGCAGGAGTCGGCAAGGCTTACTGGCCATGGGCTGGATCACTCCCACGGAGATCGTCTGTTGGTTGGGCCCATGCAGCGCAACGCTGGAAACTGCGTCTGCGCATTCCCACGGCACTGGCCGGAAATCGCTTCTGCGTATGCCAAGATGCTGAAAATTGTGCCTGTGTAGAAGCGATGTTCAGCGTCTTGGCATGCGCAGAAGTGATTTCCAGTGCTGCTCGGCGAGTCCCCACGCCATACCGATTTAGCACAGTATGCGGGAGACTCGCCAAGTGGGCGGCTCGGTTCAGGGGCAGCTAGTGGGTCAGTAAAACGGTCTTCGTGGGCTGCATCTGGCCCATGGACCACATGTTGCCGACCCTTTCTAGTGCAATACCTAACAGGCAAATTGATATAGGCTATACCATGAAGCAGTTTGAGAAGCCATTCATGACTGGCCCAAATAAGCATTCACCCATTTCATACCTGAACTCCACGATTTAGACGGTAGAAACGATTACACAAACTGTAGCCACGATTGCATAACAAAACATAACAGATGAGGAAATGAGAAACAAATGGAGAGGAATTGGAAAAAAAAGTATAAATTGCACAGGAAATTCAAATGAACAAAATGGCAACAAAATTTCAAACAGAAACATCACAGATAGAGTGGAATTAGCTATATAGAAAAATGTCTTATTAGTCAGCTCCAGGAGGATTAAGTGCAATTTTTGAAAAAGGCCGTAGATACCAGTTCTTTCCATTTATTCTTTTCTCCATTGTTAATATTTTGTACCATGTGGAAACAAAGGTGTTAGATCAGGCCTTCAAAATCTGTGAGCTACCAACCTGCCTGCTTTAATGAATTGAATGTTTCAATTGCTCTTACTAATAATTTCATCATTTGGTGGTGTGTGTTTTTTGTGTAAACTGCTTTGAGGGTTTTTTTATGATCAAGCGGTATAGAAAATGTATGAAATGAACAAAATAAATAAACCTGAGCATAGCCCACCAGCCATGAATCGTATCCTGCCATGTGGCTTCACAATTTCCCCGTTGTGTCATATCTGGCAGACAGAGAGAAATAAGGATAGTTGAATCTGCTCCAACAATTTACCAGGAGCAACCCCACTGTCTGGCTCCTTTGCCATGTCAACCCATTGCACACGGATGGTGCACCACCACCACCATCCTGCGCAAACAAGGCACAAGGTGGATAAGACACTTGTATAATATATAACTATAGGGTGGAGCAAGGGTGAGGAACCTTTGGCACTCCAGCTGATGCGGGACTACAATTCCCATCAGCCCCAGTAAGCATGGCCAATGGCCATGGTTGATGGGAGCTTGTAGTTCACCAACATCTGGAGGGCCAAATATTCTCCACGTCTGGGGTAGGGCACTCAGACGGTGATTTATAATGTTAGGATAGGAATGCTTACAGAAATAAGTTTCTGAAATGTTGGATGCTTATGAAGCCCCTGATGGGCCCAACCATGTGTTGTTGTAGACAGCTTTTCGTTGATGGGCCACAATTTGTGCAGGCCTGATTAGATCAGACAGAGTAAATTTTTAATCCCCCGTTCTCACACAAGCTGTAGAATCATGTGTAGGATTTTATCTTGGGTTGATCTCAAATAACAAAAAAAAATGGACCAACCTTTTTAATTCACAGTGTGCTTTGATTTCTTTATTTCTTTATTTTTCATCTGAGATCATTTAATTCAAATAGTGCTGCATCTTACCATATTATTTGAAGATTAGAACAGAAGTCAAATAATACCAAAACACATAATTTCTAGCTAATATACTGCAAAGCTTTGATATATGAGAATCTGACAGGAAATTTCTGTTTACCTTTCCGCATTACGAATGACCACCAATTAGTTCTTTGTGTTGGGGAATCACACCTGGGTTATGTCTTTCATGTTTTGTGATCTACACAAAGGTATATATTTGTTATATACAGTGGTGCCTCGCAAGATGAAAATAATTCGTTCCGCGAGTCTTTTCGTCTTGCGATGTTTTTCGTCTTGCGAAGCACGGTCCGTCGCAACTGCGCCTCTTCAAGCGGCTTTAAGAAAAAAGCGCAAGACGTTTTCGTCTTGCGAAGCAAGCCCATAGGGAAATTCATCTAGCGAAGCAACGCAAAACCGAAAAACCCTTTCGTCTAGCGAGTTTTTCGTCTTGCGAGGCATTCGTCTTGCGGGGCACTACTGTATCTGAATAAGCATTAAAGCAATTGATGAAATTATTTTCCAACTTTTTAAAAGATAAACATGTTGCTTGCATCACAGGTTCACCATGGAGGCACCATGATGTGGTAGCATAAACAAATTATTTGTGGCAACTTTGGTTTACATTTCATATGTACCAGTTCTTAACACTGTTCTGCAGAATGCTTAAAATCCCAAACATTCTGTCAATAGGCCTCTTACCGCTACAAACCTACATTCCCTGGGTGGGCGTCCCAGAGAGTATTGGGTATATTGGATCTCCGTATCCAACACTGGAGAGGGTGATCTGATGTTGGATCACACCTCCTCCAAGCCATGGAAACCTCAGATGCTCTGTTCTAACGGGAGGCAAGAGAGAGGAAGGGATGAAAATAAGAAATATGGGGGGGGGGTTCATTCTCGCTCAGGATGGCATATTACCGAGGTCCGCCCTTGGTCCAACTGATGTCAGGGTTCCAACACTATGCCATGAAGGGATCATCTTGGGGGCTGTCACGGGACAGACAGGGAATGCCCTTGGGGCAAGGGAAGGGGAAGTATCAGAGCAAGAAGAATCAGAAGGGAAATACAGGGAAATGATGGAAGGTACTTGGAAGGGGGAGGCAGAGAGCAGTGAAGTGGCGTCAGGGCTCTTTGATGCTGAAAAGCCCTGTCACCAACCAGGAAGTTCAGGAACAGAAGGAGAAGCGGTGCCTTCAGCACAGGCAAGGAGAGAGTTAAAACGCAGGGATCAAAGATGTCTCCCAAGATTCCCACGCCTGCTGTGTTGGAGAAGAAACCAAAAGAAGCCACTCCCCAAATCTGACTCCTCAGATTCAGATGCATGATTTGGAACTGTAGCTGTCCGTACATATGTTAATAAAGAACTGTAAATATCTCTGAGTGAGCAGAGGGTGTTTATTGCAAAGAGCACACACCACCTTGAAAGGGGCAGATCAAGGGTGTGTTCCAAAACCACTTTTTTCCAGTAATATGTAACAATTTACACTTTTGTCATCTACTAACTATTAAATTATTCACTCATCATTATGAGCAATACATTTATGAGTTCTAAAGTAAATAGAATGGCATTATATGTCTTTTTAAAAAGAAACATACCATATTTTTCCATGTATAAGACGAGGTTTTTTGCTAAAAAAAACCAGTAAAAAATTGGGAGTTGTCTTCTACACGGAACATGGGCAGCCAGGGGATTTTTAAAAATATTTAAGCATATGTCCGGGATTTTGGCTTGGGCGGGCTGAGGCAGTCCCTCTTGCTGCCATCCCCCCTTTCTCCTCCCCCTCCGGGCTGCATGCTGGCACTGGGCTCACCACCTGAAGCCCCCGCTGGCTCGACCACCAGATCGAGAGCAACTGCCACCGCCGCTGCTGAGAGCTGTCTCAGCTACCTCTCCTTGCCCGGCTTTCCTTTTTTGCCTCTTCCCCTCTCAAACTCCCACCCTGCCCCCAGCACGCTCACCACCTTCCTCAGCTCATTTTTGTGCTGGGCCTGGGGAACCCAAGAACCGCGGTCCAGGTCTGGTCCAAAATCTGTAGGTTCTGCTAGGAGTCAGTCCGACAGGGTTAAGGCAGGAAACCAGGGAAGGACAGGTACAGGATCTCAGGCAGGAGATACAGCAATGTTGCTCCCGCAACCTGCGGCAGGGTCCAACAGCCTTTTATCATTGTCAGGGTAATGGCCGGTCCTGATAACCCCGGTGACTCACCTCCCTGTCTCATCCGAAGGTGAGTACTCCTTCTGCGAGTACTCAGGTCTCTCCTTCTCTCAGACCTTAGTCTCTGCAGTTTGGGAGACGTTGATGGGTTACTAGACCCAGGGGCCGCCTCAGCCTCTCCTGACCAAACTGGTAGTGGAGTAGCTGTAAGTGATGGCCCAGCTGAAGGCAACAAGGTAATCCCCGCATCTGGAGCCAGGGCAGCCTCAGGCCCCTGACTCGACCCAGCTGATGCTTGTTGCAGGGGAACCTGTGCAGACTGGGACTCTTCAGGATCAGGCCCCAGACTTGGTTCAGATGATGCCTGAGGCTGAGGATCTAGTGCAGACTGAGACTCCTCTGGTTCTGAGTCCAAGCCCAAGTCCCAGGCCATCACAAGTTTGCTCGACAGCATGGCCCAGCACAGAGTGGGCGCTGCCTCCCCCTGGATCCTGCCTGGGATCCTCCTTCCCCTCGCTTCCCCGCAGCAGCAGCTGCCACTGAGGGGGAGCATGTGGTGCCCCAACCACTGCCTTTGCTTCTGCACCACAGTGCACTGCATGCAGCTCATGCTGGAAACTTTGAAGGCGATTGCCCCCCCCCCCAAGATAAACTTGCCACCGCAGATCATCCAGATTTTCACTTCTGTTTTAGGGTTTTGTTTTCTTAATTTTGGGTTAAAAAAATATAAGGGTAATCTTATACATGAGGGCGTCTTATACATGGTTAAATACGGTATTTTCCTCTCCTCGACTGTGTCAACCTCAGGCAGGCTTCCTGCAAAATTTCCATATGACATTTATCTTGCTCTGATATTCATTTCAAGCCTGTGGCTTCTATGTGACAATTGTCAGCACTCTGCATTTTATTACAGGTCTGTAGTGAATTCTTCCCTTGTTATTTTGTGTTTGCTTGATGTAGCTACAGTACACAGCACTAATGCTGTGATTTGCCAAGATGTACCACAGGTTATTTTCAGAGTATTCTTGATATGATCTCACTAAGTACACAGCAAGGAAAACGTATTGCTCCAGCTGAGCCTAGAATCAATTGCCAAGTCCAAATGTCAGCAAAGTGAAAGCTTGTTCAAAATTCATTATGGGATGTGATTGATATAGCAGAGTCAAAAGGAAATCATAATGGAATTGCAAATCTAAATTTGGTCTTTAAAATGAGTATATGCATTGAAGGTGGCGGGGGGTGGGGGGTGGGAGAAGGAATCAACCATCTCCCATTAAGCACAGATGGAAAGTTTCATACACACACCTGAAAAGTGCACTCAATTCAAAGCAATCTAAGGAAATGATAGTGCTAGAGTATCTATCCATCTATCTATAAAAAGCTGGTTGTCAGCATTCCATCACAATTCTGAACTGAGGATGAGATTGTGCTGAAAAACAGGTTGTACGTTGTCATCTGGGAGAAGGTACCCCAACGTATACACTTTTATTTCCTTCCAGTGTGTATGGCTCTCTCTCTCTCTCTCTCTCTCTCTCTCTCTCTCTCTCTCTCTCACACACACACACACACACACACACACACACACACATATGTACGTACAGTGGTGCCCCGCAAGAAGAATGCCTCGCAAGACAAAAAACTCGCTAGACGAAAGGTTTTTCCGTTCGCGATTTGCCTCGCAAGACGAATTTCCCCTATGGGCTTGCTTCGCAAGACGAAAACGTCTCGCGACTTTTTTTTCTTTGACTAAAAACAAAGACATGTTTTGTTTATAAAGTTAATTTATTTTCCCTTAAATTTTTGAACTGCTCTTTACAGTATGTGTGACTTTAAAGAGCAGTTAATAAACTGTTGTTGTACCAAATTTGGCTTTGTTTGGACTTTTTTTGACCATAGGAACGCATTAATTGATTTTCAATGCATTCCTATGGGATTTCGTGCTTCGCAAGACGAAAAATTCGCTAGACAACAAAAATTGCGGAACGAATTAATTTCGTCTTGCGGGGCACCACTGTACTTGCAATATTTAACCCCCAGGCCCTCTCCACACACAATCTACTAAGCATAATGATGGGCATTGTTGCTAGTGAACTATAAAAGTCTGAGTTTGAAGTCGGTATCTGTTCCTATGATGGTACAGAGCAAATAAATCATTTTAATTCTCCAGTCTTCCAAATTATGAGTTTTTCAGTTCTAATTCTGCTATTAATTCAGTTCCATACTTCTCCCTCTGCAATTGCAGGTATTTGCTTTATTTCAGATCAGTAATTGCATATAAAAGTAAGGTTAGTACCATTTCTTTCGCAGCTTCACCAGCTCATTAGACAAAACAGATAGATTAAGGTCTTGCACAAGGGAATCGGTGGTGACTCAGATAAGGGGGGAGAATTAATATCAAAAGAAAAAGTGCAATCTATGGAATGATGGTTCCACATGCTTGTACATCAATGGATTGCGTTGCCCTTAGTTATTGTACATTTGATGACTTGAAGCTGAACGTGTGAAGAGGTTCCACTGAAAAGCCTTGTTGTATTTGATGTGGTGCTTGATGACATTAAAGTTCTACCTGTGATATTACATCTGCAGTTCCTCATTCACACATGCAAGTGGTTAGTCACTTTACAGTCACTGTACATCACTTTACAGCCATCAAGTGATAACAATACATGTGTGTGTGCATCAGGAGTAAGAGATACACTACGGAGAACTTCTTTTGAATGCATGACCACAATCTATATATAAGATAGCAATTTGTTTGAAACGGTTTTTAATATTGTGTTTTAATTGTTGTAGCCCACATTGGGACTTTAGGGTGAAGGGCAGGTAATAGATATTATAAATATGTATTCCCTCTGCTCATGGCTAGGGGTGAAGGAGAAATTTGGTTCAGTTTGCATTTTAATGCTATCCTTCAAAATCTACCCTTAGATTTTATCTTATAATGCAGTTTTCCAACAAAAAAAATGTGTGAAGAAATGCATGTCAGTGAAAACAATAGCAGCAATATATATTATATTAGGAAAAATTGCTTGCAAAAAATATTTATATCACACAATGCTGCATACAGAAATGTGTATAACAGAACTGTGCACTAACATGCTGAGACCTTTTGAGAGGGTTTTGTGTGTTTTTTGAAAAAAAGAAATTACAAACAGATGCAGAAATGTAGCAAGATGTACAGTTAAGCCAGACAGATGAAACTCCACTTCATCATGTTAAAAATCTGAATGTTCTTAAATACTAGTAAAATCCAGATGATTTGCCCATTGGCATGCATATGCTAAGCGATGTAAGCTGGCCAAATTTCACACAGATCTATTGAGAAATGGCCTAGATAAAATAATCATTTTTTATTTCTGCATTCTGCTCCTTTGTAGTTATTATTTGTCACGCATAACATACTAGCATTGTGTGTGTGTTTTTCTTGACTTATCACTGTATCATAAATTCAAGGAAATGGGAAAAGTCTTGCCTTTCTTGCAGGAGGAGAGGATTGAGGGTGAAAGACCAAGGACAAGTGTGGTGAACGGAAGCTAAGTTGGAAGCAATCACAGTATGTGAGACTCTAGAACAAGACTGGAGAGTCTGTGGTCTTCAGATGTTGTTGGACTCCCTTCAGACCCATCTAGCATGGCCAGCGGTCAGGATGATGGGAGCTGGAGTTCGACTGTCCAAGGTTCCTCACCTACAGAATACAATTGCTGCTCACATGACATGGAAAAGAAGCCGAAGTGCTTTAACTTGCAATTCCCATTTTTTCTTTTCTTTTAGTGAATGAGTGAGTTTGTAAGTGATTTACCTCTTCTGTTAAGATCAAGCAGATCTATCTATCGATCATCTATCTATCTATCTATCTATCTATCTATCTATATCTATCTATCTATCTATCTATCTATCTATCTATCTATCTATCATCTATCTATCTATCTATCATCATCTGAATGTTGCTCTAACTTAGGTCTAGTTGTCTTAAATGGCATCAGAAAGAATAAAAATTCCCTAGACAGTACCACTCCAGTCTACAGATGGGAGTCCATTTGAATGAATGCTCCTCCATACAAATAATCTTCTTGCCACTTGGAAAAGTAGCATGTTAGTTTTCTGCATGTAGGAACACTTTAATTTATTTTTTGTGATGAAGCATTCCATAACATGGCCCTTCACCTGGACTCTGAAATAGTACCGTCCCCTCCAGTCACAGGTTTCCCTTGAGCTGTTCATGAGAACTAGGCTTAATTCTTCAAGAGTATCCTGACTAAGCTTCTGGATCTACTGCATTGTGTATATGTGTGTACACTAGGCTCTGAAAAGCCATATCTTTGTCTGTAAGTACACTCTCAGAAGATTATAGGCTTATAGTCATAAATGATTGCTGTGGATTATAGAGTGTTAACTTCATGATGATCAGAGGTTTAGGATTTAGGATATGGAATCCTCTATTTTTCTCCTACTGATTCATAGTCCATGTGAGTACCTGAATGATTCTGTATTTATTTGTGTTTTTTCTCAATAAATTGCACTTTTGCTGTCACTGTAATTTAAAATAATTTATACCTACCCATATTAGTTCAACATTCACTTTAGGAGTTCCATTATTGTGCCATTTCATTACATACGTTGGGTGAGGAGAAGTAAAAAGTGAGGTGTGTTTAATCACATCCATTGCTGTGGCTACATTTGCCTCTTGCCCTTTCCATTATTGCCACATGGACCCAGAAGGTGACCCAGGAGAGAATGTGAACCTCAGGATGAAAATGGTTCCCCACCCCTGAGTTTAAATTAAGAAGATAAGGGATGAGAACAACTCTCCTGTCAGAGAAATAGAACAGCTGCTGCCAACCAGAGTGAACAATACTATACTAGATGGACTTAAGGCACATTCCTATATTCCTTGGTCCCTTTTCCTTGCACAACCCCAGGCAAGTGCTCAATTGCACAGGAAAAGCATGGCTATGGGATTCTGTTTCCTGGGCATTTCTTAATAATCTTGCCTGCTGTTTTGGACTAGCTTTGTAGAATGCCATTGTGCTTTTTATTGTAGTGTGTGTTTCTCTATTTCACAAAGAATTTGTTAAAGGATGTTCTCATTGACCTGGAAGACCTGGTACTGGAGAGATTGCATGCTCTCTCTTTCTCTCTTGCTGTTCAAAATGTCCAGTTTAAGCAAGATTAAATCGTATTAGAGAGGTACAACATTGGCTAACTGGAGAACCCCATAGGCTGATGTTGTGCAAAGGGGTCTGAACATAAAGCTTGCAGCATTTATTTAATCACCTGTAAAAGAGAAGAATATCATTTTTAAATCTGTGTGCTAATGGAGTGTATAAATGTAAATACAAAGCTATTACTCACCTATACAACTCCTTTTTCATGTGTCTCAAATTGTATTGATTGCGTTAAGAAAATGAATGGTTGTTCCTTACAAGCACATCTATTCATGTCTGCTAGAGTTCAAATCTTTCCTTTTTTCAGTCTTAAATTGCTACTTTCTCTGCAACTTGTACCCAGATTTATTTGTCCCTTACCAAGAAGACGCCCTCCCAGGGAGGTCTCAGAGTGGACATTGATATACCTATACAATCTCATGTAACTGAATCAGTTGCAAAGCTTGAATTCCAAGCTGTAAAGATGCATTAGCAGCTTTTGCATAATTGCTAAGGGGAACTGGTTTTAAATTTTGTTCTGATTTTGTTTAAACTTTTTGACTATGTTTGTGAGTTTTTCTTCTCATTCGTGGTTTGTCCTGCATTTTCATTTTTGCCTTTTCTGAATGCTGTGCTATAGTTCTTAGAACATATAACGACATACATGTTTAACACTATTTTGAGAGAAAACATGCATCAAAATGCAAATATTCTTATAAAAGAAATAATTTGATTTGGTTATGGTAATTTATTCTGGATGTTCTGATTTTATAGCTTTATTATTTTATATTTATGATGTTTTAATTACTCTACTTTACATCACCTTTATATTTTTTAATAAATAGGCAAACTTATAAATACTCCTATAAAACAAGAAAGAAAAGGACATATTTATAAGCATATTTAAATATGCATTTTAACATTATTGTTTTTAAATCAGAGATTCATGCAGAAAAAGCAAGGAACAAAATTATGAATAAAAACATGAATATAAGAAGAGCCATCTAATCCAGCATCCTGTTCTCACAGTGGCCAACCAGATGTCCATGGGGAAACTGTAAGCAGGACCTGAGAGAGCAGGCGCATTCTCCTCGCTTCTGGTGTCCAGCAGCTGGTATTCAGAATAACTCTGCTTCTAACCACATAACCTCCATTGTGGCATAAGAACGTGAGCAAGTCACATGGACTAGAAATAGACAATATGTATGTCTCTTCTTGAATGGAGATAAGCATGCTGTCACTGCCATCCAGATGCGAAATCAAATGAGCATCATAGGAATATAGGAAGCTGTGTTACACCGAATCAGACCATCAGTCATCTAGCACAGGATTGTCAACAATGATGGGCAATGGCTCTCCAGAGTATCAGGCAGGGGTCTGCAGCATTAGCTACCCCTTCTAGTTTGGCATAATCTGCAAAGTTGATGGACATCCCTTCAATACCTTCATCCAAGTAATTTATAAAGACACTGAACAACAACAGACCCAGGAGAGAACTCTGTGGCATCTCACTTGTCGCTTTTCCCAGGATGATGAGGAACCATTAATGAGTACACTTTGGATTCAGTCAGTCAACTATCTGCAAATCCACCTAACAGTTACCTGGTTCAACCCACATTGTACCAGCTTCTCCACAATAATACCATGGGGGACTTTGTCAAAAGCCTTACTGAAATCAAGATACGCTACACCCGCAGCGTTCTCCTGAGCCACAGAGATTGTAACTCTATCAAAAAAAGAAATGAGATAAGTCTGGCATGACTTGTTTTTGAGAAACCCATCTTAGCGATCACAACACTTTTCTGAGTGTTCACAGACCAACCATTTAATTATCTGTTCTAGCACCTTTTTCTGGTATTGATGTCAAGCTGACCGGTTGGTAGTTACTTGTGTCTTTTCCCCCACCTCACATTTTGAAGAAGGGGACAACATTTGCCCACCTCCAGTCTTCAGGGACCTAACTAGTTCTCCAAGAAAGATCATAGGCAGAGGCTCATTTTGCATTCAAATCACATACTCTACCATTGAGCTCTTATCCACCAGAGGAAAGAATCAATGACTTTTCCAAGTGACAGTCCCACAATGAACCTTTCTTGCAGTTACAGCCCCCACCCAATCAACTGTAACATATTTCAGCATGTCAGGAAGAACAATCCACAGATAACCTTATTCAAACTATTTATTTAAATATAAATATGTCCACATGGGGACATATTGAGTGTAGGTCATACTAAAGAAGTGACGATCTAAATATGGGAGCAATAATCAGTGTTTGGCTGTCAGTGGGCTTCAGCTACAGATCTAGCTGTTATTTGAAGAAAGATTTTCAGGGTTAGAAGTGGCTTAATGAAATCTTTAAACTGCTCAGTTCAGAATCCTCAGCAGTTAATGAGATACACACACTTGAATTCCAAGTGAATCCTGAGGGAGCCTAAGCAGCTATCATATATTTATTTTCATAGAGCAATTTGTGTAAGGTGTAAAGGTTTCCGTAAGGTCAAAAATGAAATAATACATGTCAACCTTCATCAACCTGGTATCCTCCACCTATTTTGGACTACAAATCCCATCACCTCCAGCCAACACTGCCAACACTTCCAAGGAAGCCCCTTTTAAATTCCAACACAGTACATAATGGAGCTGATAGATCCAAAATGGACTCCAACAAGCTTATCCTGCCCTCCCGCCCATAGAAAAGCTGTCTTCTTCCACCTGCTTTTACTACTTGTTTTATCTGCAGTGATGGTGCACCTCATCCTTTTATTAAAGGAGAGGAGTAGGTTAGCTTTGGGACGTGGGTGGCACAGTGGGTTAACACTGATTGGGAGCCGCCCAGAGTGGTTGGGGAAACTCAGCCAGATGGGCGGGGTATAAATAATAAATTATTATTATTATTATTATTATTATTATTATTATTATTAAACCATGGAGCCTAGGGCTTGCCGATCAGAAGGTCGGTGGTTCGAATCCCCGCAACGGAGTGATCTCCCGTTGCTCAGTCCCTGCTCCTGCCAACCTAGCAGTTCGAAAGCACATCAAAGTGCAAGTAGATAAATAGGTACCGCTCCGGCGGGAAGGTGAACGGCGTTTCCATGCGCTGCTCTGGTTTGCCAGAAGCGGCTTAGTCATGCTGGCCACATGACCCGGGAGCTGTACGCCGGCTCTGTCGGCCAGTAAAGCGAGATGAGCGCCGCAACCCCAGAGTCGGTCATGACTGGACCTAATGGTCAGGGGTCCCTTTACCTTTACCTTTAGGCCAGCTTTACAATGGCGAGATAATCTCCCCACTACACCATGGCGATCATGCAGCCTTCCATTACATGTCAGTGTGCATGTGTACAGAAGTCGACTGGCATGTATACAATACTGTATAATATTTTAAATGATTCATACAGTTACATGCTACCAAAATCTCCAAGTGGTGAGAGACTCCAGAGGTTCCAGCGCTTACCAAGTTTCCTTGGAATGGAAGGTAAGTGAAGACTGTGGAGCCTTTAGGGTATTAAATTTTATTTACACACACATAGAGTATATAACCTGAGAATATGATGGAGGGCGTCACAGCATTAATAACCCCAAAACATCTTGCTTTCCCATCAGTCTCAGCTTTGGACCCAGTACAGAGCAAGCATGCCTCTGTGTCTCCAGCTTCCAGACTGTTTCTAGCTCAGCTCTCACACACTACTCTGGCTATTGTTCTCCGACCTACATAGTAGCTGGGTGGAATGGGTGGAGGAAAGGCGTATCCATTAGCCTGATGGAGGGCACCATCACTTAGTCTTGTAACCTAGCTCATTCTTTTGGGATGCCATGAGGGTACTAAAGTAACCAGCTAAGGTCACTATCTTACAAAGAAACCTGTCAGGCCAGTTTAGCAACTTTCTCTAACCTTCACTGAGTACAGGAACTCAAAACTGGAAGGTACAGTCATACCTCGGGTTGAATAGCTTCGAGATGAACATTTTCGGGTTGCGCTCTGCGGCAACCCGGAAGTAACCGAGCACGTTACTTCCGGGTTTCGCCGCTCGTGCATGCACAGATGCTCAAAATGATGTCACGCACATGCACGGAAGCAGCGAATCGCGACCCGCGCACATGCAGACGTATGGAGCATTCGCTTCAGGATGTGAACAGGGCTCCGGAATGGATTCTGTTCACATCCAGAGGCACCACTGTATCAGCCAGAAGGACCCCTCCTCCCCAAAAAATCATAACAATATACACTGCAGCAAACCTTTCGAGACCTTCTGGAAGGTAAATCAGTACTATTGTCCCCTTTAAAGTGATGGTGGGTCTGAGAATCAAGGATGACAGCTTGCCTACGGTTGCCTAATGAGCTTATGGTATTTCTGGGCTTATAGCAGTGTGAACAGAAGAAGAGCTCTGCTGGATCAGGCCAAAGGCCCATCTAGTCCAGCTGTTCTCACAGTGGTCAAGCAGATGCCTATGGACAGTCCACAAACAGGACCAGGGCACAACAGCAATTAATTATTCCAGTCAGTCAGGATCCAGAAGCATATTGCCTCCAGCACAAAGGCTTCTACCATGGTTCACCGACCCCCCAAATCCTCTTTTAAAGCTACCCAGGTTGGTAGCCAACTATGCACTGTGTGAAGATTTGCTTTCTTTCATCTGTTCTGAAGCTTCCAGGAGTCAGCTTCATTTCGATGTCCCTGGGTCCTAGTAATATGAGAGAAGGAAGAAAACTTTCCAGTGCACTACTGGTGCTGCCTCTGAGCGTGCAGGAATGTAGTGCTAATAAAAGCACTTTTATCATCTTGAATGACTCTCCAGGTATCATGTTAGCAGCCTCCTCTTTAAAAGAAAATAAGATTAGATTAATCTCCTATCCTTTAAGGAGGAAAACATTTTATCTCTAAAACAGAGAAGACTAAAGAGAGAGGTTGTGCATTTCATTTGTCTTGAAAAGTAAATTATACCCAAGCTTTTTAATAGGCCTTGTGGATAACTATATTAACGACTACTAAGAAATAAATTATGAATAAAAATGCAATTACATGTTACATTTCTGCTTCAGTAAGGGACAATAAAAAGGCTAGTGAAGAACCAAGTGACATTAAGAATAAACAAAGCAGTCCAGCCCCATATGTCTGTTTCTACATTCATCTGCATTATATAAATATGACTGCACAAAAGTTACAATTCTCAGAGGATAATAGTATTTTGAATTACATGCCTACAATATGGAGTTTGACAATAGGACAAGGTAAATGGATTCTTTATGCCCTTACTATGACCCAAAGACTGATATTGCTGCACTGGAAAGATAAATGTGCAGCTTCATTTGATCTATGGATTGAAGACATGACTACACTTGCCACTTATGAGCAGATTGCTTATAAACGTGGACTTTACATGGACACGTTTGTGTGTGTGTGTGTGTGTGTGTGTGTGTGTATTTGGGTAATAACAGCAACTATATATTAGATAAGTACACTGATAGTTCATGCTTATAGGGACATAGTATACCTTTCTTTTCTTTTTTTACATTTTTACTTTTACTTTTTATTCCATGAAGTGTTGCTTTTAAAATACTATCGTTATTTTTTAAATGTGGGCTCACTATATATGCCTACTTAACTAGTTGGACTTGCAGAACTGCAATTGTTACAGGTGCCACATGATACTCGGTCAATACATGTAAGAAATGGATCGTTAATGTGGCAGTTCCTACACACTTTGCAACTCTGCCTAGTGACATCAGAAAGATGCCTTCATGGTACTGTTTTCAGTGCCTGCTTATAACATTTTTCTTTCGGCAAGCCCATCCAGGCATGCAGATGTTACATGTGTTTCAATCTCTTTTTGCTTTCTGTTGATTAACTTTTGAATGTTTTTAAATACCTGTTTTTAAGTTTCCTTTGTTGGGTGTGTGGGTGTGGATAAACTGCTTATAAGTTTTATCGCAATCAAGCAGTGTACAAATGCTGTGAAATAATAATCACAATGATTATTATTATTTAAATCCTCATAAAATGCAATTAAATGCAACTTTTAAAAGCATATTTTCCTCAAGATGTGCATTTTGTAACATGTTGATATGTTTTCTGCACAAAGAACTGCAAAAGCCAGACAATAACTAAAATCCAATCCACCCATCAGTCTAAAAGAGGTGCAGGTCAACTCACTTCCACTTGGAATTCGCAAAAAAACCCCGAATCTGTCTCGAGCATCCCTGAGCAACATAACCCTTGCTGCAGAAATGGTTTCCAAAGCGCATTTCTTATTAAATGTCTGAGTACACTCAATATACTCTAAGCTGTTTCCACTAGCTGGGTTGATTTGAAAGAGAGAGAGAAATATATCCCAAGATGTAACTATAACAACAAAGCATATTTTAATTTCGATGCTATTATGAAGAACAAGCATTTGTCTGATCAGCAGTGACAGCTGAAGAAAACATTATGTTACAGTGAAGAAATGTTTTTCCAGGCCATCAACTGGAGCATAATGTTAAATTCCATTTTTAAGAGAAAAAGTGCACACACTAAGGGTTTTTCCTTTTGTAGCCACCTCGGACATAACATTTATAACTGTTTAGTAAATACGTTCATTTTTGGAACCCCCTCCCATCAGATGTCAAGGAAATAAACTACCTGACTTTTAGAAAACATCTGAAGGCAGCCCTGTTTAATGTTTGATGTTTTATAGTGTCTTTAATATTCTATTGGGAGCCGCCCAGATGGGTGGGTATAAATATTATCATCATTATTATCAACAAGGCTGTACAAAACCCTCTTTCCACTTTTTTGGGGGGGGGGCACACATGGAAGGTGGGAGAGAAATCCTGGGAGATTCTGGGGTTGGGGGGACAGATGTTCTCTAGCTTGAGGCAACCGCATTATTTACTAACTGTTCTGGTTACTAATTGGTCCAGTGTCTTCCCTGCTTCATTTTTTAGCTCCCCCACACCAAAAGCTTTTTACTCAGATTTTTATTTTATTTTTTGTACACAGCATGTATAGGCCTATACAAATTCAGAAAAGTAGCAAAGAAAAAGCAGTAATACAGGCCCATTTTGTGTGGGGGTTCCATTCCTGGCCCCCCAGTGTGTTGGCAGAGCGCACCTAATCCCGCTCCATCCCATTACACCCTGCCTTCATTATGCCCTGTTATGCCCCCTGTTATGCCCTCTTTCGGGTCCAAAAGTACTCAAGCATCAGTGGTCACGCATCAATTGGGCACACACAAGATGGCCACCGCCTGTACTTCAAGTGAAGGTGCAGCTCAGAGCAGAGGACTTGGCATTGTGGGTGCCACACACTAGGATAATAGGTCTGCTAAAGCCCCTGGATATGTAGTTACATGTTATTGTACTAGTGTTCCTAGGGAATGGGGGCCACCATTTTTTCCCCATACCTAGTGATAGGTCACCAGGTAGCAAAACTCTGAAGGGTTTTCTGGGCCTATTCCTCAGGAGAGAAATGCCTTCAGCTGCCAAGACACCACTTAAATTTTGAAAATTGGAAGAAGAAGAAGGAGAAGAAGAAGGAGAAGAAGAAGGCAAAAGGTATACCAGTCCAACTTGTATTATTTATTAATTCAGTTTCTTTCCCACTCGGAAGGAACAAAGTTGCAAAACAGTTAGCAAGTAATGCAATCACCTTAACTGTAACCCCCAAACTAATGTCCATTTCTTCCTCCTGATGTCTTCCCTACCAAACATCCTGAAGATTTCAGCAAAAATGTTTACAGACAAATGGTTTCACAATTAAAAACTCCTGAGCAGAAAGCATAAAGGTGGAAAGTTAGTTAATTAGTTATTGGCCAAGTTCATATCATTTGAACCATGCTAGGGAAACTTTTATGAACTTTTTATTTAAGCCAAAGTGAGATTTAATATGCACAAATAATTCCTGGCAATATATTTAAAATGGTAAGGCCCATTCCTCTGGGAAGTTCTGCAACGCAACTTTCACTGAAATGAATGATTTTCCTTTCATTGCAGCAGAGAGGACTTCCCAGAAGATTGTGTCTTAAAATTGCAACTAACTTCCATTGACACATAATTTTAGACTTAAAAAAAAAATGCTGACAAGGAATAAACTCTGTTCATTTCATTCTGAAAATCTTCTTTTCATCTCTCCTGCCCCCCTTCCTTGACTCTTTCCTTTGTAATGTCTGCATAAAACAGAACACAAAGGAAAGGTCATCAGGACAAAAGTAACTGTACTGCATTTTCATGTTCCACAAGCTTGTTTTATGTAATTATGCTCTAGTTTAAGACATTATTTATCATTTAAATTCAATTGCTAATACCCTAAGAGAAATTCACATGGAATTTATGTACTTTCCTCATTCAGTAGTAAAGGGGTAAAAGGACCCCTGACCATTAGGTCCAGTCGTGACCGACTCTGGGGTTGCGGCGCTCATCTTGCTTTATTGGCTGAGGAAGCCGGCGTACAGCTTCTGGGTCATGTGGCCAGCATGACTAAGCCGCTTCTGGCAAACCAGAGCAGCGCATGGAAATGCCGTTTACCTTCGCGCCGAAGCAGTACTTGCACTTTGACGTGCTTTCGCACTGCTAGGTTGGCAGGAGCAGGGACCAAGCAACAGGAGCTCACCCCATTGCGGGGATTCGAACCGCCGACCTTCTGATCGGCAAGTCCTAGGTTCTGTGGTTTAACCCACAGCGCCACCCGCGACCCGACTCCTCATTCAGTAGGGATGAGCAAAACCTGTAAATTGCATCCAACCAAACCATTTCACAAGGAACCTTAGCTGCACAATCAAACTTCCCCACTCTCCTTGCCCCCTAAATCTGTTCTGTAAACCCAAGCCTCCAAAACAGATTTACGAGGTGTGCAGCAGCACAAAGAGAAAGGTATGGATAGCTCCGTCAGTACAGTATAAGGCTCTACAGATATCCCTGTATCTCTGTGACACTTAGTGATGTTTACTACCATAACTTACTGCTATGTATCATAACATGCCAATACCCTTACATTTCAGTTTGAAAGATGGGGGCCCAAAACTGAAAACTGGTGACTAGAATACTATGAGTCAATGGCAAAGGAGGAACTTGAATACAGGTGTCCCAAATTGACTACACCAGTCATGAATTCAAGGCTGCATTCAAACCTGATTCTCTTTAGATGTTTCTGGACTGCAGGTCCCATCATTCATGGCCAACAGTCAAGCTGCCTGGGTCTGTAGTAGTCCAAAACATCAGGAGGGCACCAGATATAAAATCATAAAGGCTGTACAGTGGTGCCTCAGGTTAAGAACTTAATTCATTCTGGAGGTCCATTCTTAACCTGAAACTGTTCTTAACCTGAGGTACTACTTAAGCTTATGGGGCCTCCTGCTGCCGCTGTGCCGCCGCCATGAAATTTCTGTTCTCATCCTGAAGCAAAGTTCTTAACCTGAGGTACTATTTATGGGTTAGCGGAGTCTGTAACCTGAAGAGTCTGTAACCTGAAGCGTCTGTAACACGAGATACCACTGTACTGCGCCAGACTGCCTCTAATATACCCACAGAGAGAGACACCCACAGCTTGAGGTGATAGAGAGCTGGACTACCTATCCCCTTTTTCTGAAAGTAGATCAGGTTGATTGCTTTCCAAGCAGGGTTGGGCCATTATATTTTTCACCATGGAGGCCCATGCCAGAAATAATCCTGGCCCTGAAGGCCACATATTTTAAGTGCATGTAATTAAAATAATTGGTATTTTTTTAATTATAGCTCATCCAAATTACCTCATAATGAGTGTGCTGCATTAATTCCACAATACTCTTAATTCTGAAACAGTTAGGCTTCATACATAAATGCTGAAACCATTATCCCGCTCCCATAAAGTTGACTGGCATACAAAAATGTGATGTGAACATCATTTCCAGCACTGGATCTGTGCACCCAGCTGCAAACATTGCTCAAAAACTGGTTGTGGGCCCCAAGAGACAATCACTGAATCAACTTGCCTGAGATGGGTGTGAAAGTGTGGCAGTGAATTCAGCCCTTGTACCCCACCCAAAGGAAGACGAGTGTCAACCATTGAACTCCACAGCTAGTTCTGGCTGTCAGGCAACCACAGCAGTGCCCACGCAATGCACAACATGCCTGTTTCTGACCTGATAACATTGTTGATTAGTCATTATTGAAGTCTTCATCTTAAATCCATCATTTCTATTGTAGAAACTCTTTAGAACGGCTGCATTTGCATATGGGACTTTGGCTCACAGAAGACAGATGTCGCCAGCAGTTTGGTTACACAAAACTCTGGGAATCCATGTGGAAGCGAGAATAGCAGCAGAGTAGGTAGGTGACACAATGGGATGCCTCAATGAGCCCAAGGAAGGTTGTTTCATCTGGAGGAAGCGAGGCTAGAATGCCATAACACTTCAGCGGCTTCATGAGGGGAAAGCCGGTAATGTTCTGAAGTGCAATAATTGCCAATTAAGGTACTCAAGTGTTTGCCTAGAATACTACAATAGGTTCGCTGCATATTCCATGCCTGAAGCCTACAGAGGCTCACTGTGCAAATGTACACCTTCCTCTTTTTTCATGCTCTATGAACATGGAGCTAATTTAAAAAATGTAGGTGCTACCAGCAGCTACCCTGTATTATGCATGTTTGATTTAAGGGGGCACTACTTCTCACCAGCATGCCAATGACCAGTAATTGCTATTTCCCCTCCAACACATGAAGTGCACAGTGGCTTTTTGGCAATGCATAATCAAAGAAGTTCAGCAGTTCTTTCGGAATATCACACTGTTAATAGCTAAGGGCTGCATGTTCTCAGAAGCTAGTACTTTCTTGTGCTAACCACATCACATCTTATTTATGGATGAGCCTAAGTAAGCCACTGATGTGTTTATATACACCAGTAAAATCAAATCATTTCTCAAGTCTGAATGGCATTTTTAAAAAGCCGACGTAGCTGCTGTGAAAGTAATAATGTGTATTATTTTAAGCTCTCCTTTTGCCTGCTGCATTTACCATGCTTACAGCACAAACTTCAGACTGCATTTAATGTGCAATTTATTTGCAAGAGCAGGCTCATATTAAGGAACACCTCATTTGCAGAAGCCATGCCATGGGTGTAGAAGGGAAGTTACTATTATGGCTGTTTAATATTCAAGCAGTGTCAGAAATGTCCTAGACATGCAACAGCCAGAAAATCTGCAGGAGTCCTTGTTTAAAAAATCCTGAAGCTGAGGTCACTCTTTGTTCCTCATTTTTAAAATCAAACCTTACATTTATTTCAATACTCTTTCATTCTACTTTCTATCCTAACTGGGTCCAGCAGTATTGTTGCTGATTGGCTACAGTTGGGAATCAGACAGAAGGAAGTTAATTGTGGTCAGGGCTCAGTTATGGATAACGACAGAACAGGCCCTGTGACCTAGAGGTTGAAATAGGATATGGGATGCAAACTCCCCTAATTTGTCAGGTTTGAAGGTCCTTGAACAAATGCTGTGGCTGGAAGTTCAAGAAGTGACAATGAGCGCCTCTTGACTGCCACTATTTTTGTGGGAAGGAATCAAATGTTTGCCAGAAATTTAGGTTTGTATAACTAAAGTGGATTAAATTGCCACGGAGCCCTAGCATGACAAACCCATTTTTAATTAAAAGAAAAACTGGGAATAAAAACACTGTTGTGGTTAAGAAAGTATGGAGGAAACACACTGAAAAGTATGGGGTGAGCAAATGGGAAGCTGTATAAACACCACACAAGAAAAATCAGGATGAATGCTTGTTTTATAGCCTCCCTGCAAAGACATCGGGGTTGGATGCTCAGTTAAGACTGGGTACATTTCACTGAATTTTTGGAGCTGATTTTTATGTGTAATGTTAATTTGGATACTAAAAGGGATGTTCTATTTAGCTGTTAATTGTGTTTTACAGAATGTAAAAAATTATTTGTTCCCCCCCTTGCTGTTTATTCTAACTTAGATTGAAAACTTGAGAGTTTTTTTTAAATAGGAGCAGTATATAAATCTTCAGCAGCAGCATCTAAACACTGCATAAACTTTATGTAAGCAAATCGAGATGGAGATGAAGGATCAATAAACAGGTCATCTGGAGGAGCACTTTTCAGCTGCTGCAGCTAACAGCATTGATAAACGTCCCACCACAAGACCAGAGTTATGCTTCTGGCAAATGGCCATATGCATTGCATGAGCCAAACCAAGCCAAAAGTTGGGGTTGCGTAGGTGTCCCTCCTTTGACTTCCCATTTTTTCATAGACTAAGGAAATTGTGCAGGCTAAGGAAATGGAGGAGTTGGAATACATGATCTGGAAAGAAGGGCAAAAGTCCTTCCAGCAGAAACCGGAGACACAGAGATTGATGACGGAATTTGTACACCAGCCCCGGAGATCTGCCACAGTATGGATATTATTGCTATGCTGTTTTCATCGTTTCCTTATTGTCCATATATGGAGAAGAACCAGAGCTGTGTTAAAGCAGAAGCCAGTGTGGCATAATGGTTAGAGTGTTGGACTAGACCCTGGGAGAGCAGGGTTCGAATCCCCACCCAGCTGTGAAACTCACTGGGTGCCCTCATTGCTTGGCATCTCTGGTTAAAAGAATCATGTAGCAGGAGCAGCATAGGAATATTTATTATACTAAGTCACACCAATGGTCCACTTAGCTCTGTATTTTATATAGTGGCTCTCCAGAATTTCAGGCAAGGTTGTCTTCCAGTCCTAATTGGAGATGATGGGGATTGGACCTGGGGCCTTCGGCATGCAAAGCAGTGGTGTAGCTAGCTACCCTGTGCCCGGGGCAGCCTTGCTGCTGCCTCAGCTGTAGGGTGACTGAGGGTGGGGCAGTGGGCAGACGCAAGCCCCACACTGCTGTTTCGGGCAGCGTAGATTCTAAAGGTGCCCGAACCACCGTGCCACTCCCAGGAGAAACATATAGCTCAGGTGCGCTGCCGGACGTGCGGTAAGTGCTACCCCTGCAGTGTGGTGCCTAGTGCCCCTGCCCCCCTAGCTATGCCTCTGGTGCAAAGCAGAAGCTCTGTTACTGAGCTACAGTCCTGGAGTGATGCTGTACGTGGCAAAGAGTCTGTATAAGGCAGGATAAGGCAACTTTCTACGGTCCATAATTTAGAAGCTTACATAGCCAAATGTAAGGTGAGCCCCCCCCTCCCATGCTGTGATCAGGAATTGCTGCAGACAATTTTAAAGGGACTCATTCTGGAGTAAAACTTCAGGGAACTTAACTGCAGGCATGATTCTAGTTTGACTAGCCCTGGTTATTATCCTAAGCATAAGATGCTTTGGCTTATTATAAAGAAGGAAGCTCATAGATTACCATTTACATATCAGAACTAAGGCAGCAGAAATGTCAAGCAGCAGATGCCTTGACTTTCTTCTGAAATGTATATCCTATAGACTCTTCCAAAGCAACAGAAAAATCAGCCTCTTCTCAATAAGCAAGGCCACCAAAATAATTTTACTTTTAGCTATCTTTTTTCCTTTCTTTAATTTTACTTCTGTATGGTATAAAGGATATTTCCCCCTATATGGCATAATTATAGCAAACACTTTCAGGGATCTATACCTTAACAGCGCATACTTGGTAATACTGTATATTAAGCAACTATTGACTTGTGTTTTGAGTCAATTTCAAGAAGGAAATATTGTCTGTGGAGAAAAAAGGAAAATCAATATCTACCTTGAGGGTTATGCAGTCTTGATGCTGACTTACTGCAGACATCAATCAATGCCTGCTACACTGTATCTGTTTTAAAGCTTTTGTCCTTAAAACAACAAAACTTCAGTAATGCCTACAAAGATTATCTTCATCAGAAGCTTAAATCCACCAACACACAAGTCCAGGTCTGTAATGCGCTGAATCTCATGTTGAGTTTATCTATAAATACCAGCCAAGTACTACCCCAGGGCCCCACTTGGGTCCAATGCCAACCCAAGATGAGTTGGGTAGATCAGGGTAGGGCAACTACTATTGTCATTAGAATGCGCAGTGTGCTGGCTGCCATTATTCTGAGGGTGGGATTCAATCACATACCAAAAATACAGGTTGCATAATTACAATGAATTGGCACTCTTACCAGTGGAGGCTGGTCCATTAGGATGAATGGGGCATTGCCCCAACAACCTCCTGCATTCCTGTCTTCAGCACAGCTAGTCCAAGGCACTGACTGTCAGCTTCCTCCTCCTCAGGCTCAGTAGAACTCAGCAGGGAGGATGGAAACAAGGCTAGAATTAGTTGGCTCCTCCTGCCATTGGCTTTGGCGCCACCTGCTAGTTGGCTCCTCCTGCCATTGGCTTTGGCGCCACCTGCTGTTGGTCTCCCTGCCTTCTGCCCTACCAGTCCCAATGGACATTAGTCACCACTGCTTTCCCCCAGAATCAAACTTCTGATTAGAAAATTCACTGGAAAGTGTGAAACAATAGCTTGACCTGATGTCATATAGCTTTGAAATTCACACCCTTCCAAATTTTGTAGCGCAGTCCTCCAATCAAGTGCCCAAATGCATTTAGTTGGTAAAGTGTGCATAAAATGTATACATCGGTGAAAATAACACACAGCATGCATTTTACTGAGGAAAATTACATACCAAAATGTGTATATTGGGAGACATTCACTAAAATACTGCTGGATTTTCATGAGCCCCTACTCCCCCCCCCCTTAAAAAAAAGTGGAGAACTGAACTTAAGAGTGAAAAACAACAACAGGGTGAAAGAACTGACAGATTCACCTGTCCCTAATCTTGACCTACACATTCTCCCGTTTCACCTCTGTCTGGCCCCATATAGGAAGAAAGTATCTTAGAAGCTAACTAATGCCACTGAAAAGTACACTGCTGCTGTTTTCTTTTTTATGCTTTTACATTTCTTTACAGAAACTCACCTTCGAAAACCCTGGAGGCACAGAGCAGGGAAAAAGCTCACAACTGCAATCTCTGACAGTAAAATAATGTGAGAATTTACGATAAGTCTGAAAAATGATGACTCTGTCATTCCCAATACCATTCAGTGTGCAGGAGTCATCATTTTTCATTGAAGACTTCAAGCCAGCAGGTGTGAAGCTTAGCGGGGAGAAACTTAGCATGTGGCATACTGAGATCATCTCCATGTTGGCGCTGAGAGGTGGGGGAAAGACATGGGCAATGTCACTTGTTGAAGGGTGCAATTACATGGACTGGGCAGCTGGTGCAAGCATTTACTGCCCAATCCATTTGCTCTTGGCAAATTAAACCTTTGCACTGCATTTTGCATATGTCTCTGCCAAACAAAAAAGAGACTCACTTGCAGTAGGGCCACATTCACACCATAGTTCAAACCAGAGTTTTAAGGAGATCCCTATTCCTCACCCAGAGCTGCAGTTTAGTGTAGTTTAACAAACAATCCCTCTTCACAGGGACTGCAGCTCTGTGACGGAACTAGGACAGAGTAGGGCTGTTGAGGCTGCGGCCTTGGAAAATGGGATGTGCTCTGTGCACTGTCCTGAGGGCCAGACTTAGAGACCTGGAGGACTGTAGTTGGCCTGAGAGCTTCAGGGTGTAGTTTTCTCGCATTGCACACCAACGTTCTCATCTGCCACAATATCCCTCTTGCATTCAACCCATGGAAGAGGCCTGATGAACTCCACAAGCTGTCCCTTTAATGTCAACTCTCGTCACAAACACAGAATGGAAATTATTGATTTCATCCTTGTAAACTCTTTAGAAGCCATTTTGTAAACAAACATCGGATCAGGCCAATGGCCTATCTAGTCCAGCATCCTGTTCTCACTGATGCGCATGGAAACTTTGCAACCTGAGCGCAAGAGCCCTCTCCCCTCCTGTGCTTTTCAGCAACTGGTACCCAGAAGGGTTACTGCTTCAGACTGCAGAGCATAGCCATAGATAGCGTTATTCTCCATGAATAGCTCCAATCCTCTTTTAAAGAACACCCTCCAACATTTCTCCGATGAAAATAGGGACGTCCCATTCCATAATGATAATTTAACTATTTATACCCCCCCCCACACACACACCTTATTTAGTTTCCCCAGTTCTCTGGGCAGGTTCCAACATACATAAAAACACAATAGAACTTTAAACATTAAAAAAACAAAAACCCCTTCCCTATACAGGATTACCTTTGGGTGGCTCCAGGGGTTGGATAACTCCATACCCTTGAATGAAAATAAGGACAGCCTAAGGAAAAGTGGGACATTCTGGGATCAAATCAGAAACTGGGACAGCTTCTCAAAATCAGAGACATCCCTGGAAAACAGGGACACTTGGAGGGTCTGTTACTGCTTTCTCTGGGAGTTTAACTCTAAGCTGCATGAAGAAGTTCAGTCATAGATTGGTTCTCGAACACCTTCATACACATACGTTTTGGCTCCTGAACACTGAAAACCCAGAAGTAAGTGTTCTGGTTTTTTAACGTTCTTTGTAAGCGAAACGTCCAATGTGGCTTCCACGGCTTGCGACTGAGTGCAGGAAGCTCCTGCAGCCAATCGAAAGCTGCACCTTTGTTTTTTAATGGTTCTGGGAGTCAAACAGACTCCTGGAACGGATTAAGCTCGACTGCCAAGGTACCACTGTACGTGCTTTTCTGTGTCCTGAATCTTTCAACATAAATTAATAGATTAATGATAGAAAATGATAAATATAAATTAACCACCACAACACCACCTAAAAGGCCATCTTTTTCTAAAGAGATTTTGCCCTCTTGGCTTCTCTAAAATGAATTGAGTAAGGAGTGATGGAAAGTAACTGAGAGCACTATGAAGGCTTTTTGCAGCAGCACAGCTGTTTTTTCCCCGCTTTCCTTTCTCTTTCCCATTTAGAAAGAGATAGAAATTTCCTTGCCTGATTTTCTGTTAAACTGCTTCAGTAATAGGACTGGGATGAATTTTAATATAGACTTGGTCCCAGTATTCTCCCTCTCTCTCTCTCTCTCTCTCTCTCTCTCTCTCTCTCTCTCTCTCTCTTTTTTTTTTTTAAGAAGTGGCTGAGATGGGGAATGGCTGTTTTGCAATAGCTGAGAACTATTGCATTTTAGCTGAGGGAATTTAGAGTTAGAAATTTGAAATGAAATGTTTTAGTGCCACGGTTAAAATTCAGTAAGCACTCAATAAAACACGGAGCAGCTCCATTTTATTTTACATTTTATGGAAAGCTCTTTTCAATATATGTGGAAATATGAGTTGCATTTATGCCAGTAATGGACAAATATTGCTTTCTAAAAAACAAACAAACAAAACTCCCTATGCATTTCATATTTCTGATTTTCTTTACCCCTTTTTGGGAGGGGTAGGAATATTCATCTTTAGGGCACCAGCTCAGTTAAAACATCACACCAGAGCAGCAATTACAATGACGGTGATACAGCAATAATCTCCCATTTCTACAACCCAAAGATACATCATCTTGCTCATCAGAAGCCAAGGCAATAGCACAGAACATGGAGCAGTTGTGGAACTGCTTTTGTGAATGATTTGGTACTTGTTGCCCATGACAAGATCCAGCCAGCTACAAAACTTTATGGATTATCCATAAAATTCTATGATGACAAACTCATTAAAACACACACACACACTCTCTCTAAAAACTAAAGTGCACCACATCTTTATTAAAGAACTGATATCTGCAGAGGACACCATATCTATCACTCAGAGACAGGCATAAGTGGATCTGTAAATTTCAGTTTCTCATTTTCCAGCCCTCGGGTTTTTTCCCCAATCTTTATTTAATTAATTTATCAGCTGCCCTTGCTCTGTGGATCATAGGGCAGCTTACATTATACATTCCTGCATCAGTTTGCAATTGTTGAAAAGGCTTTTAACTATCCATGGCCTTTCAGACATGGGTGGGATGCTTTAACGTTTTATTAGTATGCTGTCTATTATTATGCTCTGTATTATGTTGTGATTTTTTTTTGCGCTCCATAAAATACGTTCTTAATGTCATCCACAACCCTGGGATCTCTTTTTAAAGGGCGGTATATAACAAACAGACAAACAAAATATTAATTTTTCCTCTTGGTGTTAATGTATGTATTGTGGGGCTGAATTGTGTGTCTGTATGTTTGGTTGAAATAGGGTTGCCATATGTCTAGGAAATCCTGGGCATGTCCTCTTTTGGGGGCCTATATTCCTATCCGGGGGGGGGGGGATTTTTGCAGTTTATAGTAAACACCTGGGGTTGGGGGCAGGTTTAACTGTGCCCCAGAAGCAGAAGCACTTGCTTTGGCTGGAGGTGAGGCCCTCATGCTACCAGCGTTGCTGCCAGACCTGTGCATGTCTTTCCTGGCTCAGGTTGGCAGCGGACACTAAGGAAGCCGCTGCTGCTGCTGCTTCCTGTTCTTGCTCTGTTCCGGGGTTCCAGAGTCTGAAGTCTGAGTAGTGGCGGGGCTGGGAGCACTAGAGGAGGTGGTGGCAGAGCCTCCTGATGAGAGACCCAGGTGGAATTCGGGAGCTGTACTGGACTGGAGCTGCCAGAGCCCACATCTCAGGAGCTGCCACCGCCTCTTCCCTGTTGTGTGATCAGTGTGACGATGGTGGGACCAGTGCAATCGGCGGCTGCGCCCAGTGGGAGGTGGGGGTAGAGAGGTAAGCAGGTGATTGCCTCAAGCAGGGGGCCCCAAGGTCAACAACTCATGGCAATCGCCCGAATAAAGCTCAACAACTTTTGTCGAGCCACTGATCGTCTGGATTTTCACTTCATGAAATATGACAACCCTAGTTGTAAGTCATTTTAGGTTGCCCTGGGCAAGATAAAGCAATTTATAAATTTAATAAATACATAATTTACGTATCCTGGGTCCAGGATACGCTGTGGACCGCCTGATCCCTTTTATTCCCTGCTCACTGAGAGTTTCCGGGGAGTCACTGTTAGTGGTTCCCCCACAGTTCAGTTGCTTGATTCATACCTACCATGTGTCACATGTTCAGTATTGTGTGCCCAATTATATGGAACTCCCAGTTGAGATCAGCCTCGGTCCTGTGTACCTGAAGGAGTGTCTCCACCCCCATCGTTCAGCCCAGACACTGAGATCCAGCGCCAAGGGCCTTCTGGTGGTTCCCTCATTGTGAGAAGTGAGGTTACAGGGAACCAGGCAGAGGGCTTTCTCTGTAGTGTTGCCCGCCCTGTGGAATGCCCTCCCATCAGATGTCAAGGAAATAAGCAGCTATCCTATTTTTAAAAGACATCTGAAGGCAGCCCTGTTTAGGGAATTTTTTAATATTTAATGCTGTATTGTTTTTAACACTCGATTGGGAGCCGCCCAGAGTGGCTGGGGAAACTCAGCCAGATAGGTGGGGTATAAATAATCAATTATTATGTTATTATTATCAGACTGACCCTCTTGCTGCAGAATGTCCAGCACTTACTGAAGACTTTTATCCCAGCAGGCTTCGGGAATTGAACTCTGTTTTTATAGTTCTCATTTTTAGTTTCACTGTATTGAGACGACAATCACCACTTAGAGACAAGTGTAATTAAGTGCTCTATAAATTGACAAAGTTAGTAAAAAGATTTTTTTAAAGAATGAATTGAGTATTTATCACTGTATGCTCGCATGTTCACTTGCAAGATCAGCACTTAACAAAACTATAAGCATGGTGCGAGCCTATAATAACCATCTCTTTCTAGGTTCTTAATCCATTCTGCCCTCTCTAATCCATAGTAACTGAAGAATCTGCTTTTCATATTGAGAGAGCAACCACCCCACTTTGGCAGGTTCGTGCAGGATGCCCAGAGTAAAGTCAAACCAACTGCAGAGATGAAAATACTGATCTATCAGATCTCCTTTTCAATATCCTGCCTAAGATATGAGCCACTTCCAGCTGACAAAAGGAGAAACCCAGCAGTTTCCACCTACTCACTTTATGCTACTTCCTTGTTATTTCCTAGCAGGATAAGATCATTAAGGCAAAGATCTTTCCCAAGGCTGAGGCACCAAGCACCCTGTCAATGCTCAAAAAGAGATGGCGATACTGGCTTTGGTATATGCACACAATGCAAGATATATTCACACCAAAGATACATGCTTTTTCATGAGATATGATCCAAAGTTCATCCACAAGATATCCAAAGTTCCACTTTAAGGCTGTTTGTAAGTGTGCTTCAACAAGTGGGAAGCTTTGGCAAGTAAGCTGGATTTGCTGACTGTGTTGGCAGCCCATTGAATTATTATGAGAAGGGGGTTTATACAGCTCTAGGATAGGAAAGAGCATTAAGAAACAGATCATACCAAATTGCAAGTTGATGGACAAATCATTCCAGTTTATCATTCAGCAACCCTAGACCTTAAAAACACAATTAAATAACTGGCCGGACAACAGAGTCGTTTACAGAAGTTGGCATAGACATGTAATTCTGCAGCCACAAAAATGGAGCAAATGAAGGACAATGACCTTAAATGGGAAGAGGGTCATTTTTAGCCTAAGGGCACCTTCTTGATAGAAAACTTTCTGCGGCCATATGCCAGTGCTTAGCAGGTGAAGGGGCAAAAGTTGGTTTGACCAGAGAGAAATACTGACCAGTACAATGGAGATGTCACTTAGCAGCAAGCTATATTCTAGCCCACTTCCATACACATCTCTCCATTCAGGCAAACAAGGGGCATTATCACAATTCAAATATACACCTCAGCCAGACAAAAACACTCAAGGAGGATGTGGTTCTGAGCTCATGAAAAGTGTGGCCTGGGAGTGAGGATGTGGCCTTCAGAGAATCATGAGGACCAGTTAGAAAGGTCTGGAAGACTGCGATTGCCAGCCAGGCCCAAGATTCACCATCCTGCTCTTCAGGGTACAGAAGCCGGAACTTGCCGGAACTCAGTTCCGACACCTTTCAGGTGGGCACCATTGCCATTATAACAGAACAAGTGAGGCATTCATGGTGAATCCTGGCACCTCTTTTTCTAGAAAAATAGCACTGACCTGGAGCTGTGTTCAGTTAAAAAGAGGTCTCTCCTTACATGGATTCCATATGGCACTGTCATTTCTGAATGCTCACATTCTTTGCTCAAAGGCAATGAAAAGACAATATGTGTCCAAGATAAATTAAGAAATTTAAGCTTCTTTTGTCTCCTAGCCTTAGCATTCCAGTCATAAAACAAATATCCATTGTCAGCAAGGGCTCCAGAGCCATCATTTCTACCTACTGCACAATTCCTTAATGAGGCAGGTTGTTAAACCATATATCCCATACTTGATAGAGTGTAACAGCTCTGAGGAGTCCATTCTGTTTTACTCAATAAATATGCAATTAAGCTTTCTCTTCCCCCCACCCTTTTTTTTGAAAAACCATCTATTATTCTTCCATGACCTTCCAGTCCATTAGGCAACAATATCATTAGCCTAATTTCCCCTTTCCCCCCAACTACTGCCTACTAATGTGAAATCGTACATCCAAAATCTGTGAAGTGTTACAGGAAGAGATGACCAGACAGTATTTCAGAAAAGCAAATGAGTATGAGAAGCAGAGGTAGACCTAGAACTTTTGTTCTCGACCAGATGCTAACAGTCCACAAGCATCAGGTGGAATTATGAAAAGAAACCTTACATTTTTGTCATGCATTTTGCCATAGGAGGAAAAGCAATACAGTATGCCAAATTTTGCTCCTGCATAAACTCCATTTATAAACACAATTTAAAGTAATTATGGCTATCCTGTGCCATAATATCATTTTTTAAAAAATAAACAAACAAACTTCTTTCTCTATATATATGTATTTTAAAAAATTAAAATTCATATGCATCTAAATGTGTCCAGGTTTCTCAAAATAAGGATTCAAATGCATATTTCAATATGCATAAATTGCATCACAATGTTTGGAGAAGTATGGCATTTAGAAGATAGCTCCAATCTGCACAGTGCCGGTCAGGTCATTTTGTATATGATTCATGAAGACTGGATTCCTCAGTCAACCATGGAGCACAAAATAGTCTGCAGATGGTTTCAGGTCTGTCCAAAGTGAGTAAAGAGGAAAGTTGGTTGTGATTAACTTAGAATCTTATGCTTCTTGCCAAATTTTGGTCAAGCATGACTTTGAAGCTTCCCCTATGAAGAGAGCATGATGGTTAGACCAACTCTGAAAATAAATCCACTGACTGACATTGGGCAAGCCATAAGATGACTTTGTCCTTCTTTGGATAGCCAGTATGTAGAAGGGTTCTACAAGCACATAATTTCTCCATGTGAGTTTGGGCCCTGTCTTAAGCAGGCTCTTCACTTCCATTAGGATTGCCATACAGTGGTACCTCAGGTTAATAACTTAATTCGTTCTGGAGATCCATTTTTAACCTGAAACTGTTCTTAACCTGAGGTACCACTTTAGCTAATGGGGTCTCCCGCTGCCATCACGCTGCCAGAGCACGATTTCTGTTCTCATGCTGAAGCAAAGTTCTTAACCCAAGGTACTATTTCTGGGTTAGCAGAGTCTGTAACCTGCAGCGTCTGTAACCTGAAGTGTCTGTAACCCGAGGTACCACTGTATTTCAAAAAGTAAAAACCAAGAAAACCTGAAAGATCTAGGACAAAGCGCTGCCTTTCAGAAATTCCCCCCAGATGTCAATTCTGCCTTTGAAATCCTGGGAAAATCTGAATGTATGCCAGCCTTAACTTCCATGTGCATCTGTACATTGGCACTGGTAGCAGCCCCTCAACCTCTTTCACACTGGATTTATATATCTATTTATTGCTTTCTAGCATGTCTCCTGTGCCTTATCATACTAAAAAATCAGCAGGCAACACTTTTCATATCACTTCATGCCAGGATCATTTATATGGATCCAGAGAGTGGGGGGAAAGTTGGTAACTCTATTACCAGCATAGCTGTCAACCTTCCCTTTTTTTGAGAGAAATTCCCTTATTCCAGCGCCGTTTCCCGCTGCTTCCCGCTGCTATCCCAGATTGTTAGATATCCCGCAGACTGTCCCTGGGACAGGTGAGGCTGCTGATCCCTTATTTTCAAATCTGAAAGTTGACAGGTATGATTACCAGTTTGGTTTACTGCCCAGCAGAAAGGCTCTACAACAACAGAGAAAGTAGAGAAAACCAATCAACGCCCCCCGCTGTCAGCTGGTGCAGATACACCACTGCATCTGAAGCCCCGCCCCTTGCACTGACTGGCCTATATGAAAAGCGGGGACAGTTTTCCCCACAGCTCATAACTGAGAGGCCTGGAATGGGTCCCTCCCATGGGGATGTAACAGTTGTGGGTCTAGTGACCATAGCCAGTTCTGCTCTGCCCCATCCCACCTGTCATAAAGCACCGTTTCATCGCCCCATGCTTCCAACTGCTGGCATTAATAGCACCAGCTGTATCATTCTAATTACTCCATTTTCTGCATGTGCCATGGGGTCTCTGCAGTGGTACCCCCCCCACACACACACCAGCAAAGGCTAGCGAAAATCAGCAGCCAGTCATTTTTGCCATAGCCTAACTCCCTCCATCAGTAAATACCAGGGGGTTAGGATTGCACTGCTAATCTTTATTGCTATGGCACTGACACAACTCTCAGTATGGAAAACAACTTATTCATTTGCCAAGTGCTTTCAAGAGTTCTACAACCGATCCCCTTTACTTCCCTTTCACCACCATTTTAAAAACAAATTATAATTGTTTCAAGTGTGCAAAACTGAACTGGTTTGGGCAGCTGGACAAACATGGGGTGAGTGCACTTGAAAGATACAAAAAGGCTAACAGGGAATTTCATCAGTGCACATCAGCAGGGATTTAAAATTCTTTTAATGTGCAGCAGTGCCCAGCTTTAAAAGAGTGTCTTAATGTGCATTAGCATGCACATTAATTCACAGCAAAAGGTATTAAAAGTTATTTTAATGTGTTCTAGCATGTGTGTCAGCACACAGCAATGGCTTAGAAAAAAATGTATAAGGCATGAGCAACGTCCTTTCAAGTTTGAGAAAGAGGGGAAAATGCCAAGGGAGTAGATGATTTTAGGAATAATGGCTGCAAAAAGTCACAAAGCACATTGTTAGAGAGCGGATCTTATGGACTTCTTTTCAGAGCCATAATCTCGCACAGGTCACATGACTCGTCCAGGCGTGCAGCCTGGAAGATGTGCTTCCAGGTTTTGGGTCAGAACATGTTGGAAAGTATGCATATAGTACAGCATCCTACACTCACAGTGGCCAGCCTGTGGAAAGCTCACAAATGGTACCCGGGCACAAGAGCACTTGCCTCTCTTGCAGTTTCCAGCAACTGGTATTTAGAAGGGTACTGCCTCTGACCATGGGCACACAGTATGGCCATCCCAGGCCTGAGTGTGAATGCTGGCACCCACAAGCAGACATGCACTTGCAGATATCTTCCTTGGTACCCAACAGGTTTATCCGCTGAAATTCACTTGAAACAAGTCTCTTATTGCAGACAACACAAGGCTTTTTCCCAACCGAATTGCTGGTGAGGGCGAAGTTTGAGCATACATGTGTGCAAGGTTGAGATGTAGGCATAGCTGCAGCATGCACAGGAAAGTCCGGCACATTTTCTCCACTTTGGAAATGTCCCCATGGTCCCCAAAAGGTTGGCCATCCCAGGTCTATCTGCACTGCATTGTGCAGGACTGGATGAACATGCCAAGGACAATTCCAAAAGTGTATCTCCATTAGGAATAAGGAAGATATTTGGTTTGCAATTCCTGAAGGATCATTCAAACAGAAACACAGCTAGCTTCCAAAATTCATACTTCCCTGAATTCTGTGATGCAGTTTTACAACTTGCCCTCTCCACAAAACATATAAAATTGCCTTAAATGTGTGCATCAAAAAGTTAATGTATGAGTGAAACATTAAAAATGCATTATATTAGAGAAAGTTGCTTTGAGAAATGTAGTTTAAGAAAAATTGAATTAAAATGCGGTGTATTGGGATAAATGCATACGAAAAGGCTGACAGTTTTTCATGAAAACTCTTTTTAAGTGCAGTGTGGAAATGTTGGCAAACTGAATTTATATGAGAAAAGCTTAACTTCTCAGATACTTCCATCCCTAGTCTCCATCTACATTTGTGTGTGTGTGCCTTGTCCCACAGAAACACCCTTTAAAATAATGACTGGAGCTAGACCCAGGACCATAGTCTAAAAGACAGAGTTCCATTAATCTTAACTACTAGAATTCAAAACAGTGCTGGTGGCAACAACTGTGGTTTCATTTCCAGACCAAGGGTCAAGACCTACTGATAAAGGATGGAACAAAAGCAAAAGGCCATTGGCTGGCTCTTTATTAAAATGCCCAGACAACCACTGTCTTACAATACAGATGGCTGTCCTGATCTAAACTCCTTTGTCTCGAGTCCAGAAAAAGAAGAAAATAAACATCATGCCTCTCAGGGCTCTGTATGCATTTCATTACATGCTGAGAAAAGGATATCCTTCACAATATGCTGCAGTTCAGGAGCATGAAGGGCAAATTTAAAAAATAAAATAAAAATGGGGGGAACAGATTTGCAATTGGGCTTTCTTTATATTACCACTGACAGCATGGGCTCGCTTTATACACCATTGCTGTTCATGTCAAAGACACACAGCTAGTTTATTGCTTATTTTATTGCTGTTTTATTGTAGACAATAAGAGGCAGCTGAACCAGCATGAAGGGCAGAAATAGCATTGGAATTTCACTCTCTTATATTGACAGGACATTCACTTTACACAGATTTGCTATTCCCTTACGTCAAAGACTGTTGCACATTTGATTGCATAGTAATGCATTTTTGAATGCTCTGTGATATCTGGTACTGGTCATAGACATTTATCCATCTCTGTAGTACATGCATATTTAAATATATCTATCTTACATCTTTATGCAATTGTGCCTACTAGAGATAGTAATATTTATAAAACAGGAAAACTGATGTAATATATAATACTCTTAGGCTGGATCAAACAGAGTTCTAATGTTTGCATTTGCTTGCCTTGCTTAGAGAAAGGTAAGGTTCAAGAAGGTTCAGGACTCATTTAACAGTCTATGAACTTCAACCCAGCTCCCTTGAGATGGTGGTTTCTGCTCTATTTTATTCACTGTGTTTAAGACATTGCAAAAGGAAACAAGAAATTGACTGAAAAATTGTGCATCTTATATATTTTCCTGATCTGTGCTGAAATTTTGTCACTTTTTAATAAGAAAAAAATGGGAAGAAGCTCATGCATTGCAACCAAAAATACACACATCTGTCACCCTAAAATCTAAATGTCATATAGATTGAGATGAATACCAGCTGCCTAACCTACGGGGCATACTTGTCAGTAACTACCCACTGCCAGTTCACAATGCAAGTTTTACTATTCAGCTGCTGTCCTTCACTGGAGTGAAGTGGATGTCGTTCATTATCTCACAGGGGAAAGAACAACGTATTCAACAAACATTGGTGTTGGTGGGTTGAGCTGAGTCCAGGAGGAAGGGCCATGGCTCAGTGGTAGAACAACTGATTTACATCAGAAGGTCCCATGATCAGTCCATGGCAGACCCCTGTATGAAACCCTGGTGAGCCAGTATGGACAGTACTGAACGAGAGGGGCCAATGGCAGGTTCCTATGTCAGGGGGTGTTTTGCTGGGAGTTCTTTGGTTGAGAAAGAGGTTTTGCCTCTTGCCCACTTGCCCCAGTGCCTGCATCCTGTGCCATAGAATTTTATGGCATCTGGTGTGATTCAGATTCAACGCCTATCTACACAGCTTCACTGCTTCATTTGAACGACCCACCTCTGGGGTTGCATTTCTTGATCATGTTAGATTAGGGCTGAAAACCTGAGATATATGAAGTCAAATGCAACTCATGCATGGTGGGCACCCAAGGGCTTCAAAAACCGAAGAAAATTATGCACACACATGAAGACACACGATTTTCTTATCTTGTTTTCCCTTTCTTTGCTCATGGCTGCTGCATTTCAGGAATATTCTCCCCACCGCTACTGTACCTAACATTAGCTTTCATTTAAAAGCTAATGTTTAAAAGCTGCATTTTAAACAGTATTCTAATTTAGATTTTAATCAACTGTTGTTTGTTTTGTTTTTAATGTTTTTACTGTATTTATATTCGGTGTTAGCCACCCTGAGCCCGGTCTTGGCTGGGGAGGGCGGGCTATATATAAAAATTTATTACAGTGGTACCTCAGGTTACATACGCTTCAGGTTATAGATTCCGCTAACCCAGAAGGTTAAGGTTAAGAACTTTGCTTCAGGATGAGAACAGAAATCGTGCTCCGGCGGCACGGCAGCAGCAGGAGGCCCCATTAGCTAAAGTAGTGCTTCAGGTTAAGAACAGTTTCAGGTTAAGAACGGACCTCCGGAATGAATTAAGTACTTAACCCGAGGTACCACTGTAGTATTATTAATTTCCTGAGCTGCATACTGCAAGCTGCTGAACAAGGGCAGGAATCACAGCTCTCATTTGGTCTTTAGATGCAATCTCACAGCAATACTTGATTGGCCATGTGATGGTGACATAAATCCAAATAAGAGTGAGGCAATGTTTTATTTTGTTGCTCTGAACTGGCTTTGTCACTCTGCCACATGGCAGATTGGCCTCTTGGCACTGTTACGAAGCAGAATTAGAGAGCAGCTACACATTGCTTGCTGCACTCCCTATGGCATGGTGCAGCTGCGGGGGGGGGGGGGAGGTCATCGTTACAACATTTTCCACACCACCTATACCATTAAATGGGGCCCTGTCCTCAGTTTTCTCTACAAATAAGGGAGACCCTTTCACAGCCCTTGAATAAAGCTGCAGACTTGCACTGGGAGAGATTTTGGGCTCAGCTCTGAAGTATTTTTCACTGAAAGCACAGATAGCTTCAATCACAATCCACACAGTCCCTCTAGTCTCATAGAAACTTTATCACAGCGGGAACAGGCTAATGCTTCATTTTCCCTGATTGAATTTCATAAAGTTTCACAACTGGGGGTTTCTCCTTGTATCTGTGTTAGGATTTCCCCCCTATAATTTTTTCTCAATGACGAAAGAGCACCAGCAGCTTTTTCCCAATGACAGTACACAGGGTTCCAGGTGCATTCCGGTGTTCTAAACACGACTTCCATCCTCGTTCTAAAAGGGCTACATTGAAATTCACATACTTTGCTGCTTATATAGGCTGATCGTTATGCAAACTATATGTACTCCTGCCAGAATCAAAGGAAAGTTGTCTGCAAAGCACCAGCTATTTACATGGTTAAACATCATTTCTAAGGTGGCCCAATACAGCATCCTTTGCTTTATCCAACACATCTCACCTTTCGTTTTCAATGGAGCCCCAAGATGACTTATGAAACAAAAAGGGAAAACAAAATAATATTGGAGAATCACAGTTAAAAATAAATAAATCAGCAGCTATCATAGTTATTTAAAAATGCCTTTGCCAGTCTGGCACCTTCCAGTTGTTTTAGATCACAACCCCCAACAGTTCCAGACAGTACACTGGAGCTGTTGAAAATTGCAGTCTTAAGCAACTGGAAGGTACAAGATTGGCAAGGGCTGGTTGGGGAAGGTATATCTCTGCCACATGGCCAAGGAAATGAAAACATTTTAAACTTTCCATCTGAAGAATAAATGAGATGGTCATTCGCTTGTTCCAAATATCACCCTATCAGAACATTACACTATTATGCATGAGGTTGTTTTGGAATAACCACTGGGCATTTCATCTAATGGTTATATTTCGGTTTGAGTTTTAGCAAGGCAATATGTTTGTCCACAGACCCTCCTTACAAGGACTGCAAGCGCTTCAAGGTTACTTTGGAGAGGAGTCAGTGAAGTTGCTGTCTTGTGAATCTTTGTGAAAAGAACATAAAAAAATTACTCCCCATGAAGTAGACAATTTCACATATTCCTTCATGCTCCCATATACACAAGCTCCAGGAATGCAGAAGCTCATGGGATAATTCCAGTCACTTCTCTCTATTTTGCCTGACACCCAGAAACATTTTCAAAACGAAGATTTAGATCAAGCCATGTATTATTAGACTTGCAGTAAATGTGCACAATTTTGCACGATGAGATATTAAGATTTCCAAAGAAGGCAGGCAATGAACATTAGGGGCACAATCCAGGCAAAGCTAGGTATTAAGTCATATTGATTTTGTGCCGCTTAGGTACACCTCCCGTGTTATTCAAAAACAGCTGCTTTTAGATTACTCCCTAGCTGACATTTCTTTGTGCATAATATTAAGGAATCCCAGAAATTGACTAGAAAGTACCTCCTCTGTTTCTGCACTGTAGTTAACAATTTTACTTACCTAGAAAAAACTTGACTGATGGGGGGGATGGACACAAAGGGAATTCCTTAGCTAGTTTCACGGAAGTATGAATTTAATTTACTGCAGACCTGCCAATATAGTACAACAGCCTTTGCCACCCTTGTTCCTTCCAGATGTTTTGGGCTGCAAATCCCATCAGCCATGCTAGCTGAGACTGATTCAAGCTGTAGTCCAAACAACTGGAGGCTACAGACTGGTGATGACTGCAGTGGAGCATGTGGGTAAAGAAACTGCATTAGCTTGTGTTTACACAATAATGATGTAATTCAATTTGAAAATATTTGGTGAAAATATTTGTGTCCAGCAAAAGCACTTTAGACAGAGCCTTTTGCAGGATGCTTTTGAAACGGAGGACACAAAGACCAAGTGGGGATGCTGGAAGCAGAAAGGGTGCAGTTGTTTTCTTCAAAGGCTGCTGAGAAAAAGGAAAAGGAAGTAGGCAGAATTCCATGTGGCTCTGGCAGCACCAAGACTGGCTGCCGCTTTGGGCCCAAGCTTGCTGAAGCTGTGAGAGGAGCAATGAGAGACCCTCCTGAGACATAATGTTCTGCACTCCCTCCACTGAAGGCTTCAGGTATAAATATGTGTAAAATAAACCATGCTTCTTGGTGCCTTGATTTCCAAATGGAAACACAACCCTGGTTAAATGCAGAGACCCATGGAATCTCTTGCTACCCCTTGGCAGAGACCGGGCTGGCCATGAATTTGAGTCAATACAGCTAGTGTCTCCTGAAGGTGGACAGGCCTGGGAAACACTGATTTATTCATGAGACGTAATGAAACACATATTTGCATTTTAATAAACATCACAGTTTCAACTAACAAGTGAATTCCCACTGGAAAGGGACAAATCTTTGTAAGCCCATGTAGGCCCATGCACAAATCAGTTTGGCATACAGATGAGGTGGTGTGTTATTGTTATTTCTGACACCGGTTCCTTGTACCTCGTGGGATTCTGCAACAGAATTCCTCTGTACACTGAGGAGGCTTTTCAGGGGGTAAAGGAGAGCTGCCGCAGAGATAGGGAGGCTGAAAAGCTGTGGTTTGTTTACGGAACACTGCACATGGTGCTTTGAATTCTGGTCTACGTTCTTCATAATACTAAACATGATGGTTCAGAAGTTTTAGAAGGAAGTGAATGTAATGACTGGGTTGAAGTGATTGGGTTTGTGCTCTTCTATCAAAGTCTAGAGGACATTTGTTTCACCCTCCTCAAATTGTTTAGGACTCCTTCATGAGGGTTACTTCATTTTCACCCAGGCAATATCTGTCTCCATGGAAACAGAAAGAGCAGTGAGAATGCAGAACTCGCCTGGCAGATTCTAAACCCTATTCCTACTTCCGTTTTGATTGACAGAGAAACTTGTTCAACAATTACCAGGAAGGGGCAGGGAAAAAGAATCTGATACTGCACGGGTTAATGAATATTGTCTCTTCCCTTCATACGAATCATTGATTTTTCTGGGGAAATTTAATTTTAAGAAGCATGAAGCGCTAAATGAAAATCTGTTTGATGAATACAACACAATTGTATTTTTAAATTAGCCTGCCTCTAGGACTAATAAGAGGGATTTAAAAACCAAAGCAATAAGATAATGAACAAAACCAAATATACATGCCAAAGATCCGACAGAAGGTACATGGCATGACTTTTTACAAATGAGATCTAAGTCAGTTTCAGGTACTCTCTCACGTATGTTTCCAGTGTTTTAGAATGAATGCTGTTTTTAAAACTTTCATTCTGCTAATAGCAGTTTCCATGGAAACAGGAAAGAACACCACAACCACTGGGAGAAGAATTAGAGGCATCTATATATTTAGCCCACTGTAAGGAAGATAAGAGGCCATGCTCCAAATTAATGGCAAAATATCCTTTGATATCTGTGGGAGCATGGAAGAACAAAAACACTTGGAAATTAATTTTTTCAGCTTGGAGACATAGCCAATCCTTATCCTAATTAAAAGCTTCCCACATATCCCAAGTTTAGGAACGGACAATTAAAAACGCCATTGAGGTTGCAACCCTATACAGGTATCTCACCCCCAGTTGCATGTGATTGACTCATGTGCAACCGTTTATATGCAGGGAAATATATAAATAATTCCATTCAAACCTGGAAATGGCGGGAAAGAACTGGAGAGTCCTTGTGGCTCACGAGGAGATTTTCCCCGGAGCCTGAAGAGGACATCAGTGGGGGCAGAAGAAGCCCTGAAGAGACGGGAGGTGCAGCGGGGCTTTCTTTAGGCTGCTCAGCCTCCCCATCTTAACAGCTGATGCATGTGATATTGCAGCAGCAGCCACTTCTCCATGTGTCCTCCATCCAGCCCCCAAGTTTCTATTCTAGTTGTGGATATTTGAGGGTACAGAATCTTTGGACTGGATTGGAGAAACAGTGGCAGAGAGGATGTTTACAGAGTGTTTTGAGGGTACTCCCAAATTAGGAGATTTTCATTTGTGGAGGCAGAACATAAGCCCCATGTAAGTGGGAGGGGCACCTGTACTGACTTAACCGGAAGTCAGTCCCAGTAAGACTTAGACATGCGTAGGACCACATTTCTGGCTCTCTAGCATAAACCCACAATCTATCCCCCCCATGCAAATTCTAAAGGAAAAATTAAACTCCAAAAGGTTCTACAGAAAAAATATATTCTAATGGGTCTGAGGAACAGATAATGCTGGAATTCAAACTTTTCAAATTATGATTCTTGCTGAAATCTATTTACTCCCCTTTTGAGGATCTGAACATGGAACCACCAGATCTGAGGTTAAGACATAGTCTATTGACCTACCACGATAGGGAAAAACAGGGTGTACAGCTTTGCCCTCGGTGATTAGAAGGCAGTAGGAAGCCTTTAGATGGAACAGTCCTGCTCATTATGCATATAAGGAACCTGGACTTCTGCTCCCAGCAGCATAGAACCTTCTTCCTGAGTCCTGCTGAATTCCAGAGCCTAGCTTTTCCAAATTACTCCAGGTACCCTGGACTAAAGGAAACACCCTCTGGGTCAACATTTGAGCAAGGTCTAGCCTTGGAATCTGCATCACAACCTGAAAAGGGTTCAGAATTGACTGCTGGGTGTCAGCGTATCACATTACATGACACACACAAAAAAACACTTTAAAAAAAAAGCACCCACCCATTATAGAAGTTTTCAGGAAAAAAAATTCTATCAAAAATCAATTGTATTATAGAAATCCCATCTACCCTTTATATGAAAAGGCATATAATTCTTCATATGCTCTTTCTATTCTTTCTCCAAGCCAGCTTCTTCAGGCCAGTGGCCCATCTAGTCGAGCCTCCTGATGTCACAGTGGACAGCCAGATGCAGATGGGAACCATGGGAGGTGGACCTGAATACAAAAGCATTCTCTCCACCTGCAGTTTCCAGGAACTGGTATTCCAAAACATCTTATTTCTGGCAGTTGAGATGGAACACAGCCATCAAGGTTAGCAGCTACAGTTAGCCTCGTTCTCCACGAATCTGTCTAATCCTCCTATTAAGCCGCCCAAGTTGGTGGCCATTAGTATTGCTTTTAGGAGCAAATTCCATAATTTAACTGTGCACTCTGTGAAGAAGTATTTTCTTAGTCGCACACATGCATTATGCACCAACCAACTTTTAAAAGGAATAAGATGGAGTCCCCTCTCACTTACCCTCAGATCCTCAGTCCTGGATTACTTCATACGTACAGAAAATATTTGCTCAGATATATCTGTCTCCAAATGTAAGTTTTAAAAAAGTCCTCTAAGACACCTCATACAACCATCCTTTTAAGGCTGAATGAGAGACTGAAAGACTACTCTGTTTCGTTAATAAATTCTGATCTAGACATCTGCACTTACCGGGGTGAAAGTTTACAATGTGTCATGTGAGCTTTTGTGTTAAACAGAAGTCTTTCCTCTGGCTGAATGTAATTAAAAACAGGGAAATAGATGTTTCTGGCTGGGAGAGGGCAGAGTTTAGCCCTGTCTGCAGTCTGTTCAGTCTTAAGGTGACAGCAGAAAAAGTTCCTGCAGACCAAAATTTAAAAGCGTGCCTCATTTATTTACAACATTTCTGCATGGGTTTTTTTGTCCTGACAGTTCTCTAAAGTGGTTTACATAAAATATCAAGCATGGTGGACTAAAGGAACAGGTCAGAAGCATGATATCGTGCACATTCTTATGCACATCTATTCAAAAGTAAGTCTCATTAATTTTAGTTTATTCCCAGGTTAAGTGTTTTCTGGAGCAGTTACTAAATTCTGTCTGGCATCAGTGCTGAAGGACAAAATTTGACTCAAGGACCAGAGCTCAGCAGGTCTTAGTACCAGAACCTATTTTGAATGCCGTATCTCAGTCAAAGGAATATGACCTCTGAGCCTGTACCCACCAGCAGGCTTCAAACATAAAGAGCCTCCATATTTTGAGGATCAGAGCAAATAGCTTGGGAAGTACAAGGATAAGACCCACAATAAAATGAGGCAATACAGAGAAAGACATCATCATTTGTCCCCTGGAAAAATCATTAGGCCAGTGAACTACCGAAGCTCCTTTCGCTATACCATTTACAAACAAGTGCAGGCAATTAAAACCACCAGCAAGTACTCATAATTTCAGGTGCACTCCTTCTGACATATCCAAAGATATCTGTCCCAGTGACAGACAACAAGCTCAGTAAAACCTTGCCAAATGCTCCTTTTGTGTAACTGAGCATGTACACGCCTGCTTTTTTACTCAAAGCACATAGGAGGCAGGCACCAGTAAATAAACAACACAAGAGATTTCCTGGAGGGGTTTGGGGCTTCTTCCTCACACTCGTCCAGTGGCAGCAGTGCAGGACTTCCTCTAAAGATCATAGCAGCTAGGTGATGTTTTGGTGGGCTAGGACTGAGAGAGAATAGAACTTGTGGAAGTGTCAATCTGCCTATATGAGTCAAGAGGTCTTGTTCTCTGACCCCCTCTGCAAATTCTCATCACCTCATCCCCTTCTGCAAGCAAGCCTCCCCTGACTGGAAAACCATACTTTTGGACACTTCCCCCCTCCTTTCACCTCTTCTCGAACCCCCTCCCCCCCCCAGCAACTCTATACAAGGAGTGTGCAATCTTCTGCTACACAGTAGGGTGAATCTACCCTTTTAGGATCTACCTGGAGTATCAGTTCAATGCCAGTTTGCTCATAGCCTCCATTATAACAGCTTTTGGGGCCACAATTCTTCAACTTTACAGTGGTACCTTGGGTTACAGACGCTTCAGGTTACAGACACTTCAGGTTACAGACTCCGCTAACCCAGAAATAGTACCTCGGGTTAAGAACTTTGCTTCAGCATGAGAACAGAAATCGCGCGGCGGCAGTGGGAGGCCCCATTAGCTAAAGTGGTACCTCAGGTTAAGAACACTTTTAAGATTAAGAACAGACCTCCAGAATGAATTAAGTTCTTAACCAGAGGTACCACTGTATTTCTTTTGCATGTGTAAGTGACCTAGAGATTGAGTCAGTGCCCCTCAGCCTGAAATTTCTGCATCCCTACAAGTACTGACTGTTTCATTGTGCTCACTAATGATCATAGGATCCACAAGATCATAGGAAGCAGGATGAGCCAGACCATTGCTCCTTCTAGTTTAGTATTACCTAAGCCAGGTGCCCTCCAGATGTCCTGGACTGTAATTTGCATCAGCCCCAGCCAGCATGGCCAGTAGACAGGGCTGATAGAAAGCATATTTGTTCATTTAGAGATATTGATACAGACCATTTAATCACTGGACTCTCTAAGCAGTATATGTGATAAAATCATTGAGAGCGCCCAGCTAAAAGCCACAAAACTCTTATCAAGAATACTAGTCTAAAACAGGCTGGGGAAGGCTGGTTGGAGCTGACTTGCAGCATTTCTCAAGAGCTTTGCTCTGAGCTACCGTCATTCACTGTATAATCTTCTCAGGACCAAGGAGGTTGCATGTTTACTGGAAGTAATGATACAATAGTGGCATCATTCCACTAGAGGAACTATCAGGTGAAGGGAAATCTCACGGATGCATCTACCAATAATTTTGAAGACCATGAAATCCTGTGTCAAGATCTAGACAGGCATGTTTGCTTTGGATGAAAAGCGTGTCGACATCTCAAAATCCAGCTCTTATTAAATTCCTCCATCTCCACCTTGAGGACATCTTGTTCCCATCAACCGCCTTACAGAAAGCTCCTCTCCTTTAATTAATCCAGGCATTCAGAAAGCAGAGTCTTAACGAGGAGTAATTCCTCATGTCCTTCTACCTTCATTAATAATAGCACAGTTAATCCTTCCATCCTTTCTCAGGAGCCGTAATTCCATCTAGCAAAGTCAAACTCTTCCCATAGTGTCACATGGGAGAGAGCGTCATCACACAGATTACATTCTTTCTGTTTTCACAAGACCCGTATCAGCAGACAAATGTTATTAAGCACTTTTTTTACCCCAATTGATCCATATTATCAGCCTCGGTGAATGTGATGCAAGCAACAAGACTGGCAACAATGAAACAGAAGCATTGTTTCAAGTGGACTGCGCTTGGTGAAGAAGCCAGCAATGTCATGTGATGATGAATTGGCAAATTGGCATTCATTGCTGTGATGCATTGTGCGATAACCATAATTGATGCAGTGCACTGCTGTAGCATATTATGTGCATGTGGAACAGAATGGATGCCCCGCAAATGGACACGCTAATGGGGAAAGGCAAAGAGAGAGAGAGAGGGCGGGAGGAAGGGAGGAAGAAAGAGGCAGAAGTGGGATTTGAAAAAAGAAAAAGTTCTAAAAGTCAGACTACCTTTGGAGGTTCTGCATGTTTAACCTACACCGATCTCATTTGTAACACACTGAACTTAAGACAAGCAGGTTGGTTGGCAGGTAACTCACTCTGCACTGTCATTAGAACTGAAAAACTAATTCTGTGATCTTGCAAAATTCTACCTTTTCATATGGAGTAGGTAGCTTATTATTGCAGGTGCTCTCTGCAGGTTAATCGGAAGCAAAGGCCCCACAGCAGCCAAGGGTGGCGGAGCCTTGACTGGAAGCTGCTTAAAACTGCATTTTAAAATAATAATAAAAAAGACCTAACAAGTTGTTTTAGATTTTGCTTGCCTGACTGAGGGTAATTGGACAGGAAAATTTAACAAGAAGCTAGAAACAAGGTCCTTAACTAGCCTCAATTTCGTACGGTGCTAGAGAGCAAGACATGCACCAGCTTCAACAGAATGCATGACGGCTCAAGCCAAACAAGCATATTTCTTCAGACTTTGAGTCATCGTGGAGTTTTTCCAACTTTCATCACAGCTCTATGGAGCACAGGGGTTGCCCTCAATGACAGCTGCGCTGGACGAAGGACAGACCAAATAAGGAAAGAAGGGTGTGTTGTTAGCTACAAACACGTTACAGGCAATATGCAACACTGCTGGTTGCATATTGACCTTGGGGTGTGTCATCTCTATCAACATGCCATGCTATACAGCACATGAACACATATAGTCATCTTTACAACACAGAGCAGAATTTAAGAGACTCACATAATTGCCTGCGAGAAGGAACAGGAGCACTTCCATAAGCTGTGCCCTGTAAATAAAACACATTTTTTTTGGAGCAAGGGGTGTCAGCATTTAATAGTCACAGCAAATTAAAAATGGCGAGGAAATGATGGCACTAAAAGAGAGGAAGAGAAAGAGAGAGACTTCCGACAAATAACGCATCTTGTTTACCGGAGAGGGAAAGAAATTACAGCATATGACAGGCACTTTCAAACTTGTCAGAAATCAGGCTGAGTGAAAAGGAGTGTGCATGGATTACATATTAATGTGGCCTCCTTAAGAGAACAAGTTCCTTTACCCAAGATGCTTAACTGAAGTTGTTGATCGCTGTTTGTTTCCAGGTTCTCTAATGGTTCACAGTGCTTATCTAAAACAACAATCAGGTTCCCACAGTCTCCAACAGTTTACGGCGAATGTGTTACATGAATGCCTTAAATTTTGTGACCATCAACCATTTCACAAGAATTCAGTTTCTGTGAATGTTTGAAATGTCAGGGATGGTTGAGTGGATGTTGACAGCTATCTAAGTAGTCATTTGTGCATGTGTAAAAAGCAGGACATGTAGAGTTAGCATAGATGCAGGCTGCATTCACATGCCAGTTTGTTCTGTTTCCCTGGTGTCTACCTAACCTTTAATTCCTGCATTATATTTCAGCTTTCACACAATATAAAAGCCACTTCCAGAAATATAACAGAATATAGTCCATCTTTGGTGCCTATTTCCTGTTATGTTCTTCTGCGGTGGGGTGGGGAGCACACTGGCAAATAACATGGAAATGAATGCTAAACTTGCACTATATTCTGCTTTATTTCATGCCATGTGACAGCTCATGTATAATGGGGAAATGAGCAGTTAAGGGAACATTGGGGAAATGGAATAAACTGCTGTGTGAATGCAGCCACAAATAGGCAATCATACAATTCACGTGTGGTTTTCAGCAGTCACATGTTAACATTGACAGTGACCATATTTTGAACATTCACTAAAGAAGGAGTCGCCAAGCCAAATTCCACCTTGTTTTATAACAAGGTTTCTTTCCTCTTTCTTTCCCCCCTATCTTGTGGCAAAAAACGCACACATATCTGAATCCTGTCCAGTTCAGTCCGGGGCTTGCTCTGATCACAGGAAGGGTCATGGCTTTTTCAGTCCAGGCCAGTTGAGGAGAGTACACCACAGTGCAAGAAGGAGGTTGACGAGAATAATGCCAGAGGAGATACAAAAGATCAGAAAATGTCTAGAAGGTGAATTTTTTTGTTGCAGTAAGATAGGAAAGATAAAAGGACTGCTTATGATTTGCCCAGAGAAAAGAAGATGGGTTGGTACAGTGGAGAAGAAGAATCCTAGCACATAGAAAATGTTGAAAAGATACAGAAAGAATAGGCAGTGTTCATTATCCTCAAAAGTAGATTAATAATAATTATTATTATTTTATTATTTATATGCCACCCATCTTACTGGGTTGCCCCAGCTACTCTGGGCAACTCCCAACATAATATTAAAAACACAATAAAACATCAATGTGGTGTCCGCCGTATGTGGTGGACTACAATTTGCCTCAGTCCCAGCCAGCATGACCAATGGTCATGCAAGATGGGCATTGGAGTCCACAAGATATGGAGGGTACCACATTGGCTACCCTTGTCCTAACCACTCAAATGAAGACTATGGCTTTAAACTACTGTTAAACTTAATTGAAGTTCCTAAGCATGAAGACTGGAAGACGCCTTACAACATACTCTGTATCTACTTCAACACCTGGGCATTCATTGCTGACTGACCAGCTGATACCAAGAGTATTTCCTGAAGGCATATAGTTTGAAAACTGCTGCAAAAGATGATTCACTGGGCCCCATCTAACTCTATGATCTTGTGATATCTGAACATGGGTTAGCTAACTATCTTAGTTAGTTGTGCGACTCATTTTTATCGCAGGTGCATGGCTTGGTATCACAATGACTTGTGCACATACTGGATAATCCTTCCGCTTGGGTAACATAGCAAGAGACATAGCAAGTTTGCTACAGAAAGGCTGCATATGATTAAAACTTAATATGCTTCAGATAATAGAAAAGTACTAGAAGGAGAACGGCTAGAAGACTATAGAGATGAATCCTAGAGGAAATAAATGTACCCTGGGGTAAAAATTTCCAAAAGAAACATAATAAGTTCACAAGTTCAGAAGATGCAAATTCTGCAAAAAATCAGAAACCTGGATTTCTTTCAACTGTCCCTTCATCTGTGCTCCATACATTGCCTGGTCACAGTTGAAAACTAGTCAAGCTATAAACACTGATGTAAATAATTATGGAATTGATACCATTTAAAAGTTCATTAGATACTTCTTATTCAGTGTCTTGAAGCTACAGTAATTAACTTTTAATAAGCATACAGTAGGATGTCTCTTCAGTGACCAATAAAACTGGGATGTGTAACCACCAGGCTGGTTAAACAAAGTATAGCAAATGCTTTAGGCTAAAGTTTAGAGAAAGTTTTTTTCATTACAGAAAGGCTGCGTTGACCACATTGAACTTTGCATCATTACAAATCTATTTGTGTTGTTGCAAACGATTTGAAGCCGAAACAAGTTTTACAGACAGGGCGAGTGCCCTTAACTTACTGAGGACCACTCACGCAGAGCAATACATTGTGTGATTTGGTGTTACAAGAATATAACCACCAGCAGCCATTTCTGCAATTATAGCAGCAGGATTTTTCTGGCACAAAAACCACTGCTGTCTGCATCTATGCATCACCAATTCACATTTCTGGCTTGCCCTGAGGAATATCCCAGTGGTCAGTGTCCCACATTGTTTTTAAAGGCATTGTGGTGGGTATGATTTCAATGTCACAAGCTGGTCCTGTCTCTTATCCTCTTTGTGACTGGAAGAAGCTGCTGGAGTTTAAAGAACTAGCCTAGAGGTAATGGACAGAATGATTTCTGGTTGTTGAGATGCCACCACGAGTTCCCTTTATGCTCCAGCCCTCCTATTCCCCCAACAATATTTTTTACATTTTCTCAAGCTTCCTTTTTGTACCAATCCCTACTCGTCTCTATATGCTTCCCGACCCAGGGTGGGAGGATGGGAGAAGAAAGGGAAGCTCCCAGGTGAGAGCTGGGAAGGTTCACCTTTCTCTGTGTGGGACAAATGCTGTGTGGGATAACTGCTCTTTCATCTTGTGAAAGAGGACTTTGTATTCTCCTTTTTTGGTTTAGATTAGTTTGTTTCTTATTGCAATGTATTATGAAAAGTCTTAATAAAATCATATATATATATATAAATCCTGGGGGAAATTAAGGATCTTGGTGGGTTTGGAAGTAGAAGGCATGAAAATTAAACAATTCCAACTTGAACCCTGAATGATAAAAGGAACATGGGTGGATTAGGCTACAATTTAATTACACAAAGGAGATTTAAAAATACAAAAGAAATGTCTTTCAGAATCGTTTGCACTCTGAAAGTTCAGAAGAGACTCTCCCCTCCAAATGAGTGAGTCCAGAGTAATTGCCTAAATATGGTGTCATGTAAATCAGCCTCTTAAGCTCAATACGCTCCGTTGTGACAGATGGAGACAGCAAAAGTGAATTGTAATACTATGCTAGTTTTTCTACAGTATGTGCCGGTGTTCGCCTTCTGTGGAGTACAAGCATTAAGCAAGTGAAATCAACAACTTTAGTCTATTTGCACACAGCAGAAGATTTATTGATGCAGTAATATGTACTGAAGTGCCAGAACCTGAGTTGGTGCTCTTCGTTAGCTGATCAATTGTCCTTTTCGATAAAGACTGCTATGGAGCAACAGTCTAAGATAGTGGCAGATCTGCTATTAAAATCTATGTCTGCTGTGCTTTGGCTGCTGACAACCATTGTACAATCTCACTCAAACTCACTTGCTTTGCCAAAGTTATCTATGCATTTTGCCGCAGTGGAAATGCATATTGCACAGTCCTTCATCAAACCCTGATTTAAGCTTTGAACTTAATTAACAGCTGCTTAAACTTGAAGTTCAACAAAACAGTTGTGGATATGTTGCTGGAAGGCAGCAGAGGGCCTCTATTTTGTGTTTTCCCCACATCTGAATTACCATAGCTCAAAATTTATTCGTTTTGTGAGGAATGGTTAGCTTGCAAAATCTGTTGAGTCAGGACTTAGGACACAAACATTTCTCCTTGAAAATATTTGTTGAAATGAACAAGGGAGTGCCCCCATCTTAGAATCATAACTGTACAGTTGGATGAGACCCAGAGGATCATATGTCATGGCATTTTCTGAAATTGTGAATGCCTGGTTCCTAATCTTAGTTCAATTTGGGGATTCAGTGCATATGGTTAACCAGCGCTGGCTGGTTCTTTCACCAATATTGGACCCCATGCTTGGACCCCTCTCCTGTGCTCTCTACAACCTTGAATTCTTCTTTGTCACAACAAAAGTGTGATTGGACACCATTTATTTTGTACAAAATCAGTACAGAACAGATTAATTAGTGACTCTGAGTACATTAAGTGTGGACTAACCTGTGGGTTAAACCACAGAGCCTAGGACTTGCTGATCAGAAGGTCGGTGGTTCGAATCCCTGCAACGGGGTGAGCTCCCATTGCTCGGTCCCTGCTCCTGCCAACCCAGCAGTTTGAAAGCACGTCAAAGTGCAAGTAGATAAATAGGTACCGCTTTGGCGGGAAGGTAAACAGCGTTTCCGTGCGCTGCTCTGGTTCGCCAGAAACAGCTTAGTCATGCTGGCCACATGACCCGGAAGCTGTACGCCGGCTCCCTCAGCCAATAAAGCGAGACGAGCGCCGCAACCCCAGAGTCGGTCACGACTGGACCTAATGGTCAGGGGTCCCTTTACCTTTACCTTTAACCATTTGTGAATAAGGCACTGTAAGTAAATGTAAGTCACATATATAGGTATAACAAAGGTGTGAATCTAGAGAGATGAGGGAACCTGCCAATTTCAGTTTCTCTGGGTTTCAAATTTTTGCAACCTTATGTTCAGATTTCTACTTTTCCAGATCAGTTTGTGATAATAATAATAGTAATAATAATAATAATAATAATAATAATAATAATAATAATAATAATAATGGAACTCAATCTCCAATAACCATGTACGGGATTGAAGGAATGTCCGTTAACATTTCCTCTCCAACAGGAACTAAATGGCTGTGTTTGTTAAAGGCCCTCTAAGCATTACAAGTGTCTGTCTGCATGCTCACTCTCCTTCACTCTGAGCTTAATTATGCTGAACCAACTGTACTTCCTCTCCATGTAGCAGACACTTGATATTAAAGCAAGTATGTTTGATTGCCCAAGACATGCCAGACTGAATGAGGATTTTATACACCAAAGCAGCAGGTTATGTTGTTTCTCTCTCCAGCTTTATTCATCCAGTCAGTCATTTGTTACTTAAAAAAAATAAAGCAGTTGGCATAAGACAAACTTCAGATCATCTTCTTGAAAACAGTATCAATTTTTAATCCATGTCAAACCAAAGCATGGCATTATTTTATATTCACATATCTGAAGATAGAATGCTTAATGCTTCAGACAAACCGTCAAGAGAGCCAACACTATTTCACCAAGTTATTTCAAGCTTTCTTCTTTCATCCAAATAGGTTGCTTTTTTGCACAAGTGATTTAATAAACTTAGGCTACAGAGATTCTTGCTCTTCTGGGGGAGGAAACAATATAAATATGTTTTGTGTTTTAAAGATGGATCGTGATATATTGCTTTTTGGTGACTGTCAGCAAAATATTGTGGCATGTGTGTAAGCTCCTCTTTATTTCAAAAATTATGATCTATAGGTTATAAACTTGTGTGTGTGTGTGAGAGAGAGAGAGAGAAAGAGAGAGAGAGAGAGAGAGAGAGAGAGAGAGAGAGAGAGAGAGACTGTACCAAATTGAGAAGGACCCATTCTCATCCATTTCATCCACATCAAGTTAGTTGTTTCGCTTCAGTTATTTTTTAAACTTGAGGCAAAAAAGGAGGGGGGGCGAGAAATCAGAGTGTCCTCCTTGCCAAAATCAGAGCGCCCCCCGGTGGGAAAAAAGGGGAAGGAGAGCAGAGCAGAGCACAAGGAGTCTTGATTTTTTTTAATTTTGTGCGTCCATGTATAATCTTGCCCCCCTCAAAAATTTATTGGTGTCTGTTTTTCTTTTTGTAAATCTACCAAAGAATTAAATTAAATTAAATTGGGAACAAGGGTTTTTTTCATGACCATGAAGGACATGGGTGCTGTGTCCCATTGGTGTATTGGTGGTGGCACTCGGCATTTTTCTGAAAGGAAATGCTCTGCGGGGACGGAACAAAAATGGGGTGTCGAGGAGGGTCAGTTGGGTGAGGTAGGGAGAAATGCCCCTATTTTCAACTGAGGAATGTTGGAGGGTATGGTAGAGTGTTCAATACCCCTGCAATGAAAAGGCAGTGATTGGAGCATTACTAAAAATACAAAGCCACGGTGTGACATTCCACGTAACCCAAATTTTAAATGTGAAATTCTAGGAAACTGCTGCTGAGGCTAATGGAGTTGCAGTTCAAAACACCTGGACTGCAACAGGTTAGCAATGGCTACCCTACACCATGCATACAATATATCCTTGGGACTCTTCAAACTATTAGCACAGCAAAATAAAAAGCCATTAAACCAACAGTTCTAAATCGCCACACTCCAATGGAATAGTATTGATACAAATGTTGGTGGGTTGGCAAAAATACATTTATTGACCTGAGACAAAACAGGCCTTTGAGGAAAAGATAAAGGCTCCCTCTTAACCCTTTGCTTATAACAAAAGATACATAAATAAATGTCCACATATCCTTATATAACAAGAAGCTTCTTCCCACACAATGAGAAGGATTTACAGTAAAGGCGGGGGGGGGGGATCAAAGGCAACAGATTGCTTTCTTAAAATATTATTGAAATGAACATTCATTACAAGGAATGTTTTGTAAAATATAGATTTGAAAACAGGAAGGAGATGATTAACTGGAAACGCTCCAAGATCAGGAGCAATGAAACTCAGCTTCGGAGAACTGATCGCCTACACTGGTCAGAAAATGGCTCTCTGAGGAAATTAATGTTATGAGGCATAAATGATAATGTAATGCAACTGAGACCTAGAGGAAGACGGTAATATCAGAAAGAGGGAGCCTGTAGCCCTCTAGATATTGTTGGACATCGTGGCTAATGGTTAGGAATGACAGGAGTCACAATCCAGCACTACCTAGAGGACAACTAATATGAGGTAGGGCTTAGTCTTTCCCTAATTGTCAAGGGCCTCTCCAGACTGGTGAGTGGGGTTTTTTGGGGGGTGGGGGTGGGGCAGGCTGTATTCTGCAAGATGTCATTGATGTAATAATGCTGCATTAGTGGTATATTTATACAGGACCACCTACACTGAACATTTTTTTTTGTTAAAGATTTTATTGATTTTCCATTTTCAAAACAAATACAGTCATACCTCAGGTTACAGACGCTTCAGGTTGTGCGTTTTCAGGTTGTGCACCATGCCGAACCTGGAAGTACCGTAATGGTTACTTCCGGGTTTCCGTGTCCGCGCAGGCACAGAAGCGCTAAATCGCGCTTTGTGCATGTGCAGAAGCACCGAATCGCGACCTGTGTGTGCACAGACGCAGCGCTGTGGGTTGCGAATGCTGCGGACTGCAAATGTGCTTCCCACACGGATCACATACGCAACCCGAGCGTCCACTGTATCCAATATCAATACTAAACATTCGTTTTTCATTCCCCCCTCCCTGTTGACGTCCCTCAGCTTCCATTTCTTGTTTATTACATCAAATGATACGTTCTGCTGTTTATACCTACACTGAACATTTAAAGCAGTAGCATATCGCTGTAAACAGTCATGCCTTCCCCTACAAAATCTTGGAGACCATAGTTTGTAGAAGGTGCTAAGAATAAATCACGGAGCTGCGATTTTTAGGGTGGTTTAAAAATCAATACCTTTTCCTAGGGAAATTGCAGCTGTTTGAGAGGAATGGGGGACACCTGGCAATTCTCAGCACCCTTAACAAACTACAGTTCCCAGGATTCTTTGGCTGAATTGTTTAAAGTGGTGACTGGAAGTGGCCGCCGAGACCATATAACACCAGTCTTGAAAGACCTACATTGGCTCCCAATACGTTTCTGAGCACAATTCAAAGTGTTGGTGCTGACCTTTAAAGCCCTAAACGGCCTCGGTCTAGTATATCTGAAGGAGAGTCTCCACCCCCATCGTTCTACCCGGACACTGAGGTCCAGCACCGAGGGCCTTCTGGCAGTTCCCTCACTGCAAGAAGCAAAGTTACAGGGAACCAGGCAGAGGGCCTTCTCGGTAGTGGCGCCCTGCTTGTGGAATGCCCTCCCACCAGATGTCAAAGAGAACAACAACTACCAGACTTTTAGAAGACATCTGAAGGCGGCCCTATTTAGGGAGGCTTTCAATGTTTGATGTAGCACAGTATTTTAATTTTTTTTGGGGGGGGGGGAAGCCGCCCAGAGTGGCTGGGGAGGCCCAGCCAGATGGGCGGGGTATAAATAATAAATTATTATTATTATGATACTGCTTCAAATGTATAGCGCAGATGTGGCTAACATTAGGTGCACAAATGATCATGATTGCAGAATAAAAAAGCACATCTGGAGGGTCCCGATTCTCCTCTACAACCTCTCCTTAAAGTCACATCCCCCTTCTTTCCCTTTCATGGTTCCAAGACTGGAAGTAAGGCTGGCTGGGGGGTTGGGGGTAGATTCTGGGAGCTAGATTGCACAGGAGTGTTTAAATATTTCTCCCATAATTTCTCCCCTGGAAATGCTACCCAAGCACTTTCAATAACTGCCATATAGATATAGATATCTTCCCAAGTGATATCTTTAGAAAAACATTAAACTGCAGCCCATATATAGTGCCTGAAATACTGTACCCTATATGTTTGAATTACAGAGTTTGTAATAAATAACTCAAAATAAATAACGTCCATATGTCACAGCACATAATAAAAGGGCACAATATAGAAGAAATGAGAGATAGCTGCTCTTCTTTCCCTCATTTTTTTAAAAAAAGAATTACACTTTTAAATAAAAATTAATACAAAATAGCCCCTGGAGAATGTACAGCAAAAACAGCTTGACATTTGTACTAAAATAAATCTGTTCCTTCTACAAATCTATTTCAAAGCAAAGTTACAGCTCAATAAGGAAGACATATTTCCATCTTAAAGTTAGTTGTAAATATTTTACTAGCAGTCTCTTGGCATGTTTTCAGAAAAATTTGCATCGGTTTTCAGCAATCTGCTAGCAAAGTTGAGGTGAAAGATCCTAAAAATATACTTTGATTACACGTCTGAGTTTAAGAACCTTCCACAATGCCCAGACAGCGACTGCATATGTGGGCCTGATCCACAGGGGTTAGGATTTTAACATTTGCTGGGGTTTCATTTGCATGAATGGGGGCTTGGGCTGGGCAATATGTGGTTTTCAATATCACAATGTATCACCAGCTAAATATCGTGACAGCTGTTACCAGTCAGTGTTGACAATACTGAACTAGGTGGACCAATGACTTGACTTGGCATAAACTAGCTTCTTGTGTGTTCCCTTGGCAATACAAGTCCTACTTCTTGATTGATATCCACAGATGGCACCTAGAACCAACAGCTTTTAAGCATTTACCATGTCATTAGCAGTTGTCTGAATCTGCTCTTAATACATTCCTTTCAACCCTTGCTTGATTATTGAAGACTGATTTTTCTCTCAGAATCATTATCTTTCCTCCAGTGTTTTGAATATGATCTTTCAGACAACAGGCTGTCCACCTTCCTACAGAAATGCCCTTCAGCAAACAGTTTAAGTCACACATTCGCTGTGGCAAGAGGTCACCGCAAAACACAGAACAAAAAGCAAAAACAAAGCAGAAATCACACCCGCACAAGAATAATACTCCTATATGGTGGTGAGGGGTGTTATCCCATCAAGTAAGATATTGAGTGCTGCTGCCCAAGAACTTCTACTGGCACTTTATTTTGTGCTATCTCACTGGTGAAGCTTTCGTTTTGCTTCAGGGCATACTATTCCTGTCCTCCTTATTGCCACCCGTTTCCTAGAATTCAACCAAAAACAATCACAGGGATTTCTTGCCCCATTCCATCTCATGCTCCCCACTGCTGAACGGAAGGACAAGTACAATGGGAATACTCCTTAGCTTTGCTTTTTTTTTTTGTCACCAGTCGTCTTGCTGCTGACCTTTAAAGACTCTGACAACTTTCTAAAAATAGGGTGAGAGAAATTCATGGAGGATCAGGGTTTCAATGGTCACTTGTCAAGATGGCGGTGTACTACCTTGAAATACCAGTTGTTGGGGGACACAAGCAGAGGGGCTTTTGCATCGTCCAATTATCTGATCCTTTTGACTGGAGATTTCATGGATCAAACCTGCTATGTTATGAAGATAAAGCATCTGCTGTACTACGCTGGATCACACTGGCAAGAAAGAGACAGAGACAGAGAGATAATTTTTTTTCTGTTCCACTGCAACTATCTGTATCTATAGGATCAGAGACTTAAAGTGCAAATGATTTTAATCACTATTGTCTTTATTTATGGGTTTAGGTTGAAAACTTAGCAGGGCAGACAGAGATTAATTAGTGCTTTATTCTAAGGTGACATCAATGAAGATGAGTGGCTGCAAATAATCTTTTCTTAAGAAAATGGTGGAACTAATCAATTATGGTTTCTGAGAAGTGTTGTGGAATGGAGAGAATCAGAGTGATAAATGAAGAGTCCACAAAAATAATAAGTGTCTCTCAGCAAAAAAACTCCAAAAACTGTTGTGTTAAAAGAGAAGTTCAGGTTGGACATCAGCTATTGTCATTTAGAGAGAGATCTGACCCTTGAGAGGTTATAAAGGCAAAGGAAGATGCGTTGAGGACTAGGTGACACTACAGGGTGGAGGTGGCCCCAAAGGTTAGCAATGACTTTGTGGTCCTGAAACTGAGCCATGCTGCATTTGTAGCCATTTGTTGGCTGGAGAGAAGGGCATAGTGTGCACGTCTTCTTAATGGATCTACAATAGTGTGCCAATTTACCCCTGGACATTGCATTTTGTGCAAACATTTCCAGAGCAATCCTACCAGTGTGTAAGCACATATGTGCATGGGGGCAGGGCGAGATACAGGGCAAAATTACTACCATTGCCTAAGCTCTACTGGTTCATGCCAGCCAGTGGAAGACGGAGGGAGGCAGTTTTCCACCCTGCCCCTGCTTCTAAAGAGATGGAATTTACCAGTCCTTGGGCTGGTGTAGTTTCTAACTCTGGGGATATGTCCTAAGAACCTGCACATCTTTGTCCCACCCTGACACCCCTCCCACAAACCACCCTTTCGGTGTCCCCTCTGCTGGAGTTTCCACAGTGTTTCCACCACTGCCATTTCCATCAGTGAAGCTACCTCAATAAAAACTTATGGGCTTCAGGATGCTCAACATGTGCTTTATCTCTTCTTAGCTACTGTTGGTTTTAATCATCTTTTGAATGTTTCTGCATACCTGCTTTAACTATTTTTTTAATCAAAAAATGTAAGTCTCATAGTTTTTCTCACAATCAAGTGGCATATACATTTTGCTCAATAAAAATTAAAATAAAACAAATAGGATTGCTCTCTATTTGAATGGTTTCAATTTTATCTACATAAGCAGTAGCTTAAAAATACCACAATCAATGGAGTGGATAAAAAAGAGAGATGATGCTATAGCAACAGGTATTTATCCTTGCCTCAGAAATTACTGTCATAAAAATATACATAATTTAGACTCATCTTTACAAATGATTTGATTGAGCAAAGCTAAGGAGGGCAATATATGACAAATAGAGAAAAAAAGTTAATACTTTAAAAGGGAATCAAATAATATTCTCTCAGTTTCTGAAACTGGGAGGATATTAAAATATCCCATCGTAACTGGTGTGTGAGAAAGAGGCAGAGACAGAGAGAAAGTAGGAGATAGGAAAGGAACAGAAGGAAAGTAAAAAAGCATACTGGTAGCTTCAATCTGTGCATAGCAATTTGTGCTCCTTTACCATACAAGTTATGGCTCTTGAAGAGGGCTGCTATCATTTCATTATGGAGAAAACACAGAGGACGGAGGACGGAAGCTAATTTTAAACGTAGTCAGCACCTCGTCTGTGCCAGAGAATGGAAAATGTCCTGCCCTTAAGGAGAAACAAACAGGTGCTGGTATAATTAAAAAGGTAAGTTGATTGAATCATTGGTGTCAAAAAGGCAAATGGGGCTGTTCCAAATGAGGAAGTCATTCCAGATTGTTGCAATTGACTTTCAACATGCACACGCACACACCTGCAAACTCCCATGTTCCACTGACTTATAGATAAATTAATCATTTCTTATACCAACAGTCTTATCTCACAGCCTGAACTTATGAGTCAGCGTAAGGACCCAGCCATACTTTAGCTTTCTGCACCTTTTGATTCTCCATGTCTGAGAGCTATTCACGTAGTTCCATGGCTTTTTTTTTTTTTTGGCAAAAACCTGGTCTTGCCAGATGCATGGAAAATCCAAAGGGACATTTGGCCTGTTTAATGAACTGATTTTGGAAGGGCTCGTGAACAGCATTCTTCAAAGTTTCCATGAATTCTGAAGCAAGAGGCAATCTCCTCTCACTTCCTCCCCTTCTTTCCATGCTACTTCCATGGCCAGTTTTTCATTAGAGTTTTCAACTGCTGAGCTGCACACTTCCAGTTATTGCCTGGCTGGGAACCCAACTTTTCCAAATGACCCTGTTATTTTTTAAAAAAAGAAAAAAGCCCACCAAAAAACCAGCCATCACCCAACACCTCTCATACCTCTGTTCTGATTTCATTACATCTCTGAATAATCACAAATTCTGCCCTTTAAAAATTAAAGGGACCTGGTGTCTCCGATAATGGAGAGGGAAGGAAAAAGAAGGAAGGACAAATGAGTCCAGAAGTCCAGAGTACCCTTTGCAACCGTTCTGAACAACAGGGAGGGAGGACGGAGCAGCGAGTCCTAGAAGTCAAGAGCAACATCTCTTAGCGACAGTATTCACTCCTCCTCTCCAAAATGGCAGAAAACTAAAAACAATAAAATTGGCACAATAGCACAGCATGGGAAAAGCTGTCACATTGCCCAATAATTCTGTACTACAACACATTTCTTCTATGACTGTGATGTCTACAAAGAAGCCATGGAAGAATTGATTTGAAAGGCACAGTTGAGTTTCTTTGGAGGTAGGGATGGGGAATGTTTCACAATCCACACCCCCCCCCCGAACATTTCACTCCATTCAGAATTATTTATTCTCCACTGGTGTCCACATAATATGGGGTGCAACAACTGAGTTATCACCCAGTTTATAATCTAATATGTAATACATTAAATGTCAAAGAGCAGTAGATGAAGATAAACTCAATTTGCACTTTAAATTATGTACACTGGTCATTAAACTGAAGGTATAAACTAATTAAGCCATCTTTGGGGAGCAAGAGGAACATTTATTTCTCCCTTTTTAGATCTGAAAAGGGATACAGTGATCTTTACTGGTGAGGGAAAAGGAGTCATTCACCTTACAAATCACTTTCCCAGGAAGGAAATATTGGCCAATATAATACATTCAAGGCTGAGCAGCTCTCCCGCCCTAAAAAAAAATCTTTAATGGAAATTTAATAGTGTATTTTTGTAAATGGCCTAATTAACATTTTGCAAAAATGTGCTTTAAAATTAGATATTAGTGTTTTGCGCTCAAGAGACTCAGTAATGTGTTCCCTTGGATAATTTTTACAAATAACAAACCTTGCCAAGATATTGCTTGTGAAATCCAAGGGGACTCCTTTGTACAAGGGAACTGGTTTAAAAATTAAAAATTCATTAAGAATTTCACTTTCACTTCACCTTTGGAAGGTGGCGTTTATCTGACATATCTGGGGTGAGAAAGGAAACACAGTATGTTGCTAATGGCTAAGACTGCCAGCAGTCAAGCAAGGCACTTGGAAAGGGGCATGAAGATGTACGAACACATTCTGTGCATGGATTAAAAACATTACGGGCCAGTAAAGACTTCAGTTTGATGTAGGCCTAGTTTGCACAACACAGTAAACCAAACCTTAGTAGCATAGTGAGACCATGTGAACGTATGAACTTCTGGAGAGGAGCTTACAGCTGCTTTGCCCCTCTTGGTCCTTTTGTAGCTGCACTATGCTATGCTAAGGCTAAGTCAAGGTTTAGGTAAAACTGGGACTCCTGGTTGAGCTCTCTCAAGCTGTCACCAAGGTTCTTTCTCACCTACAGCTCATGTTGGGTGAGGAGAGAGCATAAGCACCACAAGACCCAGTTTTGACAACATGCCAAACCAAATCTTGACTTAGCTTAGTGCAGTTCGGCAGTAAAGAGGACTGGTAAAGGTAAAGGGACCCCTGACCATTAGGTCCAGTCGTGGCTGACTCTGGGGTTGCGGTGCTCATCTCGCTTTATTGGCCGAGGGAGCCGGCGTACAGCTTCCGGGTCATGTGGCCAGCATGACTAAGCCGCTTCTGGCGAACCAGAGCAGTGCATGGAAACGCCGTTTACCTTCCCATCGGAGCAGTACCTATTTATCTACTTTTGAACTGCTAGACTAGGAAGGAGCAAATTAGTTGCAAGCTCCTTCCTGGGAACCCACACCTATGTGTGTTCTCCCTAATGCAAGGTTTGCCTTTGTATGTTGCATGAATCAGGTCATAGGCACACACCCCTCCAAGTGTCCTGATTTTCCAGAGGCAGTCCTAAAAAGAGGGGGTTGAGGAGGGTCAGTTGCAGAAGAGTGAGAAATGTTCCTATTTTCTGTAGTATAAGGTTCTATACTGCAAGTGTCTATACTATACACTAATGTTATTCAGTGCAATGCAAACAATTTATGAAACAAATGGTACATAAATCGCCTTCTTGTGAAACTGTTGGTGGAAAAATAAATTAATCCAGTGACCTGTATCATCATTTTCTAATCTGTTTCTGTACTGCTACATTCCTGAAAGGAATGAAATAGCAATCCTGTTTTAGAAGAATATCATTAGATATTCACCTAATGAAAATCGATAGCCTTGATCCCCCCCCTGCATTATCCTAGAATATGTTATGTTTTGATCTTTCTATGAAAAAAGACACTAAACCTTGTATAGCTACCTTTGTCCATTTTAGCTAACAGTTCAAGGCTGTACAGTTTGGAATTTATTTCACTTTTCACTCTCTAGCATGTTGCTCATCTGAATAATTGTCCTACTTTCCTCTCTTTTTCTGTATCTCCCCCCTCCCTTTCATCAAGCCATTATTAAAAGAGTTTGAGAAGGGGGTGAAATTACAGAATGATCTCACTTCAGCACCATGCTTGAGAGTTAAAAGTAAAATAGACCTCAGACTGCATAGGCCTGTACTGTTCGCTGAAATGGTTTAAGTGCAAGCAAAGGGACGCAGGTGGCGCTGTGGTCTAAACCACTGAGCCTCCTGGGCTTGTTGATTGGAAGGTTGGCGGTTCAAATCCGCACAACGGGGTGAGCTCCAGTTGCTCTGTCCCAGCTTCTGCCAACCTAGCAGTTCGAAAGTACACCAGTGCAAGTAGATAAATAGGTACCAATGTTCTGTTGCGCCAGAAGCTGTTTAGTCATGCTAGCCACATGAAACAGAAATCTGTCTGTGGACAAACCCCAGCTCCCTTGGCCTGAAGTGAGATGAGCACCACACCCCATAGTCACCTTTGACTGGAATGAACCATCCAGGGGTTGGTTATTTACCTTTACCTTTATAAGTGCAAGCAGATATAACAGGGTTTGTGTTTATCTGAGAACACGTTGCTCTTCAAAATACATGTCTATTAAATAAAAATGAAAGTACAAAACATTCCAGGATAATGCCAAGAAAGCCTGTCAAGGGTATTCATTATTAGGTGAATTCCTAACAATATTGGGGGTATCCAGTGAATAACATCAGCAAAAATGCTCACGCATGGAGCATTCCTTGTCCTCTCTTGCATTCTGCAAGAGAAGTTTAGGAAAGGCTTTCCAGGAGGCATGGGGGCTGTAGAGCAAGTTTAGTAAATGATTTGTTGTGGGGGGGGTTGTGGGGGGTTACTAGAACATTAAACTGTTTCTCGGGATGGCAAATAGCATGTATTGATCATTACAGATCATTGTTTAAGCAATGAAGTGGCTATTCAAAAAGACGGTTTTGACTGGTTACCATGGAAAGTGGCACATCTTGCTATCACCAACATGATGATGATTATAAAGAAAATTGATAATAATTCCCCCCCCCCCCTAAACTGGGAATTTCATTTTGAAGACACTCCAGTTATAGATTTTTTTTTTATTTATTTTTTTTTTTTTTTGAAGTATATGATTCTGTATCAGTCTCAGCTTGAGTGGGGATAAAGCACTTCCTGGTTATCATGCCAAGCAGCAGCTGAAGATAAGGGAGGAGGAGAAATTCAATTCAATTTGCATTTAAAAGTGAATCCACCCAACTTGTACTTCCAAAAGAATATGTGGACCAAAACACAGCCATACTTTGAATTTTGCATATCTTTGAATTTTGCAATGCCTTTCTCCAACCAAGTAAAGTATTGAAGAATGCGTATGCTGGGCCAAAATATGAATAAAAACGCACCCACAAAAATGCATTACACCAGGGGAAGTTGCTCTGGGGGGGGAACAAGTATATTAGGCAAAATTGCATACAGATGCACATATTGTGCTAAAATGCCGATAGATTTCAGGCCAAAGTCCTTCCCAATCCTAACTGTAGGTGCCAGGGTAACGTGTGCTCTACCACCAAGCTACAACCCTTTCCAGTAGGGAAGAGGTGAGCCTAGTGGTTAGAGTGTCAGACTAGGGCTGGAGAGACCTGCCTTCAAATCCTCATTCAGCCATGAAGTTCACTGAGAGTCCTTGGGCCAGTCTCTATGTCTTAATGTAGCCTACCTCTTAGGATTGTTGTGAGATTAAAATGGAGGGGTAGAAGCACTTCTGGCACCCCAAGATTCTTTGAGGAAAGGTGATATAAGTGTAACATAGTTGTTGTTTTTAAATGGATTCTCCTCCACATAGCAGAGAGACTGTCGGAAGCAAGGCCTTCCCTGTGTGGTTTGTGACGAGGTGCCCTGACATAGTTCCTTGGTAGTCTTGACAATTCTTAACAATGCACATGTCTTCATAAATGTTGTTTTGAAAAATCATCGTGAGTGCAACTCAGAGTCTTAGCAGCACCAAGACAAGTCATAATGATATCCTGACATGACTTCAAATTGAAACAAAAGGCAATTGCACTGTCAGATGCTTGAAGCCTTTTGGATGATGCCTTGCACACACCCCTTGCCACACACTCTTTCTTCCTCTTTACACTTCTTTGCATCCATGACATGTCAGATTTCTTTTTTATTTAACTTTTCACTCAATGAAAGATGAAGGAAATTGGCACTAAAATGTCAGTACTAGAATATGTTTTTGGTTGTTTTTTTAAGTATTTGGAGGCCTTAACCCTGAACCTTACCATACTGACTGCCTGCTCAGATCATAACCTACATATAGTTGGAGGATTCTATCTGCCCTGGAGGATGACCAGTCAGGGCTGGTTCCAGAGGGCAAGAATGTGGGGTAGTTTCCAGCAGCAGGCAGTGGAGTGGGGCAGAGCTATGAAGCCACCCTTCTGTCACTGGCATGGAGAGAACTGGGGCAATGCAGGATGCAGATATTTTGGAGGGGCCAGATGGACACACAAGCAGGAAGAATTCTCAAATGCAAATGACTGGGCTTCAATATAACAGAATGGCAGAAAGACCTGGGGAACACAAAACGCAGAGATTAGAATTCTAACTATTCGTGTTTCACCTCTCCCTCCAAAGTAAGGTTAAGAGGGAATTGGTTTCCTCAGTTCCACTTTGAACTGCAAGTAAGTGGCATTGGAAATGTATGAATTCCTGGTAGCGGTTTAATCGATTGTGTGCTTGGACCTGCACAGGACATAGAGTAAGCCTGCAAGCTTCCTCCAATTCCTGAAAGCGATACAGCAAACTCAGACAAGGCAGTCCTGGAGCCAAAATAAAACTACCAGCCCATATTCCTTCAAACCTTACTAATAGGATTTATTTATTTATTTATTTATTTATTTATTTATTTATTTGGGGTGTCCCACAAGGGGTAATACCTCTGGTGGGGGACACGTTGTGCTCCTTCTGGGGTAGTTTGTCCTCCTTTGGTCCCCATCCTGCACTCAGCTCTCACCTGTGGTTCCTAGAACTGTTGGCAGGTGACAGTGGCCACACCCTGGTAAAGCTTCAACTGGCTGGCTAAACCAGGTGAAGGTAGCTGATGGATCTCAATCAATCCCTTAGTGAGCTAGGGACTTTCCCTGCTCTGATGGACTGAGCAGACAGACGGGACTAATAGTGGGTACAGCGGTCAAGAAGGTAGTTTCCCCCTGTGCTGTAGACAAAAATGAGGGGCAGATGGGGCTCATCAACCTGGGAAGGTGGGCCATTTAGGAGAAGGAAAACTCTGGTCATAAACCTCCACTGCCTTGCAGGATATCTTCAGAAGAAAAGGTTAAGGTGTAAACCCTACACAAATCCTCAGTGGAGTCCCTAAAATGGTTGGATGTCACCTTGTGCACCTCCTTCCATGAACTCCTGAAGCCAAGCTGGTGCCAAAGGTATTGCTCTCTGGGCAGCCCAGGACCTCTTCCACCAGTAATTAGATTGTGTTTCCGTTTGCATTACCATGAAAAGTGCCTACTACCTTTCCCCAAGAGGGACACCTGAATCACCTGGTTTTGGTGCTGCTAACACTCCAGATTGACTTCACCCACAGAGGCGCACTCCATTGTCTCTCAAGACAGATGGAAGCCCAATCATCTCACTGAGTTTCTACATACAATCTCTGCATGGCTTTTGGCCAATGTAACTTTGAAATATTTCAGAGCTTGCCATTTTGCATATCTAAGAAACATATCTGTAGTCCTATCTTATACATACATGATATTATAAGGGTTTTTAAAAATGGAAAACAAAGAAGTTCCATCATTGTTAATCTGGAGAGGGGAATTAAATGACATAAAATCAACATCTGCTTACCATAGTTAGATACTCAAAGGAAAATGCTTGCATGCCAAAAAGTCTCCTTAATTATTGTTTTGAATGCATTTTTGTTGACTGTAAAAAAATAACTAGGAAACAGGTTTCACAAACTATTATCCAAAGAACGGAATACTCTTTTTTTTCAAAAGACATTTTGGCAGAAGGACTTAAAGCTATTTTTTTTTTTTGGTGGGGGGAAGAGAGAGGGAGAGACCTTTAGAGATTAGTTTATTTCATGCATTAAGCCATTGCCTATAACTAGCTGTTCAAAAATCTGTAATGATATACATTAATTCCCTATTATACATGAAGAACAGTGCCAGATGGCAGCATAAATGTGGGGTAATAATAGTCAGAGAAATGCAAGGCATTAAACATAATATTAGTGAGATAAAGGAACACGATGTGTATGATATAAAAAAATTCTTCGATAGTAGTAACAGATAGTATGAATCTTGTTTTTTAAGCACACATACAGTAAAGGTGTAAAGAATGTCACATGGCCCAAATTTAAAACGTTTGAGGTACATTGTCCCTGTCTGGGAAAAAATATTATTAATAATAATAAAAAATAAAGGGGGAATCCCTGCTCTAGCCCTCATGAATCCCCCACCAGAGAACTTAACTTCCCTTCAGCTATGATGTGTGTGTGTAATAGCAGAATACAAATAAAACTAATGAATGATGGGAGTTGTAGTCCAACAAAATCTGGAGATCCAAGGGTCTCCCATTCCTACTACATCATAATGTTACCAATTTCCATTCTCTATCATTCTTTAAAGTCTACTTGTGAGCTGTATCAAACACTAACACAGGTAAACCACTAGGCAAAACACAAACACTCAGCCAGAGTCTTTGAAATTTCATTATCAAAGAGGTGAGTATTTTAAATCATAGAATCAAGCACAAAACTAGGTGGATCATATATTAGAAATTAGGCAAAGTGGAATAGTGTTCTTGTGGTCTCTGCAAGGTTGGCAAGGTACATGGTGACCAACAGTTGACCCACAGATCCAATGGCAGCCAGAGTCTATGGAACTCCCCACCCCTAATTCTGCTGGCAGTTCCACTTCCAATTTAGCACAGCCCAGATGTCTGAAGATTGTTTGACCAGGGAGATGTTGACCTCCTGCCTCCCACCAAGCCAGAGAAGTTGGTGGTTGCTGAACTAGGAGATGACAGAACAGAGACATATTTTAGCCAGGCAACCCATTAGTCTACCATGTTTAAACTGGATGAATATTTATTAAATTTCAGAACTACATTTGATGGTAGATACTGATTTACAGAAAGATACTGATGTGCAAAAAGCAAAGAGGGAATCCAGTTTCCTCTTGTGGCTGGCTGCAGTATGCTGATTAATATGCAAAACATGTGCTTTGAGGGGTGAAAAGAAAAGAAAAAGAGCTTATAGCAGCAAAGAAAAACCACCAATACTTCCCTGCTACTTAACATCTGGCTCTGGTCATGGTTTAGTTGCAGATGCTCGTATATGCAAAGGCTGTTATGAACAGATGACTAGGCATGTATCCTCTAAGAGTTCAACTGAGAATCTTTAGGGATGAAAACAATTTAAACTCTGCTCAGTTTTGTAGTTCTCCTTAAAAGTGGTGGTTCCATGGTTTAATAAGCTGCCAACACACTGGTGGCCTGATACCAGGCTTATTGCCTTATTGTCCAAATCCAACCCAAGAATTAGTAAGAGCTTGCCTTTGGCCTCACCCCTCGCTGTGGTATCGGTGCCATCACCAGTGGCAGTGGATGGAATTAGTCTTATGACTCTTCTCCCCGCAGACACATATTCGGTTCTCTCCCATTTTGGAACTTCTGGGGCGGAGTGGGATGAGAGCAATATATGCTTTCTCCTACACCCTGTCGCCCTGCAGTCATCTTTCTTTCTATAGAAGTCACAGAGAGTGGGAACTATTCATAGGCTTCATCAGAAGGGGAAAGCTTCCCAGAGAGAAAGGGAACATCCTCAAAGGCAAGCTGCAGATGGAACAAAGAAACCACCTTATACTGAGTCAGAACTTTGGTCCATCTAGCTCATTATTGTCCAAGCTAGTTGGCATCAGCTCTCCAAGGTTTCAGGCAGGGGACATTCTAAGCCTGACCTGGAGATGCCAGGGATTCAATCTGGAACTTTCTGCATGCAAAGCAGATACCCCACCCCTGAGCTACAGCCTTTCCTCTCAAATGGCTAAAGGCAACACTGTGAGATTTCACTGTAATACATTCCCAACAGAAGTGGGCAGCTGCATGAGGATTCTCCATGCAATTCAGACTTTGTGCTTATCATAACATCTTTGTGATAAATACCTCTCTGCATTGCACACATGTTCATGTGGAGTCTCTGCCAGGTGGAAGTGAATTTTTCAAGCGGTTTGCAGTAAAGCATCCATCAACCCCAACAGTGGGTTGTGGCAAGGACACTATATGGAACCCAGAGTTCTAAAGATAGTGTCTAAAATTTGCTAAAGATAGTGTTACTATATCCAGATGAACCATAGAATCATAGAACTGTAGAGTTGGAAGGGACCATGAGGGTCATCTAGCCCAACCCACTGGAATACAGGGAGCTCAACTAAACCCTCAATGAAAAGAAATAACTTCTGCTTTCATTCTATTGTTTTCCACAAGCAGCATTCTACAAAGTTCTGCTACTGGAAGCAAGCATTATACTTTCATACAGCATCAGCAATTATGGCTGCAGATGTTTCATATCTAGTCAAACAAACAATTCCTCTCTGTTTCTCCTCCCACAATACAGTTTGACAGAAATATCCTCTTCATTCACTCAAGAAAATCAGAATGAGTTAATCTGAGCATTGGCACTTCCATAAAAGTGGCTGGTGTGTTGCAAGACTATTAAAAAAAACAATCTGCAGTCACAATTCATCATCTTTCCATGGAAGTAGAATCGTTTTCTGCTCTGATTTGTGAAATCCCAGTTCAGTCGCTGTTCTCTCGTATTAACAATATATTGGCATCTGCTTTGGGGAGTCATATGCTAGCCTCTTGCTCTCCTTTAAAAACTCTCTGATACACTCTACAGGTCACACTGTGTCATATCATCATGGTGGATTCTCCATAAAAGAGAAGAAACAGAAGGATGACCTATTTCTTACACACACACTTAAACTTCAACTTACAAAATCTGCAACTAAAAGGAGTAAAATACCCAGCATACCCAAACTAAACATCACTAATGCGTGCTATTTTGTAACAGGAAACATAAAAGCTGCCACAATAATGGGACTGTCTACTATGTATGTGAGGTCTGTCAGCTCTGTACAGGGCATCTCCACCCCTATCCATTGTAGCGGTTACATGAGGTGGCCAACCTGATAGGAGGGAGGGCCACATAATGCCCAGAGTGTCAGGGCTGCAGGTTGGATACAAATCAACAGGCCAGCAGACCGTCCTACAGTGGACACTCCAAGAGGTCAGTCTGTGCCTGAGTGACAAATTGATCAGACATAAGATGGATCAGACCAAAGGCCCATCTAATCTAGCATCTAGTTCTCACCTAGGGCAACCAGATGCCCATGGGAAGCCTGCAAAGCAGGTCATGAGCAATAACCAAGAGATGACCAGAAACTTCATGGGACAAGGTGGAGCCGGATGGTCCATTGTTGTGCCACCTGACCCTTGCTGAGCAGGTAGCTGCAAAACCACCCTCTGTCCACTTGCAGCGGTGGAGCAGGAGGGCAGCAGAAGGCTGGACAACAGGTCTCTCCTCTGGAAAGCTATCATGGTGGTAAACAGAGCCGGCTCTGCCATTAGACAAACTGAGGCAACTAGTTCAGGCAGCACAAGCCCCCAAGGTGGCAACCCGGCAATTGCCCTGCTGCCTCTGGCACTGGCATGCCACTGGTATCGACACTGATTTCAGTCGAAATAATACACAAACACACAAGATCTCATGAGAAATTTGCCCAAAATTGCAGAAGCAGAAGGGCGGGAAAAGAAGCAGTGCCGGTGGCAACAGGTATGGCGGTGGGAGCAGGAAAGGCACAGAAAGGCACTACTTCCTGTTTTGCCTCAAGTGGCGAAGCAGGACACACTGCCCCTGGTGGCAACAAAAGCAAGGTGCAGTGCTCACTCTGGCTGGTGGAGAGTCAACCATTCACATAGGGAGAAGCATTTCAACCAATGGCGGGGGGAATTCAGGGAGGCAATGCTACAGAACAGAGGCTTTGAGAATAAAAATAAAATGAAGGCTGCCAACTGCCAGTAGTTGGGGGAGGAGCTCCAAGGAGGATGCACTCCCATGAATTTCTGACACATTCACAGATGCTAGAATTTGCCAGGAGATTTTGAGTTGCCCTCTTGCTGCTGCAGCTGGCACCATTCAACACTACCGCCCAAATTCATGCTGAAAGTTCTCAGATGCATGAGACACACAGGCAGGGGGGATCCATTTCTCAAGTTCTTGTATTGCCAATAACTTCAACAAACTCTCTATACAGCCACCCCATTGAGAGGAACGTGTTCCTTCTTAAGCTAACACGCAAGGAAATTGTGATAGGAGGGAAAAGACAATGCTGGCCACCTGATACAGATTTGTTTGTTCAGTGCTTGGATTAATATTTTATGTTTTTAATTCTCTCACTTTTCCAGTGGGGACAAGTGTCAGGAAACCTACCGCACAGACTGCAACATGAGCAACACGAACACTCCAGAGAGCCAAGGCATGTGTAGTGACAAGCTCATCGCACACAGGAGATGCTTTCAGAAAGAGTAATGGCAGAAAGGGGGAGGATTACGGTTTGTCTGTAAAGCAGCCTCCAATAAACTAGGGGACAAGCACCAACTTCACTGGTTTGAGCAACACAGAAAATCTTGCCCAACTTTTATCAGCATATCTTGCACAACATTTCCAACTTTAAAGGATTTTCAGCATTGTGCCTTTAACTGTATTCCTTCCATTCATTCAAGCATTTCAATCCGAAAGACGTTGATTATTTTACTGATTTTTCCACCCGCTCCTGCTTTTTAAAAAATTGTATTTTTAGAGTCATCCATGAAAAAAGAGCTCAGGGGCCGTACAAAATTCTTTTGAGAAAGCACACTAGCCTCATCTAAACCCTTTTGGATTCCCTTGATGTTTCTTCTTGGGGGTGTGTTTCACCTGAGGACAGGGAATCACAAAATTGTAAGAGTTGGAACGGACCCTGAGGATCATCTAGTCCAAAACCCTGCCATGTAGAAATGTGCAGCCAACCCACTTGGGGGTGGAACCTGCAACCTTGGCCTTCTCAGCACCATGCTGTAACCCAGTGAGCTGTCCAGGGCAGGGAGAACCATGTGCGTTGTTGCTCTGAGCTCCTTGAAGGAAAGGTGAGATCAAAATTAAAATAAACAAATAAATACAGCAACAACTTTGCTACCAGTTGGTTCCCAAGAAGGAAGCCTGTCTATTTGGAGGCTGCATTGATTGTAGGTCACTGCTGGCAGGCCAGCCCCAGTGGGATGGCCCAGGAGTGGAAGACACTAGAAGGAAGAGGCTCTTTTGGGGTGTGATAAGACCAAGGAATTAACTCTCCGTGGACAATTGATTTGGGATTGGCTTGATCCCAGGTGGGAAATTCGACTAGCTGAGGGGGGTGGAATGCTCAGGAGCCGTGTCTGTGATGATAAGCATGAATGCTTATCATGTGGTGTGACTGGAAGGCATTTTTGTGATCTTGCTATTGTTTGCGGAGTTTCCTTTTACAATTAAGCAGTATATAAATTTTATGAAATAAATACATATAGTTTTGATTTATTGATTGTACGTTTATTGTATCTTCTTTTGTATTAACATGATTTTCACCATCCATCAGGGTTCTAGATTCCTGTACACACAAAAGTCCCTCCCCCCTTTCAGAAGTTTTAATTCTCACTTTCATTTTGGTGTTCATGCCCAAAATACAGTTTGTGCTACTTTGGAATGTAATCACATTGTGGTTTCTATGCCACTACCATGGAAAGCTGACGGGAAACAATGGATACAATGCTCAGGACTAGCTCCTCCACAAAGTGCCCTCTGGAGGACCTCCTCCCACAACTTGTATCAGTGATCCCTGGCAAGCTTATCTGTGGTGGCGGTGGCAGCAGCCGGGACACTCTAATTGGCATCAGGTGGCACATAATCCCCTGGTGTAGCTTCACTCTGGGAAATTAAACTGGCAGCTGCCCAGACCTATTTTTGCTGACAGCACATCCAAAGAGCCTGCTTCTCATGGGAGGGGGGGTCGTAAGAGGGATGCAGCTCACAATAAGGTAGGCAAGGGATGCAGAAAGTACAAGAACTGGCTCCGAGTAGAGAAAGATGGCATGTCTAGGTCCAGAAGACAGAGGAGATGACATGAGTAGAGCCCTGCTAGATCAGGCCAAAGGTCCACCTCGCCCAACATCCTGCTCTCACAATAGTCAGCCAGATGCCTGTGCAAAGCCCACAAGCAGAACCTGAGGGCAACAGCGCTCTCCACACTTGTTTATTCTCAGCAACCGATATTTGTAGGCATACTGTTTCTGGCAGTGGAAGTAGCACATAGCCTTAGTGTGCCTGAAATTGTCTAATCCTCTTGTGATGCAACCCAAGTTGGTGGCTTCCAGGGTATCATGGAAACTGTAGTTTAACTTGGCACTGTGGGGGGGGGGGCAAACGATCTTTCGTCTGTCCTAAATTCAGCTTCATTGGGCTGCAGGATTAGGAGAGAGAGAAAACATCTCTCTGCCCACTTTCTCCACACCATGAAGAGTCCTACACACTTTTATCATGGTCTGTTCTTCTAAACTAAAAAGTCCCCAATGCTGTAACCTTTCCTCATTGTGGAGGAGGATTCAGAGGAAGGGAGAGAGAAGAGGAGTTTACCCTGTCTGGTCTACTGAATAGAACAGCCACCTTTCCATAATCTGTCTGGCTGTGCATGCACACAAACATCTAGGTCAGTGCAGGCCTTGGAGATAGGTGAGATTACCTGCAAATTTCCCGTACATTTGCCCAGACCACTGCTTCTTTTTAATCATGTTGTCTCTTATCGCTCATCTCATTACATTGCCAGAGCTGAACTTCTTGTCCCTTGCAGCTGCATTACACATCAATAACTAAGCTGTCATGAGATAACCCGGTATCACCAATGTAAATTATCTTTGTCACTGCAAGGCTCACTGTTAACCCAAGCCAATGCAAACGGAAATCGTTTGAGATTCCCACATCAGATAGACAATTCCAAGCAAGTCATTTTCTTAAGCCTATTCCAGTATGCCTATATCAGTAAGTCCCCCCCCCCCCCCGGCCATTCATTTGTGCAGTTAAAAAAGTTTAAATTCATAGGATTGAGATGTTTGGTTTATTTCGTGTAATGCTTAGGTCTGCTTGCCTGTCACTTTGGAAAGACTTGGGATCACAGCCTCACAGCATCTTTGAAGGCATTGAATATGAAAATTTGCATATGCATCTGTTACAAAAGAATGTGCAAAATTCTGTAAGCACAGAAGAAAGCACTTTGGTTTTCTTCCTAGAGAGTCTGGGATATTTGTTCTGACATTATATTTGCACAACGTAATGGATGCCACAAGACAAGGAATAGGTAAATCAATCCATTTCCAGTCTGTGCTACATCTGCTCATGTCTTTCTCATTTCCACATTCACCTGCACATTAAAAAAAGTACAAAAATTGGTATTTACAGACTTATGTAAATGTTTATATTTAATCATATTTTCTGTCAAAATACACATTTCTAAGCATATTTTCTTAATACACATTTTACATTCATTTGCTCTATGGATTTATGTATATACGACATGTTTTATCTTTCAGCTTTAATAAAACACAGCTGTGGAATTTAGCACTCATGTGCAATATCACATTCATACTTGGTAAATGAATATTTCTTCATAATTCATATTTCTTGCTAGACTGTGTCAAATAACCTTATATCTCCTAAAGTGCATTTTCAAAACGAAGCAATCCTTCACACAAAAAGGCAGCACAGTCCAAAGGATAAAACAGAGAAAGGGAGAGGGAAAACTGGATAAAGAGTTCCTATTGTAAATTAAACAAACCCATGGTCATTTGCATTTTTAGCATTCACCCAGAATACAGAAAGCCAGACAGACAATCACCTGAGGCAACAGGGGACCAGCTGGTTCAGGAAAACAACTAACTTGATCCCAGGGGAGAAAACACAGAAACCTACAGATCCCATGAGGGGTAGCAGAATGAAGCAAAGCTCCTGATATACCTAAATAAACATCAGGTGGGAAAGATAAAGGGAGCTGCTCTGATAATTTTGCAGGTGGAAAGGTGTCAGTAGTGGACACTGGTGAAGATGAGCAGAATAATACACACCTTGAAATTGTTCTGTTCTCTATATACCCTAGAGATGCAAGATGGTTTTGTTTTCTATTCCACCCTGTTTTTGCCACACGCAGCACTGTTTCTCTTCCCTTGCAATTAGACTTCAGCCAAAAACTATGTCATTCATCTTGTCGCCACTGTTGCAAAATTTTGCAACTGATGCAATTAATTATGTACGTTATTTTGTCTTTACATTGTCACAGCCCATTAATTCAACGCAAAGGAACAGAAACTGAATGCAAATGGAGGGTGGTGTGTGATCAATTACGTATCATTTGCAGACCGAAAGCAAGAATAACAACAGTGAATTCTGACTGTATTTGCTGCATTGGGTTCCATTTTGAACATGGGAAGAATAATATACCCATTATATTCTATGGGCTCTTGAAGGCAGCCCTGTTTAGGGAAGTTTTTAATATATGAAGTTTTATTCTGTTTTTAATCTGTTGGGGGCCACCAAGACTAGCTGGGGAAACCCAGGCTGGAATACAGGTCTGTTTGTCTCGGCTCCGTTCAGCTTCATGCCAATCATCAGGCTCCTACTGAACACTGCCCCAGAGGGTTGATGGCCCAGAACCATCCTCTGCTACCAATTGTTGGAAAATGCCCTGGGGTGAACCTGCAAGCTCCTGGAACTCTGAGCATCCTCCAGTATGCACAGCTCTGGAAAAGACATTTCCCCTCTTCTCCAGTGCACTCAGCGACATATACCAGCTGCTATATGCACACTAATCTTCTGGCAAAACACAGCAAGAAGAGCGAGACATCATAGATCTAATCTACTATTATGTACAGACAAAAGCATAATGGCGTCCGTTCTCTCCACCTCCGAGAGAACAAACAGACAGAAATAAAAGCAAAACTACATTGTAATAGTACCCGCAGCGGTCTTCCTTTTCTCACACTCTTCTCAGACAGGCACGTGATTTACAACAATCTCATCTGCAGCATCAGAGGCATGAAATACTAACACTGGATGGGCGGGGTATAAATAAATTATTGTTATTGTTATTACTGATATGGCCATTTAGTTATTTATTAATGAAGTAATAAAGCAATACAATTTATGATGAGTGACAATACGAACTTCACAGTGGAAAAACGAGAAAGCGAGAGAAACCAGAATTGACAGCTTCACTCATCCTCGCTTTAGAACAAAGTGTCACGCATGGCCAAGCCTGTTGATTTCAATGGGCTTAGGCACATCAACTCTGTATAGGTACATGGAGCCTATGCCAGGGGTTTCCAAAGTGTGGTCTGTGGATGGACCAGTGGCCCATGAGATTCCTTCAAGTCTACAGCAGTGACTATGTGGAAAGCAGCTATGTTTGAGAGAACAAAAGCGGGAACAGCAGATGCTCCCATCATTCTTAGAAACCAACAATCCATCTGGAAGTTCAGCAGAACAGACCGGAAGCGATGTGGGGTGGGGGGGGGGGAGAGACTCTGCCTTCCTCAGAGGAATATAATCACAGGTGGCAGCGAGACAGGGAAGTTCCCAAGTAAAGAAAAGAGGTTGCCTTTGTACTTGAAAGGAGTGGATAGTGAATGCATCACCTTACTACAGTGGTACCTCGGGTTAAGTACTTAATTCGTTCCAGAGGTCCGTTCTTAACCTGAAGCACCACTTTAGCTAACGCCGCCACGCCACTGCTGTGTGATTTCTGTTCTCATCCTGAAGCAAAGTTCTTAATCCGAGGTACTATTTCTGGGTTAGCGGAGTCTGTAACCTGAAGCGTATGTAACCTGAGGTACCACTTTATTACTAAATAACATGCAGGAAAATCATTGTGATCTGCCAAGACCCTCAGCAATTTTAAGTGGTCCAGGAAGGGGAATTTTGGGGAAAATACTGATGAATGCACTGATGTAAACGAGAGAGAGAGAGAGAGAGAGAGAGAGAGAGAGAGAGAGAGAGTGAGTCACAGTCACACTACAATGTAGATAAATAGCCCACAAACTTATGTGGAAATGTGGAGAAGTGAACTTAACAGCGGAAAAATGAGAAAGCGAGAGAAACCAAAATTGACAGCTTCACTCATCCTCAATGTAATATAAAGTGATGTGGTGTCACTCCCAAGCTACTCCAAAAGCTTCAAAGGCAAGGAAAAATGGGAAATGCTTGGCCACCACATAAGGCTTTTGAAAGGTAAGCTGCATACACACCAGTAATTTGGGGGTAAATAGATAGTGCTGTGGGTTAAACTACAGAGCCTAGGGCTTGCCGATCAGAAGGTTGGCAGTTCGAATCCCCGTAATGGGGTGAGCTCCCGTTGCTCGGTCCCTGCTCCTGCCAACCTAGCAGTTTGAAAGCACGTCAAAGTACAAGTAGATAAATAGGTACCGCTCCAGCAGGAAGGTAAACAGCGTTTCCATGGGCTGCTCTGGTTCACCAGAAGCAGCTTAGTCATGCTGGCCACATGACCCGGAAGCTGTACACTGGCTCCCTCGGCCAATAAAGCGAGATGACTGCTGCAACCCCAGAGTCAGTCACGACTGGACCTAATGGTCAGGGGTCCCTTTACCTTTACTCTCCCCAGGCGATCTGTTTTGGTTAGGGGGTGGAATCTTCCTTTCACTTGTACCCAACCAACAAAAGGTCAGAAAGGGGCTGGCTGAGATTTTGGCTCAACTCTGAACAACTGAGATAAAACAAGATAAATCTTGGAGACAGTTGCTGATAAATACCAACAGACCACACAGCAAACCTGGCATTCCTTTTTGATGATGATGAAGAAGAACATTTTAAGGTGCTGAAATGCTTTGGACCTTGTGGGTGAAGTAAAATATGTACTAATGTATGAGAAAAGTATGGCACAGCACAGTATGCACACCAGCCTTACAATTACTTGGCACATTGGATTTTCCTTGCCTAAGGTGGAAGTTATTATGCACCTTATTCCTCGCTGAAGATAAATGTAAAAAAATACCATTAATCTTTCTACAATATACCAAGAGTAAACAGTTCCTCAATTGATCTGTGCCTCTGAATAGTGCTTCGGAAGAATGGGCAAATAACACAATAATGCAGTGTAATACAATTTGCAAGGCATGTGTTTTAAATTAAATAATCCACCTGCTTACAGAGGTGAAGACTGGAATGTGCTCCCTACTCTATTGCTGATTTTATGCTGTTCAGCACCATATATATATATTTCTTAACAGTGGTGGTATAGAAAGTTTTGCAAATAAATAAAGTAAGATGGAACCGTTGATACTATCAGCTCAGGAATGAAAGATCTGGTGCAAAATCTACAAATTATGCAACTGACTTATGGGCTGTAGATGTCCTTTGCATAGTCAAGTCTGAGAAAACAAGGAATTCCAGAGAGATTCAGCTGCTCTTTGGTGACTGCTGTGGACTTCTTCTTCTTTGGTGATCAGTCGTAGCCGAGTAAGACTGTCCTGGGTCACTATGACTTGGATCATACGCATAGGAAGGCTAAAGGAGCTTCCTTATACCAGATCAGACTATGGTCTGTTCTGACAGGCAAAAATTCTCCATGGTCTTAAGACAAACATCTCCCCACCATTCACTTCATGGTATTTTAAACTGGAGATTCCAGGAAGTGAATTTAGGACCTTCTGCATGCATATTCCATATTGGCTGTTCCATAGGTAGCCCATAGGCTCTCACATTCCAGTGAGTTGTTCCTTATCTTTGGACATCAGTAAAGCCTTGTGTGATAAGACACATCCTATTCTTCTGCATGTGCTTATGGTAATTCTCTGTTGCTGGCAGGCCCATGCAGAGGGGATGGGTAGCCGGGTACACTTGCCTGGGGCCTAGGAGGGTAAGCTATTTGAGGGCCCCTGCCAGGGACAGGCTGATTTTTAGTTGAGTTTATAACAACTGAGTCCCACCCTGGTACTCAGTCAAGCTCTGAACAGGCCTCATTTCACAAGTAACCAATGTGGTACTCTCCAGATGTTGTTCAGCTACAAGTTCCATTATCTCTTGACCATTGGCCCTGTGGGCTGGGGCTGATTGCAGTTGAAATCCAATTTGGAGAGTGCACAGAGAAGGCTATCACTAGGACTCCACATGTGAACATTAGAGCCCATGGATCAAAAATGAGATCCTTCCGCTTCATTGTTTTTGTTGGTGATTTTGCTAAGGTCCCAAAATATGTTTGAAAATGCAACAAATGGCTTTTGATTTGCCCCCGCCCCCACCAATTATTATTATTATTTTTACACTTAGCCCTGTTGTCCTTTGTATTTATAAAGTGGATTTCTAAACTGCAATGTGCAAACAGAAATGCATCTCTCAGCAGATATTGACTTCCCAAGTGGAGTCATCAAGATTTATTGATATAAGAGGTGGCCATTGAGTTTACCTTTATTGGTACATCCACTAAAGTACAAACTAAACCTGTTTATGAAATGTGCAATTACTTCTAATACCGTATGGCTGTACAGGGTTGCTGTCTCTGCAAGAAATAACTGAATACAAGCTGGCAAATGTTGCTTGTGTTCATTGATTTGAGCAATAAAACCAGTAGCCAAATTGGAGAGAGAGGTCAAGGGTGTACTAGTGCATCTGATAGGTTTGCTGAAAATGGAAAGAATTTTAATGCAAGCAAGTTTAGAAATTAACTAATGTACTCACTTGGAAGTCAAAAAGCTGTACAATAAGGTCAACAGGGCAAATAATGCCCTGCAATATTATATGTAACAAGAATTTCACTTTTTACTCTATCTTGAAAAATTTAATACTATTTCAAAAAATAAAATGAAACGAATTAAGCATACAATGAAAGTGTTTTGACTTTTAACTTCCTAAAAGTGGGCATTCCCATGTCCTTTCTGTCTCATTTGTTGCCTGCTTCAACCACATAAGAAAGTAATATTTGTTAGAAGGGGAAATGAGTGGTGTATGTGCTGTATATGTGCAATTTCAATAGAGCCCTGATAGTTCTGATATTGAAAAGTCACTTAGAATAGATGCAGCTGTATTGAGGACACTCAATTTCCCCCCAGAGACTTTTGTTTAATGAACATGGGATAATCGAGAAGAGTGTCAAGCACCACATCTATGAATTATGATGGGCACCACCCTCCTTCTTCCAAAATCCTCCATTAAAAGCCTCTCCTTCCTTGAAGCCTTTGGGTTGGCCTCCTGGGCTTTACTCACAATGGAAACGTAGCACACTCAAGTGCATTGGTTATATTTAAACTTCTCCCTCTCACTTCCTATTCTCACGTTTCCTCTGTTGACATCAAGATTAGATTTTAAGATCTCTTAAAATCAAGGCAGGGAATCTATATTCTTCTGTTGATGTTTCTTTACAAACTGTCATGTATACTGATGGTGCTATCAAAGGTTAGCAGCTTTGAGGTCTCTCTCCTCCCCTGGTGTCCCTGAAGTCTCTGAGCACCACCCCCTCCCCGCCCTCCACTGCCTGGTTGGCCTTGAAGTGGTGAGGGTGCTTAACTTTCGTCACTTGTGAGGTACATAAAGCTCGAGGAGGAGGTTGGAAGAGGGGTCCTCTTTCCACTTTCCGAATTCAGCAAAATGTGCTTTTCAAGGCTCAGATTTATTCTACTGGATCTGACTTTCAACTAGATCACTTGGAAAACTGCTGTGTGTTTGTTTGCCTTCTCTTTCTGCGTCTCTGGGGTGGGCCTGATATGGGAGGAGACTGACGTGACCAGAGGTCATGGCAGTTGCTCAAGAACCCAAATACGTCCCCAACCTAAAAAGGCTGGTGATCCCTATGCTATATAAATAATATTAATAGTATTTATATAGCATAGTTTGTCTGTGGACAAACGCCGGCTCCCTCGTCCTGAAATGAGATGAGCACCGCACCCCATAGTCGCCTTTGACTGGACTTAACTGTCTAGGGGTCCTTTACCTTTATCTTTTTACCAATATTAATAGTGATTGTCAAAATAATTTCTGCAATTTCCATTATTTATTTTAATTATATTTTTTAAAGTATTCATATACCACCCTTTTGCAAAAACAACAGGCTAGTGTAGAGCAGCATTAATTATTAGTATTTAAACAGTATTGAACAATCCTTAAAATGAGTGGCTATTTCCATGGGGCAAATGCTATGCACATTTGATCCTGGAGTGTGAGTCATTTGAATTGTCCTGTTTTGCAGATGGGAAAATTAATTCGTTTTTTCCTAATTGGTGCTGGCTAAAAACTGAATAAATAAAAGTAAGAGTCTCTATCTGAGCAGAGGACTTCCTCCGCCAAAACTGTCAATAAGAGCCCATGCTGAGTGCTCAAAGGAGCAGAAACTTAAATTCTAGCGTACTGTAAACAATACAAAATCAAACCCCATAAAATGTGTTAGCTTTCGATCTTATGCTTTGTAAAACATTTGTATGAAGTGCACTGAAGCTCAGTGCTTGAGAGAGATGAAAGGCATGGCTCTGTGTGATAGGAAATAAATGTATTTAATACTGGGAATCCTAGTTTGGTTTACTTGCCAAATAACTGTACCTATAAAACCTGGTATGGCTTCTTTTGTATCTGCTGCTGAATTAGTTTTATTGGTTTGGATGCAACTTTTTGAATGTAACCTTTTGGGATCCTTCAGGATGAAGGACAGTCTAAATGAATGAATGACTGAATCATGGGCAGATTGGCTTCCTTTCTTACCCTGACCCAGGACTTCCTAGAATGTATAGGGGCTCCCTGACCCCCCAAAAGCACCACATAAAGAGGTGCATGCACAGAGATATCCCTTCAATTGAAATATGCTGTTTGGAATATGCAAGGTCCTTTGTGGACCAGGGAGCTTCATGGATGCAAAGAAGCATGTCCCAGGTTCTGGAGTGGAGTGATTTGTAAAGAAATCTACATGGGAATGAAAGCATGGAAGAATCTTGCTAAAGATGGAATCTGGGGACAGTACCCTCATCTCCAAAATGGAAGCTTTGTGTCTCCTAAGTAACAGCAACAATAATCTTTCATGTTTCAAAAAGTAAAAACCAGGACACCCCAAAGTTGGTGAGCTTTTCTTTTTACAAAACTGCCCCCCCCCAAAAAAAAAACCCCGCAAAAAACCACCAACAGACGTGATTTTTTGATTGACTTCCTAAGATCCAGTACAAAGCGCCGCCTTTCGAAAATTTTCCCAGGACTCCAATTCCGCCTTTGAAATCCGGGACATATGGCAGCCCTAAATAATCATCATCATAATAAATCCATAAACCCACTTGCTGCTTCAGTGATGTTTGCAAAGTACTCCCAGAACAGAGCTGTTTGGAATATGCTTTGAGCTGGATGGACCTACAGTTCACACTGTGTCCCAAGATCATGCCGAAAACCCCAGAAAGCTCTGTGCAAATCAAAATCCTGCAATCAAAACATAATATGCAAATCAAGCTTACATGCAAAATAAATAAGTTTGCTTAATTTAGCCTAAATTATCCACCCCCACTTATACAGACTTTTTTCTTTATCTTTTTAAGGAAAATGAAGACCTGGCAGGAACTGAAGCTAAGAACCATAATACAAATGCCACTGAGGTACCGGAAGAAAGAGGAAAATAACTAGAGTTCCAGTGATCAAAAAGACAGATTTAAATAACAATGTTCTATTAAAATACAATTTCTAGTTGCAATCTCATTCCTTCTCCTTTCATGAAAACTTTATGAGGCTTAGGTTGAAAATAATTAGATGTATCAAAAAGCTTAAAAAAAATACGGGGTATCCAATACTCATCAAAAATCAAAATATCTTTTTTTAAGATTAGTGACTTTCTTCTTCTATAGAACAGAAAAGGCTGTTTATTTTTAGGAAGGGGACTTCATATGGAATTGGATCCTTCACTGGAAGGAATTTCCACCATAGATGAGGGATCTCTATATCCCAGTGAGTCGTACTAGTACTATATTATTATTCGGCAGATGGGGAAATGGAGTTTAAAGACAAGGCCACTCAAGGAAGCCATGGTAAGATACAGTGTGGTGCATTGGGCTGGATATGGGCCAGGAAGTCCTTTTCAAATCCCTACAGAACTGTGATACTTATTCACTGCTAATGGAGAGAAATTTTCCCAAGTGCTGGGGCTGGTGGAGGGAAGAGATGCTTGCTTTGAAGTTAAATTTAGGGGGCCCTGGAGAGAATTCATTATACCTCGCCTAAACCTGCACAAGTTTGCTCTGAAAATAAAATAAAAAATAACTCAATGCAAACCATCCTGAACACTTTGGAGGGAGAGTAGTCTAAAAAAGAGTGGCTTAGGGCCACTCAGCCATGCAACCCATTCCACACACGTAAGGGACTCAACTAGACTGGTCCAGAGAAATCGATTTACATGCGTTGTATATGCAATATAACATTGTGCCACCAGATGGCGATGTGGCATCCCGTTTTTCTCTACCTGTTTTCGCTGTTTAAATTTACAGTGCTTTAAACTGAAACGCTTCTTTCTAGAGATCCAGCCCTATTTCTGAAATAGCAGAGCTCTTCATCCTCAGCATACATGTGCAACAGAGGGGAGATTCACAAGCAGTTTGTGGTTTAGAGAGGGGAAGACTGCAATTCAATGGAGAAACGCAATACCATTTTACAGGTTTTTTCTGCATCCCTAGAAAAGCTCTTTCCATCCCAACCCTTCTAAATAAATTGCACACTAAAACAGAGGCAGGCAGCACCATGCCCTGCAGGTCTTATTGGACTATAACTCCTGCCGTCATGACCAGTGGTCAGAGAAGGCACCAGGCACACACGTCTCTCCCACTAAAGTTTCAAAAACACATGCATAAAAGGAAATATAAAAAAAAGTCGAGGGAAGCAAGTCTCAAACTTTAGAGGAAGCTTAAGCAGGATGTTTCTCAAGAGGGAGCTAAATATGAACATTAGCCTTGAGTTCAATGCATCCATTGTTGACCTACTAGTAAATAAATGGAGGTTCATACAGGATCAGAGCTGGGTGAATTGTTTGGTTTTAAAACCATCTAAAATATGTTAGTTTATTAACTTATTAAAAATATTTTACACTTGAAATACAATTGTCATTGCAAACAGTAATAAAAGACAGGCAGCTCTTGACAAAGTTATTCAAGTTGTGTCTGTTTTCCTCCTCTCATATATGAGTTGCATGCTTTATTAGTTTATCTGACAATAATCTAAATAGTGGGGCTTAACATTTATCTGACAATCCTCCAACTAGTGAGGCTTAATACTTCAGCAATTTCCTCCCGCTAATTAAAAAAACAACAAAAGTAAAATAGGGTTGGTGCGGCATTTCCCTGTTAATCTGCACTGACTACACATGAGAAGCTTTCTAAGATTCAGCCAACAGCTGGCTGCAGGGAGTGTCTGCAGAGCAATTATTTACACTACAAAATTAGCACTGATTGTGTAAACAACATTTCACACTTCTAACTTCTTAAACAGAATGAAGGGGGGGAGAGACCTGGCACAATGCTCTAATTATCCACCGCCCAAAGTAATGTGGCAAATTAACCCAAACTCCTCCAAATCACCAACCCCATGCAGAATATTTATTTCTTTATTAAATTTGTATAGTGTCCCTCATCCAAACCTCACAAGGCAGCTCACAACATAAAAACACAAAATGAGAACACAAAATACATAACATAACAAAAACAAAACAATAGCCCCTTTTCACAAACACATGTAAAAAGCCATAGAATGCTAATTATCAGTCAAAGGCCTGGCTGAAAAGAAATGTTTTAACCTGGTGCCTAAAGATATCTAATGAAGGCGCGAGCCTTCATGTGGAGAGCATTCCAAAAGAGGGGAACCACCACAGAAAAGACCCGTTCTCGTGTTGCCACTCTCAGACCCTCCAAGTGCCCCTGTTTTTCAAGAACAGTCCTGGATTTACAGACGCCATCCCGGTTTCTGGTTTGATCTCAAAAAGCTCCTGCTTTTCCTTAGGACATCCTTATTTTCATCAAAGAAATGTTGGAAGGCATGGAGTTATGCAACCCCCGAGCAAAGAAGATACAACCTTTAGAAGACATCTGAAGGCAGCCCTGTATAGAGAAGTTTGGATTGGCATCCACTGCAGTTGGGCCAGGATCTGTGCAATATGCACAAACCATCTTGTCCCGCTGAGCAACCTGGCTGCCAAATTCTGCACCAGCGAAAATTTCTGAACCGTCTTCAGAGGCAGCCCTACGTGGAATGTGCTGCAATAATCTAACCTAGATTAGATTAGAAGAAGACAATGAAGTTCATGGTGAAGGCGAGGGCCTGGAAGGCTTGTTAGAAAAGGATACGGCTGTCCATTTTGAGTTGGGGCAGAACTAAAGGTCAGAGGAAGAGAAGGACTGGGTTGCTTAATTAGAACCTGCAGCTCAGTACTTAACATGCATTTCATTTTCATGTTCAATGAACAAAAGATACTGACAGAAATTATTATTTATAGCCATTCCTATCACATGAGCTGAGACTTGGCTGAAGGCAGCGTGGGAATGTTTCTTCCTCAGATCTGATGCAGCTGGGGTGGCAGATCTGCTGCCCACTAGGAGTGCAAATGCTTCTTCCTTCCAGCTATACTTCACGTGCATATTTATAAGAAAATCAAACAATACAAAAATGCCTTCTTAAGTCTCTAGTGCTTTCATTTCCCAGGAAGCCAAACCTGGGTAATTCTGACCCTGGCATTGCTCACCCTTTTAGGGAACATTGCAGTAGCATGATAATTAACACCTGAGGACCTGAAAACCTGAGCCACCATGTGGTGACTTGTCATGGATCGCTACCATTTTATAGGCCTGGTCAACCAAAATTGTTTTGGGGTCATACCTCTGCAGCCACCAGACAGGAAGATTGCATGGCTAAATGACCTGCCATATAAAAAAAACTGATTAACATAAAAATGAATAGGGGAGAGAGAGGGGGGACCAGAAGGAGGGGCAGCAAGGGGCATAATATGAGTAAATGCTGCTACACATACCTAATGAACTAGAACTTAACAGTTTATAGCTCATGTTTTTAATTGCTACGTGACACGCAACGCCACTTAATGTTAAACAAGTGACAATGTGATACAATGAGGTGTGCACAGAGCAACTGGGTTGCACAAGCAAAACCCTTGGAAAAGAAAGCTAATATTTGGGCTCCATCTGCACTGCACACTTAAAGCAGTATCGCCCCTCTCAAAACAGCCATGGCTTCCCCCAAAGAATTCTTGGAAATATTATTTGTTAAGTCTGCATAGAGTTGTTAGGAGACCCCTATTGCCCCTCACAGAAGTACAATTCCCAGTGTTCCCCAGGGTGGGGGGGGGAGAGTGATTGTTAAACCACGCTGAGGATTCTGTGCTGAGGTCCTCCAGCCAGAAAATGTGTACAGAAATGAGCATATCAGAGAAAGGTGTGCATAAAAATGCATATATCCGTGATATATGGATGCAGAAATGTCACAGGCTGTAGGGAAAATGAGAAACGGAATGCCTAGTTTTAAGAGCATATTTACCCTTTGCTAACCACCTACATTTTGATCACAGTGACACTTTTAGGACATAAGTACCTGTGTGCATTATGGCAAGTGGGGGCAGGAGTACAGCTTCTTTAACAAATGCTGGAAATAGTACCATTGCACATTCTAATTGCCTGGGACAGCTGAAACAGTGAGACATCTGGCATGCTTCTCCACAGAGACTAAACAAATCATTTCCTATCACTCTCCACTGAATCAGACTCTGGGAAAGATCCAATGCTAATTTGTAATTTTGCCGCACTCTTTATCATTGCGCAATGATACTTTGCAAGTAAAATATTTCCGTTTAATAAGGCATGGAAACGATGACTTAAGGCTGATTCTCACACGTGTGAACATCAGCTCATGCCTTACCTCTTGACCATTCCACCTGTGATGTGTGAAATGTACTGTACAGGCGGGCTGACTCAAGAGTTGGTGATATGAAAGCTCTGCCATAGGATGCAGGAAACAGGCTTACACCCAGCGAGGCCATCTTGCTCAAGCCTGTCCATCTGGAACTGCTGAATATTGAATTTGGGATCTTCTGCATGCAGATCATACTCTCTACCACTGAGCTGTCTGTGGTGTTTGTTATATGCACACTAAACTTGCCATCACTGGCAAATTGCAACCCTGTCATGCAGGTCTTCAGAGGAGGTTTGTCCTTCTGTGCCCAAGACAGAGAGCCCCATAGGTTGCTGGGAGTCCAAATGTGATCAGTCCCAGCCAGTAGGGCAAAGGGTCAGGGATGATGGGCGTTGTCATTTTCCTTTGTCCACAACCTGAAAGCTATTCAGCAGCTGCTGTGTGCTGCTCAATGGCTTGATGCAACCAGTGACCTAGGGGTCAAGCCCTATAATAGACTTAAGTGTCAACCATACTTTAAATCTACTCTAGCAACACTATTACTGGAGCCCATGGCATCAGCCAACCATCAAGAGCTTTTTCACCTGAGCATCCTCCAATATCATCCTTCAATATCAACTGTCAACAATATCCTTTTTTGTTTATACCGGACAAACAGGACGGTTTTCACAGAAGAGGATTAGAGGGCACTGAAAATGGCTGCATGTAGCAAAGGCATATAAATGTTTTAGCATTCCTCCTGTGAAGTCTGTGCATTTTTCAGATTCTCTGAATCAAGAATAAACAGACCTTCAGCTACACAGTTTTGAGTGTCTGGAGGAAGAAATGGATTGTTTCCATTCCACTGTGTTCCCCATGCAGTGTTACAGAATATTGAACCAGAGAGAGCCAAATTCATTCTTTATGGAACTCCAATTCCTTATCTAAGTCACGCTGAAGATTATTCTGCTCTATCCAGCAAGCTTACTTTATTATCTTCCTGAAATAAGGTACAGGAATAATGGAAAAGTTAGGCTTACCTTTTAAGAAAATTACAAGCAGGTATTTTAATCTTAGAGTGATAGGGATACTCATCTCAAAGAGCAAAAAATTACCTGAGTGGGACAATGACCCAAGGCTAGGATCCGTACCATGCCCCATCTGACTTGACATTTCATTTGCACTAAATGTTACATATGCTGAAAAAGACCAGCCTAATTCAAAGGGGACTTGGCTCTCATGAGGTGCTGCTAAGTATGGCTTGTGACATTACCATATAAATTGAGATATAAATATAAATGAACCACCACACACCTGTTGAATGAAATCCTACTTGATGTTTAGACAATTTGGGAGCTTAAGTAGATTGCATTTCAAAGTACAGCAAGTCTATTTGGAAATCCGTGCTTGCTAGATGACCTTTCGGATATTAAAGTATTGGCTGAAATATGACATGATGGAGGTAATCATCACAACAAATAGACGTTTGGCTCTGAAAATGCGTCTCTCTTTTACATGTGCAAAAGTGAGAGATAATTAAATCAAAATACTTCAGGTTTCTTCAAAGAGCAGAGGTATCGACCAAAGCAGTTAAATATATTTTTACCCAATATTTAATTTAAGAGCAAATGCTATAATCGTTTTGATTTTTCTGTTTCCTGTGAATATGACAAGTAAAGCTTCTACATAGGCACAATTGCATGCTGGAGCAACATTAAAATGTATTTAGAAAGAGCTTTGCATCAAAATTTAAGTGAACTGTGTTCAGGATCTAAGTGTCTGAAATTTAAGCAGTTAAGGATTTAAGGAAGTTAAACCTGTTAAATTTGGATTAAGTTCCAAGAAAATACACTTAATATTATGCTGCAAAATTCTCCTTCCATTTCCAACAGGGAAGGCTGCCTTTTTTCTTATAATGCCTATTCCTACAAGGAAGTGAAAATGCTTTTGTTTTGTTTTGTTTATCTGTATGCCACTGTTCCACTAATTGGAACCTAGCAAGGCACCTAGCAATAGAAATATGATAAAATGTAACAAAATATGATTCATCTTAGGTGACTTTCCTTTTGAATGTCTCAAGAACACATTAACCATCAAAATCAATGGTATCAGGATATCCAGGCAGGTGGATATATCTCTCCTTTATACATTTAATATCATTGGATAAAATGCTGAACCATGGTCATGCTTTGGCAAAAAGATGGCCAAACATTATTTTAAGCTAGAAAACGTTCTAGTCCTGGTGTTAGGTATTAAGTAAAATTCATTTAATTGACACTGAAAGGGAAATGGCTATACAGTGGTACCTCGGGTTAAGAACTTAATTTGTTCTAGAGGTCCATTCTTAACCTGAAACTGTTCTTAACCTGAGGTACCACTTTAGCTAATGGGGCCTCCCGCTGCGCCAACACCGCACAATTTCTGTTCTCATACTGAAGCAAAGTTCTTAACCCGAGATACTATTTCTGGGTTAGCGGAGTCTGTAACCTGAAGCGTCTGTAACCTGAAGTGTCTGTAACCTGAGGTACCACTGTATATATTGGTGAAAGAGTTCAACTGGAAAATTCCACTGTAACTAAAGAATAGCAAGAAGAGCTCTCTCTGAGTTTTAACCGGTTGATAATTAACTGATTATTGTTCTCTAGCAGCTAACATGTGAGTGTTTAACCTTAGACCATGTGAGAAGCATTGAATTGCATATTTGCCATCTTGGAAGGGTGGTGGCTAGTTTCTTTGTTCTAAAACTCTGTGAAAGTGAGCGTGTAAACGAAGAGGGCAGCTGTAAGAGGGAAAAGGCTGCTGCTTCCACAACTTCCAGGCATCTATAGTTCAACTGGTTAGAGGGGTGCTGATAACACCAAAGTTGCAGGTTCGATCCCTGTTTGGGCCAACTGCATATTCCTGCATTGCAGGGGGTTGGACTAGATTGTCCTCAGGGTTCCGTCCAATTCCACAGTTCTATGATTCTATAGATTCTAGTTCTGTCTACTCATTTACAGCTGGTTGTTTAAGAGCAAGGCACCTACTTCAAGGGCTAGGACTCTTTATTCCAACAACCTCCTTCACTCCCCTTCCATAAAGGTTCAGGAGCCTGAAAGTAATCAACATGGGTTTGGTCTTGTGTCCTGAGTCATGAAACAGGATGTAGAAATTCATCATGGATGTCATATACTGAGGTCAACCAACTACCATCACAACATAAGGTACACCTAGAAATCGTATCAAGAGGAGACGTCTTCTGGATTTCTATATAATGCCCTTCTTCCACCACAGAATCAAAGGCATTGTACATGTTATCCTCAGGAAGTGACCAATCTGGACCTGACCACCCCCAGATGTGCTTAGCTTCAGTAAAGTGGTCTCCTCATGTGTCTCATCAGGCTACCGCAGAAGAAATACAAGCATGACAACAACAGGTTACAGACAAGTGGTTATCCAGAGCACAGAAGAAAAATCTCTAATAGATAATGTTAACATGTTCCTAATGTTAACATTTGGAGGAACTTTCTGATGGTATGAGCTGTTGGAGGTTTTTAAACTGAGGTTGGATGGCCATCTGTCAGAGATTCATTAGCTGTGATTCCTGAATTGGACTAGTTTGGACTAGATGATCCAACTCTACAATTCTATGATATTATGATTCTGTCAATACCATGAAGGAATGGAAAATGTGAGTGAAATATATCTTCCAACATTATTTATTTATATATCTTTATCTAGCCTATTTGTAGGTAAAGGAACATCCTCCAAAGAACTCAGGATGGCAAAATAAGAATTACCTTACAAGAACCCTAGCAGATAGGTTATGCAGGGAGAGAACAACTGGCGCAAGTTCACTTAAGTGATATTCATGGCAGAATTGAAGTTTGAACCCAGGTCATCCTGGCCTTCATCCAGCGTTTTAAATAATATGCTGCACTGACTCTCTGTTCTGACACCATTGCAACTACTAATACTTTTTTCCTCTGTCTGTGGCATCTTCTACCTTCTGGGAAAATATTTGATATTTCTTTGGCAACACCAAATATCCCTAAGGACAAAGCATGTCAAAACAGCAATGCAATGCCAACACAGCCAAATGCAGCGGATGACTCACCAACACACATGGTTTCAAAAGAACTCATCAAAAAGCATTCCTTTACAAAGTATAACAACAAATTTCACTCTGCTTGAAGGAACCCACCCTTACTGCCAAGTTCAAGTCTACAATACGAAGCCTTTTTTGGGAAAGGGGGTATTGCTGCTTCTTAACTTTCTCCTGTGATGTGGTGCAGCTAGGAAACATTGAAATGCCTCTTCACTTAAAAGCCTAGTTCTGTGAAGAACAGCATTAAACCTCTTGACAAAAGCGGCATTTTACACAATGAATGCATTAAAGCTCTCAAACCGCACACCTCTACTATTTTTCCTTCAGCCTGTTTTGTGAAGGATTGAAACAGGCTGCAGGTATTAATCAGTTTACACAGAAAATCTGTGACTGCCTTGCTCAGTAGTAGGGGTGAACTAATTATTTCTCATTCTTTTCCATCTTCAATTCATTTCTCCACATTTCCACAGCAGTGTGTGTGTATGTGTGTGTGTGTGTGTGTGTGTGTTGTATATAATATTCCCATGAAAATTTGTCAGCATTTCTGCGCAAATTTCCTCTAATAAAATGCATTTTTGGCACATCAGTTTCACTAAAATGTGCAAATGCGTGGGAATGTTTAGGAAGTGTGAGAGTTGGTGGATGACCATGTTCTGACCCACACATTGGTCAAGCAAGATTTGGTCACTTTGGACAAGATTATGTAAATATCCAATTCTTCCAACATCCCTAGTAGGGGGGAAATAGCCAGAAAACAGTGTTTATTGGTATCTGCAGCATCACATACTGGTGCATAGTGTTTGTGGACTTCATGAAAATGTAAAAAAAAAAAAAATGTATTTTTAAAAACTTGGTTTCTTTTTTGTGTGGCTTCCTAGACTTTCATATAGTGGGGAGGGTCTCTGAAGATAGTATGCAGGCCCTCCTCCAAATTTTAACCAGTCTGGCAGTTAAATGTTACTATTTCTCTGTGTATAGACTCCACTTTCATAAAAATATAGCAAGGTGGTATACAAAATTCAAAATTACAATGAGATCAATCCTGCCAATGGGACAATGTCCTCTCCTCACTACCATCAGCAGGTTAGCTTAGGGGACTCAGGGCAGGTCATGTGAAACCACAGTTCTGCCCTTCTGTCTCTGCCACTGCCTGCTCCCCAACATTAGCCGCCTGAGGCAGATGCCTCACTCTACCTAATAGTAGGGTCATCCCTGAATCTGAGGAATATTTAGTAATGCTCTATAGCCGAGGACCATATTTTATTATTCTCTACGCTACCATTATTCTCCTCTCCGCTACCATAGTCACTCTCCTTGCTACATGCCACATTTTAAAAAATAAAATTACAAACATTAAAAATCATGAATAGCAAACTGGAGATGTTCAGATACATGTGGAACTTCCAAGGGAAGGAGGGAGGGAGGGATCCTGACTAGCTGCTTTGAAACCTTACCATCTGCTGGCAGCATGATAACATTAATAGAATGTGAGCTTTCACTCCAGCAACAATTTGAAGCAGCTGCAAAAATAAACGCTTCGGCCTCACCTCAGCCTTTGGCTGACAGTACTGGAAAGCAAAACCAGCACCAGGATTTGCCTTTCATTAGCACTGCTCCTTAATGACTTGCACAAATTTACCAATGTCAACGCCTATCGTGCTCTGAGAGGGAACTTACAAATATGATAATCTGGAATGCACACATACAACCATTCATGCCTTCTGTCACACACAGAGATTTTAACCGGGGACATAAATATATGCACTGCACTTAAAGGACTTCTTGGAGAACTGCAATTTGAAAATGTCACACCCAGAAAACGCTGGATGCCTTGGATCGCTTGCAAGTCTTGTGACATTATAGTCACATCTGCCTCCTGCTTCTGTTCCCTCATCCATGCCAGACTAAATTTCCAAGTACAGAGACTTGTTTTTACAGCAGAATCCCAGCATACGTTTTCCTAGAAGACGCTCCCTGAACTTTTCACTTGTAACTACCGTTGTGGTTTATTTACGAGGCCATCCTTGCAAGCATTTTACTAATGCACAGCAATATGGAGGTGTAATGGGGCTGTCTGAGCCCATTTCATCACGATAAGCTGGATCAGCTCAAGACAGTTATTACAGGTTAAAGAAAATATTATGGCATGTTGTACCAGAGTGCAATGCTCGGCTTTGACCTCCCTGAAAGACATTTCAGTCTAGTGGTTTATGTAATGCTAAGAGTGGGAAGATAAAGATGTTTTGATTCAAATGTTTGCTAAAAGAAGAACAGGGGCACTTGAACAATCAGATGCCAAGTGTTCATCCTGTATTATTTAGTACGAGAGTATTACAGGCTAGAAATAGAGGCATGCAAAGAGAACTGCAAGTACATTTTTGTTTATTCTGCTGAGTTACTTCCGACTGTTAGTGCTGATGTCGTAAACCCAGGGGAAGGCAAACAATCTGAATTTTGTGCTTCATCATGTCAACTCTTAAAAGTGACATTCCCCAGTGCAAACACCAGTTCAGCCAACTATAGGTTAGTTTTGTAGACAATGTTTCTTCAGAACTATATCATGATTTATTCCTGTTACCAGCTTTGTGGGATGGGGTTAACCGTACCTGCCCACCAATGCACTCATCACAGAAGGACACAGTTTCTTCTCAGGTCATCCCCTCTAGTTGCTTCCCTTATTGTAAACTTTTGTAAGCTCCTGGAGACAAGCACCTTTGTCGCCTTCTTTTTCTTCTCTTACATTAGGCAGCAAAATGCCATAGGCATTGATGGCACAATATAAATAATGGTAGTCACTGTTAGTTATGTAGCACAATCTTAACGGTGCATATTAAATTATTTCAGGTGCAATCTTCTTTTGGGCAGTAGACAGTGATATCAACACTGACCCACAGTATACATGCTTGAATAACAATATTTTTTTCCCCAGTTGGATCATCACAGCTAGATCTACACACAAACACAAGTGGGACCTACAACAAAATGTTACAGGGTGCTTTCATTCCTAACAAGAAAGGATTGCACCTATTCAGAATTCCAGCCGTTCTCTTCAAGCAAGGATCTCTATTATTTTCCCCAAGCCAGTTTCCTTTTCCCTTTCCATCTGAGGCTAGACATTCTGAGGCTACAAAACATGCTCATCCCTCACTGGGTTGAGGGCTGAGGTGTACCTAGGTTCCCTTGTGCCCTTGGCAAGGAACTGTGGGGACGCCTTGTCATTGCCTTTCGTGCTTCATCAGATTCCTTCATGAGGCACCCAGAGGAGCCTGATCACCTTGCTTGGCTGCCCAGAGCAGAAGAGGAGACCTGGGCCTACACCCTTTATGGTGGCCAACTTGACCAGCCCTTGGTTGAGGGGATTGCCTCTTTCTTGTTTCTAAACTTTTGTGTATAACTTCAAATCTTGGGGTCCTTCTGAGTGTGCTTCACACTCTCCTGTCTCTTAGTGTCTCTGTCTTGGCCCCAGTCCTTTCTGGACTCACTACCTGAGTTCACTGTTAAAGATATTATACCCTCTATCTCAGAGGTAATAGTAGTAATAGTGTAGCAGTAGTAGTATTTTTTTATTATTTATACCCCGCCATCAGGCTGGGCTGCCCCAGCCATGCTAGGCAGCTTCCAAAACATATAAAAACACAACAAAACATCAAACATTAAAAACTCCCCATTACAGGGCTGCCTTCATATGTCTTCTAAAAGTTTATCGTTATTATCTCATTGACATCTCATTGATGGGAGAGTGTTCCAGATATTGTGGACCACTATTCCCATCATCCCTTGCTATTGGCCATGCTGGCTGAGGCTGATGGGAGCAGCAGCCCACGATATCTGGAGAGCATGACACTGACTACCTTTGATCTATAGACACACATGCATAAGTAATGAGCAATAATGAGGACAGAAGGACACCTGATGCTTGTGAGATATGTTGCATGTGTGTACATGAGCACAGGTGAGCTAATGAAAAGGCACGTCCAAGCCTACTGTTCTCCTCTTCAACTTATAACTTCCAGATATATTTGTTTAGGGATACCAGACTTCTAGGTCGGATCTTCCTGGAGAGGAGAAATATGGCCTATAGTTTTTCTAATGCCTTTTTCTTCACCCCTGTGAGCAAAGCGATAACTTCTTTCCCCTCACCCTGTCCACGATAGGTGACCCAACATCCCACTGCTTTCTTTCTGCTCCTTTCCTTCTTTCTTAATTTCTTACTTCTCCTATTACTTGACCCATGAAGTGCCTTAGCACAATTGCCTGAAATTCTCACCAGATAATTGATGAAAAGCTGTCTCAAGTAATTTTCAGTAGCATAACCTTCCCTCTACCTTGGTATTCCCGCCACCCAAGCAGTTATCATCAAGCTTTCAAGGGGAATGTATGTTAATATTCACCACTGACCTGCTAGGCATAAATGGTGTGCCCCCCCCTCTTTTTGTCACAGCTATTATCTTGCCCTTGTGTTTTAACAGTTTTACTTTTCAAAAGAAAAGTGAACTATACCAAAGACTCATGCATGAGCGCAATGCAAGCGAAACTCTGATCACCCCCACCCCACTATTTTACCCAAGCTATTATTTCATTTTAAATACACTTCTATTTCATAGGAGCTCATTACAAAGTTAACTTGTATATCAGTTTCTAATCACAGACTGAAGTGAGCTATTAAATACAAGCCATCTTTGGGGGTGGGGGGAATCAAACTCAAATACCTTTAGTTGTGGAGGGTATATAACAATACGGCTCTGTAAAATTAGTAATGTAGAACTTCTATACTCTCTCAGTGGGTTTTGAGGATAAGTCAAATGGAGATTCACATGCAACGAAGAAGAGAATGAAGATCCTTGTTGAAGATTAGCATAGGTAAAGGTAAAGGGGACCCCTGACCATTAGGTCCAGTTGTGACCAACTCTGGGGTTGCAGCGCTCATCTCGCTTTATTGGCCAAGGGAACCGGCATACAGCTTCCGGGTCATGTGGACAGCATGACTAAGCCACTTCTGGCGAACCAGAGCAGCGCACGGAAACGCCGTTTACCTTCCCACCAGAGTGGTACCTATTTATCTACTTGCACTTTGAGGTGCTTTTGAACTGCTAGGTGGGCAGGAGCAGGGACCGAGCAATGGGAGCTCACCCCGTCGCAGGGATTCAAACCGCCGACCTTCTGATCGGCAAGTCCTAGGCTCTGTGGTTTAACCCACAGCGCCACCCGCGTCCCGAAGATTAGCATAGCTTGATACAAAAGAGATCAGAGCTCCTGGCACATTTAACAGTTGCGCAGATGGACAAATTTCAGCAAGTATAACTCTCTTCCTTCTTACTCCTACCGAAATGATCTCTTCTACTCAGCAACTGAGAACATCATAAGAGTCTGCTAGATCAGGACAATGGTCCATCTACTCCAGCATCCTCTTCTCACAGCGCCTTTGGGAGACTTGCAAGCAGGAATCGAACACAAGAGCTCTCTCCCATCCTCTGATATGCAGCAAGTGGTATTCAGAAGCATTACTGCCTCCATCTGTGGAGGCAGACCACATCCCTCATGGCTAGTAGTCACTCTATCACCTTGATCATTGGCATTTGGGCACCTGATATGAGACAGCTTCCTTGCTAGCTGGGCCCATTTGGTGAGCTTCCACAGTATGGTGCTGTGAACCTTGGCACCAAAGTTGTGGAAGTTTGGTAAATTGCCTCTTTGTGCACCCTTAGGGGATTTGCCAATGTATTTCAATTCCATCTTCTTCAGTTACCCTGCTGGACAATGTTTTCTTCCTACTCCCTTTGACAGTGAGCTCGCTATGCAATGTGGTTTTCACCGACTGGTTTGTGTTATTGTTTGTGTTGGTTTTCCTTTGTTCATCTTTAATAATTTGAACCACTTTATCGGGCGATGCTTCAGGGGACACTCAAACAAGCGGAAAGTGAGACGAATACAGATTTTCTGATAAATAAGTAAATAAATGCTTGCAGACAATGTGAAATATCTTTTAGTCTGATAGATGGCTTTGGACCTGAACATGGAAGTGCTAAATGCCAAGGCGGTGTTGGTGGGAACGGGAGAGGAAAACTGTCAGAATCAGAACGGCTTTCCTTTTACAAAGTAAACTCTGGGTGAACTTTGAAAGGACAGCATTTGCTTTCTTTGAAACATGGGGCACTCTCCTACTTGGCTCATGTTTATCGAGCAGAGGCTGCAAATGCCCCACAGAGTGCAGCTCTTGCCCACTGGGTTGCTGCCATGCAAATAAGGATGGAAGATAATTTCATTCATTTTGCAATCTGTCAGTCAGTAAACCAACCTAATTTTCTGGTCTCATATTTATATGCACCTGATTTGCACTTTTTTGAAGTTTACTAGGCAGCTTCAGGGGTTTTTTTAAAAAAGAAAAATGTACACAGAAATGTGTACAGTGGTACCTCAGGTTACATACGCTTCAGGTTACATATGCTTCAGGTTACAGACTCCGCTAACCCAGAAATAGTGCTTCAGGTTAAGAACTTTGCTTCAGGATGAGAACAGAATTCGGGCTCCGGTGGCGCGGCAGCAGCAGGAGGCCCCATTAGCTAAAGTGGTGCTTCAGGTTAAGAACAGTTTCAGGTTAAGTACGGACCTCTGGAACGAATTAAGTACTTAACTTCCCCCATTGTGGTATGAAACATCTGGAGGGCACGGAGTTGGGGAAGGTTGGTTTTAAAACCAACATTGTTATTGTAGTCAGATTTATAATGAAGGAGAACTCTCAAGCCCCAAAGTCCACATTTTCTTCCTTTATGATTTACTTTTCCTCTAATAACCCGACATTCACAGTGAAGCTGAGTCGGCAAGAAAACAACCAAGAGAATTCAGATGGCAGGAACTTAATTTGTGAAAAGATTTAAGTCTGCATTTGTCAGTTTACACATTGTCAAGTTCATTATGAGACAGGCAGTTCTGAGTCAGGGAAATCTACTGGCAGAGAAAAAAGAAGTCACACGGTTTGAAATATTACAACAATGAAATACTGTATGAATTTTTCTAATGGCGAATCAAACTTAATATATGGACATTCCAAACTCTCTTTTTCTTTTCTTTTTTAAGGATTTGCATTAGCAGGATCTGTGCTTCACTTCTGAAATGCATGCACTGGAAATTAGAATAGAAATGTCATTCAAAGCATCTTCAGTGCAGAATTTGCACCCTGTAATGACAAAGTTCTGTCACTTTCTCTAAGCTTTGTGTTAGTCTTATTTACCCAAAGTAAGCAGACAAGATGTGATTCAGAAGTCAATGTATTTTCTGGACTGCTAAATCATTTAGAGACACGCTTCCTCAAACACTTTCTTTATGACTAGGAACTGTTCAAAGATCTGCTTAAGGCCTGAATCATGCATATAGGTACATCAATTAGTGTCTTATCACTCAGTGACTTGCAGCTGAATGTATGAACTTCTTCCACTGAAAAACTACTATATCTGAGATGATATGGAGACACAGTCTAAGGTGGTTGATGTGAGATGGCTGTGTTCACATAGAAAAATCATCACTTGATGCTGCAATCACGGAGTGGCGAGCTCATCATTTTGAGCATGAATTTGCCCTTTAAGGATGAATCAATCTATTTCTGGTCCAGGACTCTTTTGCATGCATCTGTTCATTTAGTGCAGTCCCCCCTGCTTCTGTATTAATTTGAACATTTTTTACTTAATATACATTTCTAACAGGTAAAAATCAAAGTGGAGGGGAATGGACTGAAAGCTTCTTACTGGCAGGGCAGAAATGAAGGCAAAGGAGGCACAGTTGTATTTCCCCATCCTTTCCCTTTATTTTGTTTTACAATTTCACTCCCCTGAGAAAATTGGTAGGGGAGGAAACTAGGCCACCTCATGATTTGTTGTAGTTTCCCCATTTGTTTGGGGGCACATCAGAGGGCTGGGAAGGATCCTTAGACCCAAGCCATCCCATACCCCCAGTCCAGCCCAGCACGACCCTTTCTCAGCCACAGCGATGCTGAAGCTCTGACCTTGGTAGGCATGTAAAGCTGACACTGGATCTCTATCTCCAAAGTTGGAGCTCTCTCTACAATGCTTCTTATTGCTTCTGTGTTGCAAAATTGATTCAGGGATTGCAAAACATATGTATTTTCTAGAAAATACATTTTTAAAAAAATGTGTTGCAACATGTGGAGAAGTGCAAAATCGGATCTTCTGATAGCTCCTGGCATTAGTCCAGGAGTTAAGAATCAGAATCCACAAAGATCAAATTCTTCAATCATCCCTATTGCCCCAAGATAAATATGTATGGCTTAGAGTAACTTCATGGCATCAGAGAAGCTGGAGCAGTTTGGGAAACACTTATTTTAAAGACTCATTGGCTATTGCATCAGATAGTTTACTGTATTTAGACCAACTTCTATTTTATTTTCAGAACTTAACTTCATAATTTTTTGGAGGGGAGGGCACTCTACCAAAATGCACAGGTTCCTTTTTGTTCCAGACTTTGGCAGATTTATTTTTATTTAAGATGGCGTGGGAAAGCACTTCTCTAACTTGGAAGAATGCTACAGAGAGTACCTTGACCTGGTTAAGAGTTCTCTCTCTCTCCACACACACACTCCATTTCTAGTACAGAACATTTTCTGTCTGATTTCTGGGAACTTATATCTAAGTGTACTAAATGCATTAGTATGCATCACCCATCTTCATTTCCCCCCCCCCTAATTCCTGAGTGAGTTCCAAATTTATTCATTTCAAAGTGCTTACAGATTTCCTGTTGCAGAAAAAGAAGAAGTGGAAAATGGACTGAGGATTGTCGCTGGGCAATGCAGATTCCCTCTTTACCATATAAAAGAAGGCATATGGAAGTGCACTGAATTTTACCTACACTGGTACCATTTTTAAAGCATTTTTTCCCTATCGCTGCACACAAATTGCTTTGTACAAAAGCTGGTTATTGGATTTTATGCTAACTCAAATACCCACAATCAATAACAATGTAAGAGCCACATTCTTCCATTTTAAAATCTTGTCTCTCAAGTGTGTCTATTTTAGGACGCCAGAGCGTTTGGAAGGGAGATTTTTTTTCTTTCTTTCTCTGCTTGCCACAACTCAAGGCTACCTCTGCATTTAAATGTTTCCACTGGGATTATTTTAAAGGGCATTTAAACTCTCATCCTGCATAAAGCACCGAATGTTTCTGGTGAGCAGCTGATCACTTCTCAACACCTAGATGTAGTCAACAAGAACTGAAGTGTTCTCCCTGTCTCTCAAGAGCTACTTAGCATCTTCCTGTATTTACTTGATGCTTCCCCATATTTCAGTGCGCTAAAAGCCCAATGGGTTTCCCTTAAGAAAAGGAAAGAAACTTGGCATGTTTCACCCGGATGTTTTAAATAACACACATTTGCACCAGATTATGAATGCAGCATCAATTGATGCCAGCACTTTGGTCATTATCTTTTTCAGCCTCTCATATCTCATGCCTAATGACTTTAATCATTATACACAGGTGAGTGTTAAAAAAAAAAATCCACTGAAAAATAAGTCATGTAATAATAATAATAATTTATTATTTATACCCTGCCCATCTGGCTGGGTTTCCCCAGCTAATCTGGGCGGCTCCCAACAGAACATTAAAAACATGATAAAGCATCAAACATTAAAAACTTCCCTAATCAGGGCTGCCTTCAGATGTCTTCTAAAAGTCAGATAGTTGTTTATTTCCTTGACATCTGATGGGAGGGCGTTCCATATGGCGGGTGCCACTACTGAGAAGGCCCTCTGCCTGGTTTCCTGTAACCTCACTTCTCGCAGTGAGGGAACTGCCAGAAGGCCCTCGGAGCTGGATCATTGTTCTGTGTCCGGGCAGAACAATGGGGCTGGAGACGCTCCTTCAGGTATACTGATGTCAGGGTCCTTGAAGTGTGATAGGTAGTTGCAAGGACATTGGCTTCCACACTGCTTAGTACTCATAATGGGGTGGCGATGGTGGAAAGGAGCACCAGTGGCAGCCTGTGCAGATGTGCTTCTGACACTGTGATCCCTGTTGGGACTGGGTGGTGTTGAGTAGGGATGGAAGAGAAAGTCACTCCAGATTGCATTTGAGAGGCACTGGCAACCCTAATCAAAGAAGCTTGGTCTACTTCAGTTTTGTAGTTCTCTCTTTTTTTTTACCCTGCCTTTCCTTTAAATGGTAGTTCAAGGCAGCTTGACTACGAATAAAGCCAATGTAAAACACAGCGCAGGTACTGAGGCAAAACAGCAGCAGACTGAAAATCAGCAACCATTCACAATTAAAGTCTTCAAAAAGTTTTAGTATGTGAAACAGATTTCACCAGGATTTAAAAAGAAATCTATGCACAGATTGAATAGTTTGGGGGGGTATCATTACCCAGTGATCCAGAGATAGGCATGCTAGGAATGTATTTCTTTGCATGCCCAATGTGTTAGGAGACCATATTCCCCTCACAGAGTTCTCTGGGAAGAGGGGCTTATTTTTACCACTCTGAGAATTATAGCTCTGGGAGGAGACTTCTAGAGCGATAACACTACAGTGGTAACTCGGGTTAAGTACTTAATTTGTTCCGGAGGTCCATTCTTAACCTGAAACTGTTCTTAACCTGAAGCACCACTTTAGCTAATGGGGCCTCCTGCTGCCACCGCACTGCCAGAGCCCGATTTCTGTTCTTATCCTGAAGCAAGGTTCTTAACCTGAAGCACTATTTCTGGGTTAGCGGAGTGTGTAACCTGAAGCATATGTAACCCGAGGTACCACTGTATAGAGTTTGAAGGGACCCCCCAGCATCCCTGACAGATGACCATCCAAGCTCTGTTTAAAAGCCTCCAATGAAGGAGAGTTCATCACCTTCTGAGGTAGTCCATTCCACTGTTGATCAGAATGTTCTTCCTAATGTTTATTCAGAATCTCCTTTCTTGTAACTTGAATCCATTACTTCAGGTCCTATCCTCTGGAGCAGAAGAAGCTTGCTCCACCTTCCATGTGACAGCCCTTCAGATATTTGAAGATGCCTATCATATCACCTCTCAATCTTCTCTTCTCCAGTCTAAACATACCCAACTTCTTAAGACCCTTTGTCATCTTGGTCACCCTCTTCTGCACATGTTCCAGCTTGCCAGTATCAACTCCAGCTTGGAGAGGACCATGGACTTCTGGATCATAGTTGGCCCTGTATCTCCATTGTCCAGGGTCCCTTTGGGGTTCTTTTATATGCTGAAATAGCTTTCCATAAACTTTTTTTTGCCCCAGACAAAGCGGCGATCATTCTGCACCAAATGCAACAGGGAGGTGGATGTTAGCTTGAATTTCCATTGCTTTTAGAAGGGGTAGTTGGGGGTCAGAGCAATACCCACCAACTTCCCTGATGACATCAAAACCCCTCACCCCCAAATATGCATGTTTTAGTTGGCGAACTGCATAGCAAAATTTGGATGTATGAATTTCAAAGGATCGCTCTGTTTTGGCTGGCAATTTGTTTAGAAAAGTGCAAATTTGAAAGGTTTGGCTTCAAATGAGACCTGAATCACTTAACTTAACTGACTTGTTAAGATGTACTATAGTAATTATGCTGGGTTTGAACAAGGCATGGTAAACCAGAACTGTTTTAAAACAGCCTTATAATAAATCCAATGTATTTTAGCATTCCAGTGTACCTCTGCCTCCACCTTCCAGGTGGTATTTGATTTTCCCTCCCCCCCTTTCTATTCAAACAACAAAGAACAGAATTGTAAACACAGTACAGGTGACAGGAATAACAAATGAAGAGGAACATATTCTTAGTTCTTTAAATACTGAAGGGGAATTGATCCCCTTCCTTTTTAAAGCTGTTTTGATGTAATCCTACAAGTACACAGAGGAAATAAATGGGAAAAGAATGCTTTGTAATTTTCTCTCCTGACTTTTCTCTTACGGTTTGCTGGTACATTACGTTCATCTTTGTGAACTGCCATACGTTACTTATTTCTGGAAGCACATAAATTAGCACGTGAAAGGCCACTCCAAGGAGGAAAATCTGTCTGAGACAATGAGACATCTGGCCCATATCAATGTTAGAGACAGAAACAAAGAGCAGGAATGGTTTCGTGGTTCCACTTCTTCTTGCACATCTTTCAGCCCGGACACTGAGGTCCAGCTCCGAGGGCCTTCTGGTGGTTCCCTCACTGTGAGAAGTGAGGTTACAGGGAGCCAGGCAGAGGGCCTTCTCGGTAGTGGCACCCGTCCTGTGGAACGCCCTCCCATCAGATGTCAAGGAAATAAACAACTATCTGACTTTTAGAAGACATCTGAAGGCAACCCGTTTTAGGGAAGTTTTTAATGACTGATGTTTTATCATGTTTTTAATATTTTGTTAGGAGCTGCCCAGAGTGGTTGGGGAAACTCAGCAAGATGGGTGGGGTATAAATAATAAATTATTATTATGTGATTATTATTATTTATTTTTAAAAAATCACTTCTGACCTATTATTTCATAAATATATATTTTAAAATATAGCTTTTTCTAAAAAAAATATAATTGGAATTATTAGTTGTTTCTGCTACTGTTTCTGCAAAAAATTGAAGACATTAAGACCATTGCCTGATCGCTTGGGAATCATTACTTAAGTTAGTGGCCAAGTCTTTTTCTTCCCACCAGTACAGTATTTTATCTATAGTCACACTACCCCTTAGAACTGTGGTAAGACAAGGGGATGATGAAGAGATGCATCAAAAATAAATATCAAAAACCACTGGGAAAAACTGCTCTTCTTGGCAAAAGCAAAATTCTCATCAACAGTAACCATGAACATAGCAGCACCAGTATGCAACGTTTCATTAAAGAGCAGCTTCCGTACATGAGTTATTCAAAATACACTACCAGGGGTAGGCAACCTAAGGCCCGGAGGCTGGATCCGACTCAAATGCCTTCTAAATCCAGCCCGTGGACGGTCCGGGAATCAACGTGTTTTTACATGAGTAGAATGTGTGCTTTTATTTAAAATGCATCTCTGGGTTATTCGTGGGGCATAGGAATTCGTTCACCCCCCCCCCAATATAGTCCAGCCCACCACATGGTCTGAGGGTCAGTGGACCAGCCCACAGCTGAAAAAGGTTGCTGACCCCTGCACTATACTGTATGATTCTACTGCAGTTATATCTCACTTTGTTTGGTATTTTAATCAAATTTCCATTTGCACCCATTGCTTCTAAAGAGAAATCTTGTCTGAATAGGGCTCCAGATTTAGATTTTGATACATTATCTGCATAAACATCCTCATTTCCCTCTGTCCACCCCCCCCCCCCGTGTTTCTGTCTCCATACAGGCCTTCTCTTTTAAAAAAAGGATTTACATACATTACTTAGTATCTGTTTGTTTACAAACAGAACTAGTTCGTGGAAGTAGAGTAGTGCTGGCATTGTGGCAGTATCCCTACACTGAAAATCCATTTGGAGATTGGTGTTTCAGGTATCATCACAAGGGTGAGGCACTACTCTGAGACCTTGCTGATGGTCCCCAGTCTGGTTTGGTGTATGTTTACTGGGAGAGTGTGGAAGGAAAGGTATTGGCTGCTGTGTGGGGCAATGATAACGGTGGCATAAGGCAACGATGTTCTGTGCACTGCTCTTTGGTTTTGTACTGGTATCATTTCCTCTTCTGCTTAGCTTCAGATAGATAATTGTGGTTGCTTATTTGTATTGTTGGGACGCGGGTGGCGCTGTGGTGTAAACCACTGAGCCTTGGGCTTGCTGATCAGAAGGTCGCTGTTTCGAATCCCCGCGACAGGGTGAGCTCCTGTTGCTTGGTCCCTGCTCCTGCCAACCTAGCAGTTCAAAAGCACCTCAAAGTGCAAGTAGATAAATAGGTACCGCTCCGGTGGGAAGGTAAACGGTGTTTCCGTGCGCTGCTCTAGTTTCGCCAGAAGCGGCTTAGCCATGCTGGCCACATGACGTGGAAAAACTGTCTGCGGACAAACGTCGGCTCTCTCGGCCAGTAAAGTGAGATGAGCGCCGCAACCCCAGAGTCATTCGCGACTGGACTTAACGGTCAGGGGTCCTTTCCCTTTATTTGTATTGTTTTATGAAATGCTATTTTGTTTATGCTCTTAAGTTAGGTTAGCTCGCTCGTAACTATTTTACACAATGTTGCATGGATTTTTTTATTTATTGTACTTATTGAAACTACATTTAGATTTGTTTTGAATATTAATGGTTATGCTGATAGTTCATTTGAGCAAGCCACTTAGGATGCATTCTGGAGGGCACCACGTTGAGTACTCTGGGTGTAGGTCAATGAGTAGGATTTCATCAGCAAACCAATTAGCCATGAAAGGGTTACCCGAGTGTTGAAATCCACTGGCACAAATCCTTCCTAAAGACTACGGTCCTTTGCATTTCCACTCTGTAATAGGCATTCTAAACACATTGTGCCTATTGTGCACAAATTGGATGACCTACATTTTTTAAGGGCTTATTGGACTGGGAAGTTGATGCCAATGATAAGACATGGTTTATGCCTTCTACAGCTTGCAGACGCTGGGGTGCCGAAATCTCACTGGCCACACTTTCATTCATATAGCGAAAATGAATTAGGTTTCCTTCCCCTCTCAAACGCAAGGGACTGCTGCAATTTGAGAATGGCGCCAGCTCCCCATTTTACATTCTATGGCATTCTTTCCTTACTCAAAAATGAAAATGTGATGTCTTATGGAGGGGCTGCAATTTGAAAATAAATTAAAGTGTGTTCTGTTTTGGTGCACATAAAACTGATACCCCACCCCCCACCCAGAAGAACAGTAACCTCAGGATGGGTAGGTGTCACACACATTGGCTCTTGCACATACTTACTGTCCTGAATTCATTTACAATAGCAGGATTTTGATGTCGTTTTATGTACACTGGGTTTATTTTAGATGCAAAACACACATACCTCTCCCAGATATAATACAGGAGAGAGAGAGAGAGAGAGAGAGCTAGTTCTAGATGAAATGGGAAATGGAGATCCAGGGGCACAAATTAGGACTTGAACAATTCTATTTATTTATTTAGTACAGATATTATATGCTCCCTGACACCCCCAGGCAGCCTTTAGTAGACAATGTTGTACTGCAACCTGTAAAAATTGAAATGGAGATCCCAGCCATGCATGTTGAAACATTTTAGCATCTAAATCACTATTAATGACCCCACCCTCAGAAATGGATGTTTCACACTTGGCATCAATCCAAGTGCATTTTTAAATTATTAATAAAATGATATCCCATCTTCCTGCCAAAGGAGCCAAAGTACACAGAATGAAAACCCTAGACAGAGAACTGCTGTCAACTTTAGCTCCCCGGTACACAGACATGTGCACACACACACAAATATCACACACACAGTTGAAGAGGATAGGCTGTACTGGAACATCAAGCAGCAAGGTTTTCACCTGCCCTGCTCCCCACCCAAGACAATTATACAGAAAAGCTGCTGCCTAAGGATTTGCTCCTGCTCTCTCTGCCATTTTGGGGGGGAAACTCTCTTATGTGTTTTGGCAGGACCATGGATCTATTTAGCTTTTAGGCTTAAAAAAAAAAAAGTAGGGACTTGTTGCCTGACATTTTTATAAGTTCTATTTTCTCCCTTATTACTTGAATTTTGTATTTGTGTGAGAACTTTGGGGGCCCTTTTGGATGAAAGGTGGCATAGAAATAACAATATTTGCAAAAATAAGTTTGTTGTTTTTATCTTTTGCACTACAGCCTAACGTTGTGTTGGTCATTTCAGATCAATTCATTGCTAGCTACGTGAGCTCTTTGTCCATTTCTTTCCATTTTCTTTCTCATCTTGGACTGTTCTTTCTTAACTTATCTTTCACTCGCACATTTGTCACTCCTGGACCTTTGTTTTATATGCTTTCCGCTCACTTCCTTTCTCCTGCCTTGCAGCCACCTGGGTTTTGCTTTTACATTGTTTAGAAGGACCCATGAACCCTTGAGAGAGATTCTTGGGGGAATGGAGATGACGGCAGGGGAGAAAGTTCTGTAAACTTCCTTAAGTTAACTTAAGACCCAAGTCGAATAAAGAGTAATATGACTTTTTTTTCATTTTAAAGAAATAAAATTATTTTCTCTAAACAAACAAAAATCTCTGGCCCACCAAACGGAAACTTCCTTCCTTATAGATGGGCCAACTGATTGCTATGTGGTCAATTCAGCCTTAAGCTGTGAATCAAGTACTTAATGTGTAGAGTACCTCTTCTAAATGGTGCACAGGTCTATAACCTGCAGCATTTAATTGCAAAACTCAAGTGAGTGGCAACCAGGTCAAGATTTGCATCCCGCTCAGATGTTATTTTGCAGAGAGCGATGCCAGGGCAGTGTACTGAATTCTGTGGCCAGTTGCTAAACTTTGCAGGTCAGCAGCCTTGGGGAACAGGATTTGATTTCTTCAGAGATAGTGTCTGATGTCAGAGTTTAGGCAGGGTCATAAGATGAGCTCCTGAAACAGTCAATGAATTAATTAGGCACATAATGTTCCGCAGATGGTTGGGGCAGCATGGGTGAAGGATCCACTAGCCCTTGGAGATCACCTGGCAGGAAAGAGAGCTACTGGAAGGCCAGTGTGAGCCTGAGGTCCATAACCCAGGTTGTAACAGTCATTAAATGAAAGGGAAATTTAGTAATGAAGGACCAGGAGTGAGGGTGGCACAACACCTGGGCTTTTGGATCTGATATGACACAGCTATCTTACATGCAGCACTCACTGGATGTTTTCCAGTTCTATTTCCGCAGACCCAAATCAGCTGGTGTCTTTTTAAAAAGTCCATTGCCAGATTCAGATTTCAACCAGTTCCTATTTGCTATTCCATTCTTTCTGTACTCCTTAATGATTCATTATAATCCAAGACCCATTTTCTTTTCTGCATTTTTTTGCCCAGAGTCCAATATATCCTTGATTTCACTGCTGGAATGCTGCATCTGCATATTTCATTGAGCTTTTATGAAATGTATATCCTGCTAGGGTGTATCATTTTAAGGGGTGAAAATTAATTTCGGCAAATTTCTTCAGTGAGGAGTCTTTAATTGGGGGGGGGGAGTGAGAAATTCAAATCTGCTATTATTATTTTTCAAAACTTCTATTTATGCAATTTTAATCCTCAAACTAACATAGGTGTGCAATTCTGAATACTTAAGAGAGCTATTAGTGAGTTAAGTCCCTTTGGACAGAATATGGCTCACTTCTGAGTAAATGTGCAAAACACTGTGTTGACAGCGTACTGATTTGTTGGTATTTAGGGGAAAGTTACAGAAAAGAGCTGAAAGCAGTCTTGTCATCTCAACCAAAATGCCTGATTGTATAACACATTAGTACACATGTGGGAGCATCTGTGCCAAAATGGGGCACTCCTTAGTTGCTAGTCTGTTAATGTTAATACAGTGGTACCTCGGGTTACCTACACTTCAGGTTACATTCGCTTCAGGTTACAGACTCCGCTAATAGTACCTCAGGTTAAGAACTTTGCTTCAGGATGAGAACAGAAATCGTGCGGTGGTGGCAGCGCAGCAGCAGCAGCGGGAGGCCCCATTAGCTAAAGTGGTGCTTCAGGTTAAGAACAGTTTCAGGTTAAGTAAGGACCTCCAGAATGAATTAAGTACGTAACCAGAGGTACCACTGTATTGCTTTATAAGCAGTGGCTTTATGACCATGAAAAACAGTGTTTGTCTCCTCACACTCCGAGACCGTGTTCTCCAGAGGCCTTAGACATAACTTCTTCTTAAGGATTTTGTGCCAATTACCTAAAAGACCTACTACTTCCTTCCCAACAAAGAGCTTTTATGGTCACAAGACTAAATGCTTTCCCCTCCATAGTGGCCACAGGTAGATATTCGCAAATTCCTTATCAAGCCCGCCTGTGTGCCTGCAATCAGGAAGTACCAGACTCACTGGACCATGTTCTCTTGGACTGCCCTTTGCACAGCAGACTCTGCAAACAGATGCTAAGCAACATGCAACCCATGGCTCCGAGAGAAACCCAAATACAGTTCCTCCTAGCGGAGAGGGACAAGGACGTTACTGCCTTGGTGGCTTCTTTTTTAATCTCCATCTTACCCAAAAGGGTTCTTAATGAATCATCCCTCTAGGGAATAGGCAGGGTGGAGCAGAACAATTGAGTGCCTTGTGACCCTCAACAGCCTCACTCTTGTCCCTTTTAAACTTATCCCAGTGATTTGAAATGTCTTAACTTGTAATGCCAATAAAGGTATTTGTATTGTATTGTATACTATTGCTTTATATATTATACATGCAGTATTGATTTGTTAATCAAATAACATGACTTTTGCTGTAATTGTGATGTTTAGCTTATTTTTAGTTGCTGTTTTGTTAAGTGTTTTATAGATTACAATAGCTTTATTGATGATTTATCAATTATTTTAAATGACTGTAAATGTTCTATTACACTTTATTATGTTTTTGCTATTTATTGTTTGTAAGCTGCTTTGAGATTCATTAGAATGAAAAGTGGCATAGAAATGAAATCAAACATTTTAACATACTGTCACACATGGCTTAGCTGCAATTGACACTGTTGACTTGGTTTCCATTTTTATCACGTAAGAATGCTATTAAAACCCTATTTACATAATAGGTGTTGCAAACTTCCCAATGAAGACTGCTAATGGCTAATTAATATATTTTCAAGGATGGTTGGTCTAGATATTGACCCATCCTGCCCTTTTCAAGCACCTGCACACCCCTTGCCTTCACCCTAGCCTACATTTTTGGGTAGTTAAGCTTTCTCATCACTTAGGCACCCTAACAAAATGGCATGAATGCTTAATGACCAAGTGAGTGCGAACACCAGAAGAGAACAAACACTGAAGTGATTATTGCCACTTTACCAAGTGACAGGTGAGATAGATTATGCACCTAACATGTTGACACACTCTCCTCAGTCAAGAAGAGAAATCTGTATAGCTAAGAATAGCATAAGGGGCTGTTATGAGGACCCAATAAGGCAACATGCAGTTTCTGAAGACCGAAAAGACCTGCGTGGGGATTCACCCTTGTGCGATCCCAGTTGTGAAAGAGGAAAAGTGAAGCCACACGAAAGAGCACTTTCTTCCCCCAGAGATTCACAGAGGGGCCTCCCTTGGTAGTTCCACCACCCTCAGAAGTTTGGGAGGGTATTAATCCAGGAGAGGGTATTCCTCTGTGGCAAACCCCTAAGGATATGGATTTTCCTCCCCACAGAGGTGCATCTGGTTCCTTCATTGTACAGCTTTTGTCATATGCGGAAGACACACCCTGGGCCTTTTGACACCTCAGATACAGGTTCCTGGGAAGAACCCAGGACTGACAGATAAACGACTCTGGACACTGCAGCTCTGTGAGAGGAATAGGGGTGTCCTAACTCAGCACCCTGAACAAGCTTCAGTTTCCAGAATTCTTTGGAAGAAACCATGACTATTTGAAGTGGAATAATACGGCTTTCAGTATATGGTGCAGGTGTGGCCTGTGTTCCATTAGGAACTAAATAAATGCTTAAATTTAATCTGTTTCTCCTCACAATATAATTTCACACATCAATACTTGTACACGATATGGCTTTCCATCTCATCGCTGCCACCCTTTCTATTCCATCCTATCACCTTTTATTCCTAGTGGCTTGGGGTTTTTTTGGGTTTTTTTGTTTGCTTGTTTCTTCATTGTTTTTATTGGTATTATGATTTCTGTGCAACTGGAAGAATAAAGGTGTATTGAAAGAAACAACGTAAACGGTTTGTAAACTGTTTCTCGCAAGATAAACAAGAACACTTCCTCGCCTGGTCCTAATTAACAGCTGCCGCTGGCCACAGCTCACCAGTATTCCCTGAAAGAAACCACATCGAAAAAGCCAAAAGTCAGAGCAATTAGTCACAGGCTGACAATACCAGAAGAACGATTTGCTCCAAGAAATTTCTTGTCTGAAGAAATATGAGTAGGAAAGAGTTGCTCAAAGGGATCTTGTTAAAATGTACTCTGCACTAGTGAAATTATTCACCTGGTATAATAAAGTAGGAAAGGTGAGTGATGCACCCAGAGCTCTCCTGCAACACCTGTTGCTGAATCTGTTGGGCTGTGGTCCATCCAGGAATGCCCCTCTGCAAATGGTTTCCATGCACAACCCAGTGCTGCCAGTTAGTGGGGATCCCATTTGCTCTTTTACAGCCAAGTAGTACTGGATTTTTATTTTAAATTACTCCAACAAAAGAAATTGGCCCTCCAGGCATTTGACAATTAGAGAGTAACCTAAGCCTAGGAAACCGAAAAGAGTTGAAGGCAATAAAAAGCCTCCCATTGTCTTCAATAAGCTTTTAAAACCAGGCAATAGATCATTCTTTCATGCATGATGAATGACTACTCTCTTTCGGGGCTCGCATTTCTGGAGGTCCCGGTGCAGAGTGAAACAATCCAGCGAGAAAGTGGCAGCAGTTGCCAAGGTCCGTTTATTGCCTTATCTGCAGAAGCACGATGAATCAAAACGCCCTATTGGAATTCACAAGGGTAATGAGCATTTTTCACCTGAACTTTCGCCCCCTTTGAGAGGTAGCTTCTGCGTGAAGATCTGCCCCGCCACTGACCCTCACGGCACTTCGCCAAAATGCTCCTTGACTTCCTTTGACTGCAGCTCTTTGGGGACACGGCTGAAAAGTGTATGATTCAGGTTTTCCAGCAGGCAGGGACCACACTCTCAGGCCTCCCACAGTACTGATGAAAGGGAGAATCGCTGCCTTGTGTTGAAAGCTTCAGTGGACTGAATTTCAAGCACTAACCTATTTCTGACACTTTCCTTTTTTTATTAAAGATGTCAGGGCATTACCATGGCATCAATATCTGAGGCAGGGTCAGAGAAGAGCTTTTATCAAATCACTAAATATCATGGCCATGGGCACCATGACATATGTCCCAGCAGTGATGTTGAACCTTAATTACTGAAAAGATGCTAGTGCCAGTCAGATTAAAGAATTTCTTCCCCCGTTTCATTAAAGAACACTGTTAATTTCCAGCTTCAAAAAATAGAATCAGAGAAGTAGAATCATAGAATTGTAGAGTTGGAAGGGACCCTTAGGATCATCTAGTCCAACCTCCTGCAATGCAGGAATATGCAGTTGTCCCATACGGGGATCGAACCTGAAACCTTGGCATTATCAGCACCATGCCCTAACCAACTGAGCTATCTAGAGCCATGCTTTATGGGGCCCTCTAGATGGTTTGAGAACACCTGATTCTATGGAATGGCTGAACCTAAGGCGGTATGGACCTGATATGAATGTGGATAGATGGCCTCTGGGAGCCCCTTACATCAGGGGTAGCCAGCGTGGTGTCATCCAAATGTTGTTGGACTACAACTCCCATTAGACCCAGTTAGCCTGGCCACCAGTTAAGGGTGATAGGATTTGTAATTCAGCAACATCTGAGAGGCTCCAGGTTGGCCAACCCTGCCTTAATGTGACACATATATTTTCCAAAAGAATGCTAAATTCATTAGATTACTGAATGTGCTGGTGTACACATATTTCTTCATTACCCAGTAACCTGCATTAGAAATATCTATACTTTTCGTGATTCCGGGCAAACACATAAAAACCTATTATGTGTGCATTTTGCCTCATCTTGGATGTGCATCATTTCCATTATTAGTACATTTTTTACTCAAGTGCATGAAGATTTAGAGCTAATTTATGGGACCTAAATCTGAAAATATGATGCTTTCCTCCAGACATCATACCCATGCTGTTGACAATAGCTATGTCTCCTATTAGCCGTTTGTGGACTGCAGAAGACACTATTTGTCCATATGGTCATTCTTTGCTATTTGTTCATTTACAGAGAGTGCAGTTTCCTTTAAGCTTGGAACCACTCTGTGTGATGCAGGGGGACACGCCCATACCTATCAATTCTATCAGAAATAGAATATTGATTTTTAATTCTTCAAAACACACCAACAGGAAATCTGTTTACACATAGTTTTAGGCTGAGGTTCAGTTGCCTTCAGAATAATTAGGGCTAGACACTGTCATGCTTAGCGTAGACCCACTGAAATCAACAGGATAAATTAATGTCTAACTTTAGATCCACTGATTTCAGGTCACCCACTCTAAACAAAACTAAGCTCTTCCACACTTCCATTTGCTCCCTGGGAAACCATTCTATTTGCTCCCTGCTAAACCATCATTCATCATGGTTTAGCACTGAATTAGAACCAACAGAAATCAAGTTTGCCACAATTTGTTCTGATTTAGTGCTAAAGAGAGGGTTTTCCGGGGGAAAGTGGTAGGGCTCAGATCCATGCCTAGAAAACAAGAGACAAACAAAAAACGACTTGGACCCATGTTTTCTTGGTATGAGACAAGCAGAAGTATTGACAAGCCCTAAGTCTGGATATAACCACTAAAAATCAATTAAATGAATTTGGCGTTTGTTTCTTATGCCCAGAGATTCATCATGTAAAAACCAACCAACCAACCAAACAAACAAACAAACAAACAAACAAGAACTGTAAGGCAGAGCACCCTTTTTTGCATTTCTGTATGAGTTCTTGAGATTTTTTTTTAAACCCATCCTATTCCCAAAGGCTCAGGGTCGATAACTATCTACACACACACATTAATTTATAATATTATAACTGTATATAAAAAATAACCACTACCTTAGTGATGAAATGCATTTATTTATTTTTTAACAGCAGGATGCAAGAAGAAGAAAGCATCGCTTTGAATACTAACCTGTGGTTTTGAGGGTTGGCCTACATATCTCTTAGCAATCGAACCGAGAATCATTTTCCTAAACACAGGCTATTTCTGGCAATTCGCCATTGGGTGGAGGAAACCAGGGCTACAAAGGTGTCTTCATTGATTATAAGCTGAAATTGAGCCAACAATGTAAAACAGCAGTTACAATGAAAAGTAAAAATGTAGCTTTAGCCTGCATAAACAGGATCATGGCTTCCGGATTAGGAGAAGCAATAGTTCCACTCTCTTCTGCTGTAGTCAGACTACACATGGATCGCCATCTCTATTTCTAGGCACCCCGTATTAAGAATAACATTGCCCAACTGGAGCATATATAGAAGAGGGCAAAAAGGATGGAGTTTGGAAACCAAGTCTTGTGATGAACTGCTGGAAGAATGGGGTACATTTAGCAAGGAGAAGAGGCCATTAAGGCGGGGGGTGGGATGGAGAGACATGTCAGCAGTCTTCAAATACCTGAAGGCCAGAAGATGGATCAGACTGATTCTCTGCCACTCCAATGGGTATAACTAGAGCCAATGAGTGGAAATTACACTGATAAACATTCCTAACTCCCTGTATGAACTGACCCAAACCCTGCAATTCTCATCCAAGGCTCTTATTTGTGTGCCTATTCCACTAGAGCAGTGTTTCCCAAACGTTTTTGGGCAACGGCACACCTGTTTACCGGGAAAAAATCTCGCGGCACACCACCATTAAAGCCCCGCCCCGTGACGTCAGCGCGCAGCGTCACGCCGGGAGGGACGCACAAAAGTTAAAGTTTTTTCCCTTCCCCTTGCCGGGGTGGGAGGAGGCAGCAGAGCGAGGGATTGAGGGACGGCGGCAGCGGCTGTTGTGGTGGTGGCGGCGATAGCGGGCGGAGGAGGAGCCGTCGCCGGGAGTTGCTGCTGCTGCTGCTGCTGCTGCTGCTGCCCGGACATGCCGGCCTCCTCCTCCTCCGCTGTCTCGCGCGCCTCCCCGCTCGGCACCAGCACCGCGGAGCCGCCCCCGGCTCGACGCAGATCCTCGCCGCCGCCCCGCCTCTCGCCGCCCGACTCGCCCGCCTCCCTCCCACGGCACACCAGCCGGTGTCTCACGGCACACTAGTGTGCCGCGGAACACCGGTTGGGAAACACTGCACTAGAGGTCCAGAGGGTGGTAACACAAGAACAGGCCTTTTCTGCAGAGACTCTCTGTTTGTGGAACGCTCTCCCCAGGGAGGCTGACCTGGTGCCTTCATTATGTATTTCTTCTTTTAAAAAATGTAACAACTAAGAGGTAATGTTATAGTCAAGTGTATATAACAGAGGGTGATTCCAGGCAACTGTTTGTTGTGGGATCAATGCTTCTCATACATGCCAGCCTGTATTTTCCCACATTTCATTTGAACGTACCCTTTTTATAGAAAATCCAATAACAAAGTAAACTTGTTGCTAGTGTTCTATTTGGGACATCTGAATGGCCACCTTGCAATAATTGAAAGCAATTTGACTCCTCTATTACCACAGCTCAGTGGTAGAGCCTCTGCATTGGGTGCAGAAGGTACCAGGTTCAAATTCTGACATCTCCAGTTAGGGCTGGGGAATGACATCCTGCTGACACCCTGGGGAGCTGCTGTCAGTCAGTGTGGACAATATCGGTCTAGATGGTACTGGGACAATACTGGTCTGACTCTGCATAAAGCTGCTTCTTTTGGTCCTCCTAATGCCATTTTTAAAAAAAATAAAATAAAATACTATGTCTTAGGGAGGGAGACTAATTAAGATAGCAGGAAGTGGAGCTTGACCCTTTCCCAGCCATTTCTCCATTCCAAATCATCCAATGGGGGTCTAGCCTCACAAAGTATCAAACACACTTTACTCAACTTTTGATTGAAAATATTCAAGGGAAGAAAAAGAATCTGATTTTTAAACTCTACAATACCCTTGTCTTCTTTTTCTTTACATAAGATTGCCCAAGTAATGGCTTAAACAACCTTAGGGAGCCTTCTTCTATTCCATAATCACTGAGTTTTTATACTGAACTGTGAGACTAGTCAAAGAACTTGCCAGAATCCAATTGCATTCCTCTGGTTAAGCATGCATGTTAACACTATCAAGAAAAAAGGAAACTAGGTTGGCCTGGCATGATTTGTCTTTATAAAGCTATACTGACTGCTATCAATCACTCCATTTCCCTCCAGGTACTTACAAATGAGTTGGCTTTTGATGGTTATATTCCTAAAGGAAACATATATAGCTCATTTATAGCATTGGCTCTGGAGGGCCTTTTGTAACTCAAATCCTTTTCTTCAGCATGTGCTTGAGCAAATAAACATGCGGCTTCCTTGTAGAATCCATAGAAGGAACAAGGAGTAAGTATGAGCAACTTGCACCTCCTCTCCTCCACTTTTGGTTGCCCCCCACTTTTCAATGGTCCCTTCTGGGGAGACAAATACTTTGTCCCTGCATTGGAAAAATATGCACCTTCCGCTTTCTATGGGACCCAGAAATGAAGGGGGAAAGACACATGAGTAACTTCTGTGGAATATGTAAAGTGGCTTAAAGAATCTGGTAATCACTTCTCCCCTTTGTCTTGAAATAAATATCACCTTATGATTAGGTTTGGGTTGTTTTTCCTTTCCATTTAAAGCTAAGGATACGTTTTACTCAAAAGCTTGATTTCCACATCCATAAAGTAATCCTATGCATCTCTAATCAGAAATAAGCCTCACTGAATTTAATGGGGCTTACTCCCAGGTAGAGTGTGCGTAGAACTGTATTGTTACTTCCTGTTAGGAATAGGCTCTCTCATCCAATAGACTGGCCTTCCACAACCTGCGCTTTCTAGGTGTTGTTGACCTGCAATTGCCATCATCCCTGAGCACTGGAGATGTCTGGCTCTGATGAGAAATGGTGTCCAAAACATTTAGATGGGTAGTATCTGCCCACTCAATGTTTCCAGCTCAAAAAGTCAGAAGTAGAATGGTAGGATATAGAACACTATCTAATTCAATGGCAGCTTGTGTCTTTCTACCTAGCCTACTGAGATTGCTACTGAAATTCAACTCCCACATGGTAACACTTTTAGGAGAGCAGGGTAATTGGTTTAATAACTATTTTTATGACATCCCCAACTCCTCCACAACTCACTCATTCTCTCTATCCCTCTGGCATTCATCAGAAATACTTCTAATTTCCTAAGTGGCTATTGAGGTCTGAATTTCCTCGGAGGGTTTTCAATGAATCAGATATTTGAACTTTAAAAAGTCCTTGGTGTACTTATTCACATTTTTATGAAACACCTTTTGAGGTCAGTTCTTCAGGAATCAGTGCCTAAAACTGGTCAAACTTCTAAAATATATAAATAGAATATTTAAACCAAAATGACACACTTAGAAAGTCAAAGAGCACCGTGTATTTCAGAACAGATGACACATAGTGGGGAATGTCAGAAATAGTGTGAGGTTCAGGGGAGAACAGACTTTAGGCTTGCAGAATCTATTATGTTTTCCTAGAACCTCAGTATAGAGCAAATGGAACCAGGTCAATAAGGAATATGGTGCCTTTGAGGAGCTGCTGAGTGCAAGAATTCATTTCAAAAAAGCAGATGAAGCTATTATGATTCATTGGATTTATACCCCAGACTTTTGTCCAAGCAGCCCAGGATGGCAATTCAGAGTCCTGGCCACACAAAAATCTATTCATGGTTACTGCCGTCTCCTTGCACTTGACCGACACAATAGTGGGGTTGTGCTATGTAGCTACACATCCCAGTGTCACACACATGCATTGCCTAGCCCTAACTCTTTGTGCCTAAGAGTACAGCATGAATGTCACAAATGTCTGCAGGGATGGAGCCTTCGCACAGATTGTGCAGGAAATCTGGAGCTCTGCACAATCGGGACTCCAGAACATGTGGAAGTCTTTGTCCTCATGAAGGCTCCCTCTCCGCAGATGTTCTTGGGTGTATCATGCAGGATAGGGCTAGTCAGCATGCATAACATCAGGGGCATGACTACTTAGTTCAGCCCTGCTCGCACATTAGTCTAACGCGTGACTAAATCTTCTGAACAGGACATCAGAAAGCATGAGACTATATTGTGAATGGATGGGGGAGACTTCCTGGTCTCATTTTAAACTGGGACACCAGAGCAATCCATTGCACAGTACAGTCTATTTAGCAACCAAAGTTCCAAAGATCAAGTATTTCCAAATACCTCTCTTACCCTTTTTCTAAATGTCCAAAAGAACATTCCCCTTTTAAATTATCCTCCTGTGATTACAGTGAGATATGCAAAGTAACTTCCAGAACTGGCCGTGCAGAATCCCCCACTGATTTAGCTAAAGGCAAACTTTGCTCTTGTTCACCTGGCAGAGGTATGGGAAGGACAAGGCCCCAGGAGGATTCCGGTTTTAAATTGTACAGCAGCAGCAGCAGCATGCCCATCTCACACACAATCTGGCACACTGAACAGTTCCTAGAAGTTAACTCCAAAGTGCCGGGATTGTAAGCACTGGAAGTTGCTAACAGTTTCTACCCCAAATCTTCCCTTAAAAAAAGAAGAAGAAAAATCACTTTACCAATATTGAAATATCAAGCAAAAATATTTCCCTGTTGTGTACCTCCCAGCTTTTGGCAGAAGAAGATAGGCATGCAGAGCAGATTAAAGAGCAATACTTGCTAGCAAGGCACTATCAGCTTGGGACGTTTGAAGAATTTCAGAGACTTTGAACTGACCTGACCCACACCTCTCAGATGAATGTGCAGAACAATTGGTCCCACCCACATAGACTGGAAACTGGGCCATCCAAGACAGAAGGAACTGTACTATATTGTTTCTGCATTTGGAAGAGATGCCTCATTAGCAAGCACAGATCCTGTACACATCACCAACTGGTGATCAGTAAGAACAGAACTCTTGCATCTGAGAGAGAATAAAAGTGGAAGCACTTGGAGAGGGAACTTCCTGCAGAAGTAAGCAGCAAGAGGAAGCCAGTATGTACCTGGAGGCTAAGGAGGGCTCCCTGTCTATTCTCCTTAAATAAAGGTGGTCATGCCCGAGTTTGCCTGAACTGTTTCTAAGAAAGGCAGCCCTGTTGGGCAACCACACAGTTTTATTCATTTTAAGAACTGTATATTATAGAACCTGCACACACACACACACACACACACACACACACAGCAGTAGTATGCCTTAAACTTCAGGAACATGCAAAGCTGCCTTATGTCTTCACACTGTTGACCCATCAGACTAAGGACTGCCCATAATGTCCGGCAACCATTCTCCAGGGAATAAACCTGGGACGTTCTCTGGACTATGCTTTTCCACTGAGATATACAACTCTTCGTTGTTGTTGTTGTTTGAATTTACAGTGGTACCTCAGGTTACATATGCTTCAGGTTACAGACTCCGCTAATCCAGAAATAGTACCTCAGGTTAAGGACTTTACTTCAGGATGAGAACAGAAATCGTGCTCTGGCAGCGCGGCGGCAGTGGGAGACCCCATTAGCTAAAGAGGTGCTTCAGGTTAAGAACAGTTTCAGGTTAAGAACAGACCTCCAGAATGAATTAAATACTTAACCCGAGGTACCACTGTATAGGTAAAGGACTCCTGGACAGTTACATCCAGTCAAAGGCGACTATTGTGGTGCTCATCTCGCTTTCAGGCCAAGTGAGCCGGCATTTGTCCACAGACAGCTTTCCAGATCATGTGGCCAGCATGACTAAACCGCTTCTGGCGCAATGGAATACGGTGACAGAAACCAGAGTGCACATTTACCGCCCTATACCCAGAGGTCTCAGGACAGTACACAGGGTGGTTCAGTCACCAATATAAAAGTTGAGGGAGAGAGAAAAGTGAAGAATAACATGAATGCAATAAACAGCAAGTTGTGGTTTGTCATGGGTAGGTTTGCTTTTTAAAAGAATACAATGAAGGCCTCTAGGTATTAACAAGCCTTTCCACAAAGTTAAAGGAAACTTGATTCAGTAAGCACCCTATATTTTAAGGTACTCAAGACTATGATCAACGTCTGCATAACAGTCCCTGAAATTCAGTGACATCTTACGCAATGACAAACTTACGATTATTCTGTATATGGCTATAAACAAATGTAATTTGATTTTATTTGAAATTAATATTAAGGACCCAACCTCTTGTCCTTTTTAAAGAAATCAAATTATATTTTAATCTTTTCTTCATTTATCTGGCATGCAATATTCAAAGTTTGCCACCCAACTCAAGCAATTATTTTTTTCTGATAGAATTTACTAGTTTGCTAAACGCCCTATAGCTGCCAACCATCTCCAGACATTGTCATTACCTCCAGTAATTAAATGGCATATATGTGTGGTTTTTTTCCCTTGACACAGGGCACTGCTTTATTATCAACATTCAATAATAAACACTAAAGAACATCCATAGGGATGCCCAATGGGAAATATCCCGTTTGAAGTGCAGCAAATGAGTCCATTATAACAAGCAATCACTACAACTAAGCTCTGCGTATTCAGACTTCATCACATTCTAAGACATTAGCCTTGGCTTGAGGACTGGAAATAATTTTGAGAATAAAGTAGTTTGGGTAGTACATGAGCATTTTAAAAGTACGGAAAGGACCAACTTTTAAATTGGATACTATAGTTATAAAGGACAGCCTCACCATTAGGCAGAATAAATTAAAGAAATAATAAATAAGAGCCTGGCAGATCAGGACAAAGACGCATGTAATGTAGCAGCTTGTTCTCACAGTAGCCAGATGCCTATGGGAAGGTCACAAGCAGGACTTGAGTGCAATAGGATTCTACCTGCTTATCATTCCCAGCCACTGTATTCAGTAGCATATTGCCACCGCCAGTAGAACATAGCCATCATGGCTAGAACAAGATGGCTGACTCGGGCAATGGATTCTGATTGGACATTGTGAGAAACAGGATGCTGGACTGGACTAAGTGTGGGGGGAACAGTTCAATTTTTCTATGTTCAGTCATAAAACTAACTGAATGAGGTAGGGCTTACTCTATCAGTTCCAAACAGTATCTCAAAATATTAGCAGCTAATAGGTTGGCTGACTTGCTTGTTTTGGCCCAAACCTGGAAAAGGGCCTATATTTTGACTCTCTTTTTCCATTTTCCAGTGGAATCATACCTGGTATGCTAATTAGCCACCAACCAAGCATTTGTGCTGGTAAAGAATATTCTAGTTATGCAAGTAGGCTGTCAACAAAGTCATTTCTGTGAAGATCCCTATCACTTCCAGTCCTTCTGCTCTACACCTGATGGATAGATATGGAACACTGTCACTCCTGCTGTACAAATTAGGAGAAAAACACCTCTTGAAGTGCGTCAATTGGAAAGACATGCTCCCCTCATTACCAGCAGCCTCCGTAAGAAATGAAATAATTGTAAAGAAAAATACAAGCAAAGTTCATGAAAACAGGCTTTTAATGTGCCAGTTCAAGTATGAGCAAAACTTGAAGACGGAAAGAACTTCCTTTGAATCCATGCAAATAAATCAAAATCAGTGTCAAGACATCCAAAAGTTAACAATGTGCTGCTGCAGTGGACAAGCACACATGCTCAATGTCACTGCTTTGTTAACAGACAGCTGTTTGTAAGACAGGAATGGATTAAATTCAATGGAAGGGTGCAGTCCTAACCACTGATGGGTTTAACAGAGCAGCAGAATCATTATTGCACCTAAAGTCCCAGTTGTCACATCTGACCAGGGCAGAATTAGGAGGGCCGGAAAAGGCTGGTTGTTTGCTGCTGCAGCTCAGGATAACACAACAAACTGGTCTGGATTGGGCAACTTGATATTTAGGATCCAGTAGATCCTTGGCTGGCTTATCTCACAGCTCTATCCCTTCTGCCAGCATAGATACAGCTGGTAACAACTTCTACCTGCCCATACTTCCAATGGCTGGAGCAGAGACCTCTGCAATAGTAGAGTCTCCCCACACAGCCAGGTGGTGAGTCTATCTCATTCAACAAACACATGCCTCCAAGCATGTGGAGTACCGAGGTATTTAATAACAAGAAAAGCCCTGTTGGATCTATAAATGGGTGCTAGTTGCCCCCCCCCCATCTACAGGGTGTAACAGTACGGACCAAAGGTCTATCTAACTGACCACACTACTGATCAGCCAACTGATCAGGGTATCAACCTTCCCAATTGGGGGAGGGGAAAGTACATCCATAATTACTGTACTGATTAGACCAGTATAAAACCTTTGCCCTCAAACATCTTTTCAGGCCAGAAAAAAAAAAAATGCTTTCAAGGAATGAAAAAAACTCCTCTCAAAAGTTATTATCACAGCCCCCAGCCCACCCCCAAATCTGTTGCTAAGTCAGCTTCCAAACTACAGTATGTTGCCATCCCCTGGGCATCAGTAGATAGAGAAAGGCTACATTTCTCAGAGTAAGTGAAAAGCTAGCATAGGTGTACATGAAAAGCTAGGATATGTTGGAGGGAACAGAGACTCCCTTTGGCCAGGTGGGAAGGACTCACTTGTAACAGAGAAGAAGAAGAAATCTATGCTGCTTAACAATGTAAATGAATTACATTGCCCCTGGGGGTGTCTGTGGAGAGTTGCTGTTATAAAAGTTTCTTTTAGGGGGACAGGGCAGTCTGAATAATACCTGTGTGTCCCTTTCAAATCCCTGATCCTCTATCTGTAAGGTTAGAATCTAGAAGAAGAAACCTGCTGAACCAGACAAACCAGTTTGTTTGTTTAGGTAATGGCCTTAGCTGTCCAGTTAGGCACAGTCATTTACATATCCAAAGAGGTTACCCTGTTGCTATAGAGGAAAATGGGAATAACCATCCTTACCTAGTTGGAAACAATATCACCTCATAAAGTAGAAGGACAATAGTCAGAATGTGAGTTCTTGGCTGAAATTGGAAAACACATAGGCTTGTCTTGCCTTGCTCAGTACATGACCCAAATCTAAGGTTCGAGGAGCTCCCTGGAAACCTAATGGATGCTGTGAGCCCCTCCATCCTATGCTCAGGTTGTATACATATGTGGAAATAAATTCATATATCCCATAGACACCACAGTCTCTATTGACCTTCGTTCCAAGGAAACTGAGCCCTGAGTAACCGCTGGGAGCCCTGGAGTGCTTAGAGGTTGGTTGTGTGTATAAATGTTGGTGGGGCCCTCCAATTCCAGTGGCACCCTATGCGATACCAAAATACAGTCCGCCCCCCTTGTGCTCCATTCTAAATAATAGTTGAGGCATCCCCTGCAGCATCCCTGAGGCTCCGTGCCAAGTGTGACCAAACCAACCACACTCCTCTAAATGTAATAATTAAAACAATCTCTGCAAATGTATTAACTAAAACAATCTCATTCACATGGTGATAACTGCCACATGAAGCAGTTTTAAGCAGCCTTTCCTTTAGCACGTTTTGGGGAAGGGTTACAGCTTGACGATAGAGCACATGTTATGACTGTAAGCTTCTGCTTGCTAAACATATCAAGTTAAAGCAGAGATAGGGAGTTTATGGCCCTCCATCTATTGCTGAACTAGAGCCATGTCCAGCATGCCCAATGGTCAAGGATGATGGAGAGTTGTAGTCCAGCGGAGGACTGCAAGTTGTCCATCCCTGAGTTAAATGATTTCAGGAAGCAGAACTGGGAGATTAACAGGATAGCAAAGCATGTGCAATGGCCCATAGATACAATGTAATTGCACACTGAATATAAACCAGCCTTATATATTGAAGAATTGCTCACTGAATATAAAACAGCATTATATATTGAAGAATTCAGAATATCTAATTCAGTGGTCTGAATTCAATGAATTTTCTCTCTTTTCTGTTTATCGATACTACGATTACACGCTTTACATCCGCACAGTTTTGACTGTTATTCTTTTATTGCTTAATAGACTGATTTAGCAGATTTCTCGGGTGTATAATTTTTTTTACACCTGAAAAACTAATATCTACACCTTTGAGAAACAGCTCAATCTTTAGTGCAAATTGGGGGAACTCAGCAATATCTCAGAAGCACTTAGCAGGTCTAATTTTATCAACTCCCCACTGAAGCCTATCTGGAATAATCCTTTAATCTCATTTAAATTACCTACTGACATAAAATAAAAGGCTCAAGTTCTCTAAGGTATAGAAATAGAAAAGAGATTCTATAACACAGTAACAAAATATATTCTTTTCTTTCATGTCAGCTTTGTTACCATACCATACCTGCTCTTGTTATAGGATCTGTCTTTCCCTTTACGTAAAAGCTTTCCTCGGTAATCAAAGGTTATTACTTCCACTACCTTAAACATATTTGGTATATTCCAATTAAACACACAGTCTTAAGCACGCTTAGTCATCATGAAGTCCCATGGTGATCAATAGAATTTCATCATGCTGAGTGTTCAGGAGCTTTAGATTCAAATCCAGCCAGTGTGAAAATAAGCTTAGCAGATTCTCTGTAGAAGAGACTTGATTCAGTAGAACCTGGTTTAAGGCCCCTTGGATTTTCTCACCTGGTGGCACTTCTTGATTGTCCATGCACTGTGATGGTTTCAAATAGTAGCCAGTGGGAGAGCCATGGAGCCAACCTCCCAACAGCTATGTCACTGCTGCTTTCTGATAAAAGGTAAGATGGATGCAAGGTCAGAGTAGCACAGGTGCACTGGAAAGAGCACAGGATTGACTCTACTGGTACACTTGCACTGCCCTGATCTGACCACCTACCTCCCCAGCCCTGACCTGCTAAGCACTGCTGTTGGGAGATTGCCTCTCTAGAGCTGCCCCACCTGATTGCCTCTGTCCCTTATGTCCTGCGTGCAACCACTATGGAAAATCCAGAACCAAGACCCTCTGCCAACAAGTGAAAGCAGAGGTGGGAATTTTTCACTTTAGGTGCGAAGCCTTTTGTTAAGTCACACAAGTAGCTGTGGTGGAACGACAAGTTCTTGTAGTAGGATGTTTTTGCTTTTAAATAATTTTGAATCATTGGGTGTCTTATTATCTAAATGGCAGCATAATCAGCAGCTCTCCAGAGTGTTCACGTGGGAGTCTTTCTGGCCTCTACTGTGAGATGCCGGGAGCACTGATGCAGCCAATGCGCAGCTCCAGCTGCTGTGCCCACACAGCCCTGATCTTGTCACCATGCTGCTCTGGATGTGTACGCAGCAATGATGCTACGAGCCCCACCCCACTGGTCACTGCTGCTTCTGTTTGAAAAATACGAGCTCTGGCACTGAACTACAGCTACTCCCTAAATGGAATATCCTTTCAGTAGATTCTATAAGGAACCAAGGGTGTTAAAATATGGAAGTACAGGGAGTCCTGCTGTATCTGTAATCCAGAGCAAGTGCATAAATAACCTGTCAAAGACATGCAATGTGTGAATTGACTTCTGTTTATGAGGACACACTGACAAACGCCGAATTTTAATGTAAGCTGCATCTCCTTCTCTCCCTTCGGAAACTCATGTCACTATGGAAAAAAGAATCTAATAATGCAAGGTGAAAATGGCTGTTGGAACTGCACCAGCTGTACCTGCATACCTGCTGCCTATGGCCCTCGTGGCTTGGCAGATGAATCACAAAAAGATTCCCATTTGCTTGTATTCCATAGATCTGTAACAGGCAATGAGTCAAAAGCACTACCTCTGAGAAGCTCTAACTTTGACTGTTACTGAGCAAAGGCGCACTAATGTAGATGTAACTGATTGGAAAGAACACAGAGCCCTTCCTAATGCTAGCCTTGTAACATGTTTTCTTCTTCTTCTTTTTTTGGTTTTTTTCAGCCAAAACAGAAGCCTTGTCACCTGCTGAACCATAGCATGAACGTTAACAGCCTTCTCTTTGTGTAAGTCTCCCAACCACTCTTTCTTCTACAAGCAATATGAAAAATTCAACATGTCAGCCATGAACAGATTTTGCTACTTGAAAATTTCTCTCTCTCTCTCTCTCTCTCTCTCTCACACACACACACACAGAGTGCATGAGTGTGTGTGTGTGTGTGTGTGTGTGTGTGTGTGTGTGGAGACTGACATTCAGGTAGCAAGCATCAATGTGGATAATGGATGAACTCAGCAAGGAAATATGGAGAGTTTGTAATGGCTATAGAGCTGGAGGAGGGTTGCGAATAAACGGCGAATAAAAAATTACTGTAAAAGCTTTTTTAAAAGGTAAAAATGAGCCGAGGAAAAGAACCTGATCAGAATATGGAAGAATATACATTTAGGGTTCCATTAGAGCTGCACGTTAATGTAACACAAGTGCATTTCATTTAATAATGGCTATGTGTGTATTTAAGGAAGGAAGAAAAGGAGGAAAGTCATTAATGGGAACTCTTTCCTATTCTAACAGGAAAAGGATTATTATATTTTTGATATCCTTCAATGTCTCCATGCTTACTGAGCACTGACTAGTATCTTAAAACCATTGTAGCAATGCATATATCACAAAGAGCTATACTGTATACAGAAGAACTTTAGCAACCTTTGGTCAACTTTAGCATCCTTTGGTTGCAGCAGTTCAACAGAGATGAAATGTAAGGGGAGTGAGGAACCTCCAGCCCATCTCAGGGAATTAGTTCTACCAGGGCTCCCCAAGGCCATTTTAACCAAGTCACACCCCACCTGCCCTAAAACCTGTCCCAGCCAAAATAGTTTTTGTCGGTGCCTGCAAAGCCACTTTCAAAGGCCTAGAGGGCTGCACTGGGCTCCCAGGCCTGAGGTTCTCCACCCCTGAACTAGATCGACATCTGATCTGATCTAGCAGGACTCTTTTTACGTAGGAATGACAAAGCCTCCCTCCTATGAAGAAAACTGGACATGTTGCATAGGGCAATGAGTGGAAATGACAACGAAGTCTTCAAACAATTTTCACAGGTTTCCTCTGGAAACAACTAAACTCTTCCTTAGGAGATTCTAACCCACTTATAGAATGCCATATCCAGTAGCAGAGGTTAGCATGGAGGGCAGAAGAGCAGGGAAAGGCCAGGTGATTGCTTTCTATTTGCAGTGTTAAGAGCTTGCTAATTCCTTGGTAAACAGCTTTATACAGCAAACACTGCTGTGAAATGCTTGCCAAATAGACCTTTCTCCGCTGCTAGCTGTTGCTGTGGCAACCTGTGTTCAAAAGGAGCACAGCTGAGCTGTCTGAGGCGTATGCAGCAATTACCACAGCCGTCGAGGTAAAACACCCTGCACAGAATCACAGAAAGATGCCTTTCAGGAAGGAAAGCGCTCTGTTGAGGTCCACAATTACTACCATGCTGTTTCTGCTCCATTAGCATCTAGATGGGCCAGCAAAAAAACCCAAAAAACACCCTTCCATTTATACCTCTAGGGGTGGGCGAATCTGTCAATTTCACTGTCTCTCAGTTTCCCCTTTTTCCAATCTTAAGATCAGCCTTCCACATTTTCACACCAGTTTGTGATTTTTTTAAAAGTCCTCGTTAAAATTCATCAACGTTTCAGTGTGATTTTCTCCTAATTTGCAGTTTTTCATATGCAATTTTGCCCAAGACACCTTTTGCAAAGCAATTCCCTCTGATAGGGTGCATTTTGCACGTTACGTTCATGAACCCGTGCATTTTTAAGCACACTTCAGTCTACTGTATGCATTTTTGTACATGCTACTTGGCCGAAGAACTACACTGCAACATTCAGAGAAGTACAAATTTCAAAAGATGGCTATGTTTTGGTTGCCATATTGTTTGGAAAGTGTAGATTTGTGGGTTTCACTTTTAGATGGGAACTGATTCAAATTTCTCCCCCACCCCTACCCATCAGCCAATGTAGAGCAGTAAGAAGTAATAAGAACATGGACCTTATAAATTAAGATGACAAAAATTCATATATATATATATATATTATATATATATATAAACTTATATATTTAAACTTACTTAGATGTTACTTAAATATCTAGTAGAAAGGAAGGAACTATGTAGTTTCAAGAGAGTTAATAATAGACCTAGATTTACTGCCATCTGCCTTCTATTTGAATCAAGCAAGACTCAAAGAACACAGGTGAGCACCTCCTATCACAGACTACACTTCCCAGAATTCTTTGGGGAAAGCCATGACTGTTTAAAGTAGTATGATCTTGCTTTAAATCTATAGTGCAGATGCACCCTAAACATGAAATATGTGTCTAGGCCGTTCAGGATATCCGAGAGGAGAGCTTTTTCCTTATCCCGTCTACCTTGACATGATAAAGAGTGACACAGTTAGGCAAGTTATTCTCTTTAGTTTGCCCTCCACACTTCACCAACTTTAGGTCCTTTAGTTGTTATCTGACATTCAGGGAATAAACCTGTCTGGCAAAAAGAGGGCAGGCAAACCCCTGCAGGCCCTGTGTGCTCTCTTTTTAATTTATATACTTGGTCGCTAACTGTGAGACCATTTGGCTGTTGCAATCTACTCAGACTTTCAAATAATTAGTTTCTTGCTAAGATATGTGAGAATTTTAGGGAGACACAAAGGAGAGTCATCACATTATGCAACTCCACAGCCTGTCACACATGCTGGAGGACCCCTCCTTGGGAGTTGTGCTATATTGAAAAGTCTGCACACCACAAAAGATGCTGGCAACTTCGCCTGCCACACAAAGTGCTCCCCCTGATCTGCTTAAATACCCCAAACAGGGCATCAGTATAGATAGACAACACACCAAAATAAAAAATAAATAAAGCCTTCTCACAATTTAAACTAGGTGTGGTGAATCTTTGGCCTTCAAACTTTGCTGGCCTATAATTCCCACAGCTGGACCATAAAGAAGGTGGATCGCCAAAGAACTGATGCTTTTGAATTATGGTGCTGGAGGAGACTCTTGAGAGTCCCATGGACTGCAAGAAGATCAAACCTATCCATTCTGAAGGAAATGAGCCCTCAGTGCTCAGTGGAAGGACAGATCCTGAAGCTGAGGCTCCAATACTTTGGCCACCTCATGAGAAGAGAAGACTCCCTGGAAAAGACCCTGATGTTGGGAAAGATGGAGGGCACATGGAGAAGAGGACGAGATGGTTGGACAGTGTTCTCAAAGCTACCAGCATGAATTTGACCAAACTGCGGGAGGCAGTGGAAGACAGGAGTGCCTGGCGTGCTCTGGTCCATGGGGTCACGAAGAGTCGGACACGACTAAACGACTAAACAACAATTTCCACAGCATGGCCAATGGCCAGAGATGGTGGAAGTTGCAGTTCAAAAACATCTGGAGGGTCAAAGTGTCCCCACACCTGATTTAAATAGCCCTGCCATTCTGTGTGCACAACACTGAGTGTATTCTCAATCCTAGCTCAACATTAGCAGTTTGAAAAGCATGGGGGGGCAGTGTTTGAAAAAAGAAGAAACGTAAGACTTCCAGCTTGTATCCCAAGAGGTAAGGATTATATTCAATGTTTGGTTTTTTAAAAACTTTGCTTGTTCTATGCCTGGGTGATTGATAGCTTTCCATCGCACACCTCTTGGCAATGGGTAAGCAAATAGTAACGCCAAAGTGAACACATTTTTCTGACCTAAATTTATCCAAGATCTAAGCGAATTAACTTTTGTTTAAAGAAAAGTGTGTCTGATCTCTCCCCCTCTCTCTCTTTGCCTTCCAGGTTTGGAGACTGACTTGCTGAGAGACGGAGCTCCTTTGATCCCTGAATGTGAACCTGTCATCCTTATCCTATTAAGGTTTCATAACACTGATATAATAATTTCCCTTTAACACTATGCACGTAACCTTAGGCCCTTGCATGCATCTTGGGAGGGATATAATGGATCTGTAAAAGAAAATCCTCTAATCTTTGACTGCAGAATCTGCAGCAAGTGGACAAGCCCAGAAATGAATTTGGCTTTAAAAATGGTAATATTTGTGTTCAACCTGCCCTAATTAAAGTTTTTCTTTATAATGCATAGGCTCATTATGTTATGGAAGAGATTCTGCTAATCTCTTATATGTGGTAAGAAACTTGGGAGAGGAAAAACAGAGTGAGATTTAATAATTTATACTATGGTTAACAAAAGCAGAACTGTTAACCAGTTGCGTATCTTGACAGATATTTTGACTGATTTAAGCCAGGTTTAAAGAGATGTGTGCATTACGAAATCCTCAACACAAGTTCATTTGTGAGACGCTGAGGAAAGAACAAGGACATTTGTAGTTTAATAATGAAATGTGACTGCTTGTTAGAAAGAAAGACCATCTTTTGTAGTTTGTTCTTCATCTGCAGCAGCAGTTTACTTACATAAAGGCTTCAGAAATAAGCAAGGATGCTGTTATCTCACAGGTCCGATAATTAAAACTGGCTTCCTCGGATAATCAAATGACGCTTTAGTTGATTCATTTACTGATCAAACTGATTAATGCTTACAGTACTAACTGTAAGTGACATTAGGAAAGAAAGGCAGGGGAAATAGTCAATGAGAATTGTGTGACTGTATAAATCCTCTGTGATGGGCAGGTCAGTCTTCTTACTACATAAACCGTGGGAAGCCAGTTTAAGTGGGGAGCATTTTACCACATGCATGAATGTGCATTCTAATATGGGAGGGGCAGCCTAAGAGGGCAAAGGAGCAACTGAACTGCTGAAGCACATTTTATTCTATGTGACTTTATCAAGTCTGTCATTCACAAGTCCATTTGGTCTTGTTTCTGCATTAATCTAAGGATTTTAAAATGTTGCATTCACATTTGCATTAAAATATGTATTTCATAGAATCATAGAGTTGGAATAGACCACAAGGGCCTTTCAATATATTCTCTCCCAAAATATGCGGCTGTGAACTATTTTCTTTCAAAATCCACATCTATATGTGTTTTCTCTCAGAACAAATGTTTCGATACATACTTTGATGTATTTTGCAGTCGAGAATAGTGTCAGAACATCCATAAAGCATGAAAGCTGGTGGGCAACTACTTTTTGATCGATACATTAGTCCTGAAACTGCAGGTCCAGCCAGTTCATATTAGAATTCACAGATTTTATTCCTCGACCATCCTTAATAAATACATTGCAAAAAATGTCAGAAACTTGGTAACATTCATCTGTAATTTTTAATATTATGCTAAGCGAGCTGGACGTGGTAGAAAATTTTAGTATTTAGCTGTGAAACAGTCAAACCACGGACTCAGCTCAAGTCTTCACTGCGAAATGAGCTTACATAAGAATTCTGCAATAAATAAATGAATAAAGCTTCTGAAAAGAGTGCTGACGTTGAAATTGTTTTATTTGTTTATTTGCAAAATTATTGTGTTGTGCTGAGGAACTTGCAAGAACAAGGCAGTGTTGGGTCAACACTGGCCCAAGTGTAAGCTTAGAGTAGGCAATGCTAGGGTGCTGTAAGCAGGAAGCAACAACCTACAAAGATGACAAGATTTGAATCTGGAACTCTTGCGAATGCAGTGCTCTGGCTTCTTCTCAAGTGAACAATTCATGGCAAAACATTGGGCCAACAAAGAACAAAGGTGTGTTCAGGGTTACATTTTCCACATCAACCATCTTCAGGTAGAAGCAGGAATACATGGAGTGGGGAGGCAGGAAGACTGGCAAAAGGTGGAGCCAGGGCCAATGGCAGGCAGAGTCAACCAATTCTAATGTTATCCCTATCCTTTCCCCTACTGAATTCCACAAGCGGCAACACTGAGATTAAGGACGAGAAAGCTGGCAGGCGCTGTGGTCCTGTGCACTGGCTGTAAGGAAGGTGCTTTTGTTTTTAAACTGGAGGGATAGCTCAGTCAGTAAAGCATGGGACCCTTAATCTCAGGGTTGTGGGTTCAAGCCCCACAGTCGGCAAAAGATTCCTGCATTGCAGGGGGTTGGATCCTTGTGGCCCCTTCCAACTCTACAATTCTATGATTCTGTTATTTCCTCCCCCCCCCCCCGTTGTTTTGCTTTTTGACAGAAGCCAGCCGTCAAATATGGCGCAGTTTAGCATAAAATAAAGACACAGAGAGCCAGCAATATTTTCAGGATGGTATGAGCAGCTCCTTTCGAACTTCTCTCCTCTCTGGTATCTTTTATTATCCTTTGTTCTCTCCTCTCGCATGGCCGTTTGCCAATGTCTCACGTTACCTACATCCGGTCATGGCTTTTACCCACCCATTCCCATATAAGGTTATGCACTTAATACACTGCAAGGCACGGACATGCAGGTCACCAAGGTCAGCGAGGCACCAGGTGGCGCTACAAGCCTTTGCCATGACTTCATGGCTCCCACATCTTTTGGGTCTTTTGGCTTTTTTTATTCCATTTTGTACATTGCCTGATTGACCAGGGTTCCTATGCTATGTATAAGGAAGGCAGCTCCCTTCAGACTAACACCAATCACTACAAGCAGTATGTTGTCAAGGGGGCAGGATTCATCCCATGCATTCCCACTCGTCCCTTTGTGCATGCAGACGGGATTCCCGAAGAGAGATATTGCAAGTCAGGCGTTTTATTATGGAATCAGGACAGCTTAAGAGAAGGGAGCTGAGCATTACTGTTCTTTATCATCATCGCCACCATAATTAATTTTTATATTCCTATCCGACTTTTCTCCAGGTTTCTTTGGATTGGATGCATGGTTCACTTCCCCTTTACTTTTATACCAGTTTTATTCCCATGTGGAAATTGTGAGGTGGATCACACCGAGTTTCATGGCTGAGTGGGGACTTCAGACTGGTCTCCCTTCTCCCCACTAAAATTCATTGGGAAGCCTTTGCATTTACAAGTGGACCATGCTCTCTGCTTGCAATCCTGTTAAATGCAGGATACACAATCTCCCACTATGCTGCTCAAAAATGGAAATAGCACACCCAATGCAGCCCAGGTTTGGGGGGAAAAACATATTTCTATGCAGCACTGTCTGTGCATGTAAACCTACTTGAGTGTAAATGAACTGGGCTCCTCTGAGCTGCCGTCTATACATTCCTTTAGACAGCACTGTGCAGCATGGGAACCAGTAGAGTTTTCTAAATCGGAGTTTCCTTCTGCAGTATAAATTAAATTACTCACACAGACTGTGAAATTAGCTAATAAATGGGCAGCTAGAATATAGCTGTTAACCCTTAATATATATTTTATAATGATAGTTAACAAGACAACCAATTCATTTAATATAAAATAGAAGATATAAGAAAAATTTACATGCTATTTGAGCATTAGTTAATTAGAAACATTTATTGTATTTAAACTACCACAAAGGATTGCAATTTCAGTGAATGCACTAATGTATTTTAATAATCTCATGGTAATAGTCCTAATAAATTTAAAGAGGGATGGTATTGGGAAATTATAAATCTCACCAGTGCATTTTATTTAAGACCTTGTTAAGGGCAGCCAATCTTAAGCAATCAAGAACATGCTCAATACTAGTGGTCTGTTTCCAAAAAAACAGGGCACAGTGCACCCAACCCTGCTTCTGTACCACCACCTATTCCTTTCAACAATGGTAAGATGATGTACAGCTTAAATTCACAAAATGTTATTCTACTGTAAAGAGAGCAATAAAAGCAACCAGTTGAAAGGAGACGTCTCCCCTTAAGACATGAATATGAACAGCAAAACTTTATATATATATATATATATATATATATATATATATATATATATATATATAAATGCATTGACTAGTCCCATGTCTTTATAAGAAAAGGCAAGACTTAGGTTCAGAAAAGCCCTGTGATTCCATGTGGGCATACATAACTAGAGACTATAATCACAGTGCACTATGCATGAAATAATATCCCCCTAAAACTTAGCAACATATCGCATATGCATCAATAAACTAGTTGGTATTCAGGATGCTACAGTATTCATTGAAATTCTGTTGATGTTGCCTAACTCAGTTGTTATCCCTGAATGTTACACACCCTGGGATTAAAACCGATGGCCCCAGCAGCCAGGTCCTAGCTACTTATGCCGCTGGGACAGCTGGCCGAAAGATGGAGCTGCAGATACAGCCTGCCAACTCTTCAATTTCTGGAGCATTACCAAGTAAGACAATTAATAATTTTCCTTTTGGCCATGTCCAAGCTGACTTTGTTGGTCATGAGACTCAGAAACCAATGGCATGAACTTAAAACCCATTGCTTGATCATGCTCTTCAGTCCCAGAATCTACTTTCTCAGCAGGGCCTAAGTTAGTACTGAACCAGGTGGAATCTACACACATATTTAAAAAAACGTTCTGAAAATGCTTTTTTAAAGAAGCGTTTTTAAAAAGACATCGAATTTTCCACAAGGCACACCATCGCCATCTAGCGTCACATTGTAAAAAACGTAAAGGTAAAGGACCCCTGGACATTTAAGTCTAGTCAAAGGCAACTATGGGGTTGCGACGCTCATCTCACTTTCAGGCAAAGGGAGCCGGCGTTTGTCCACAGAAAGCTTTCCGGGTCATGTGGCCAGCATGACTAAACTACTTCTGGCGCAACAGGACAACGTGACAGAAATCAGAGCGCACAGAAACGCTGTTTACCTTCCCACCATAGCAGTACCTATTTATCTACTTGTCACATTGTATATTGCACTTAAAACACACTTAAAATGTATTATTTGCAGCTGTATAGCTGAGTGCTCTGCCTTCCTGATGAGTTAACTGTTTAACATCTTGCATACCTGGACACCTACCCTCTGTCCTTTGCTTCCATCCTTGATTTGCCTTCATTTCCTGACGGGTGTTAGCCTGTTTTTGGCCATGTCCAGTTTCAGGAACTGCTGGGCCCATGTGCATTGCCCCATGTGATGAACCACCGAATCGCAGGTGGCAGATTCTCCACAAAGAACCTTCAGATCCTAGTCTGACTCCACTCAGCTACTGTATTTCCCTGGACAGGAAGGTTCATGGAAGGGCAGTTGGTTGGATATCAAGGTCTTTCTGAGCCCTGGGATGCTCCAGCATCATCATCATTTGGTTCTGCCTCCTAGTTTGACCTTTCATCCTGACTTCATCTTCAGTCCTGATTCTTGGCTGGCTCTTTGATATTACCTCTTGGTTTGTCTTCCAGAGTTGACTTATTCTTTGGTTATGAAAACTGGCTGATCCCACAGCTCTGGATCACCCAAACTGCTACCTATGTCCCAATGAGGCAGTGTTTTCTTTCCCATGGACATGATCCTGCAACACAGGACCTGACTTGTTCCTACTCAATTAATTACCCATTGGAAGGTAAGGCCAACCAAGTCAGTGGTGAGAAAATTGGCACCACCTTCAAATATTTTTGGTTGATACTGCTGCAGATGCACAAATCTATACATACTCAGTGACACAAATATTTATTCACACTTTCTCAACCCAAACTGACTTCTCTCAAAACAGAGATTCCCTAAGAATCTATGAATAAATGGCATCTTTCTGTTTCATCTGCCTTTATATGAAGCTTAGCACAGTTTCGTTCAAAAAGAATTCTTAGAAATATCTTTCGCAAAGTAAGTAGCAATAAACATAGAAGTGTGAAGAATGCTAAAACTAGAAATGCTTCTGGCCTTAGGACAAGTTTGCTTTCAAACACAGGAAAAGCACGAGACAGACGAGAGCAGTTCAGGAGAGGTCAGGAGCTGAATTTTGCCCGTGGGCAGCAATGGAGGAAAAAACATGGACTCCAATATTTAACCAGCTCAGATTGTGTTACTGGATCTTACATATATCAAAGCTCAGTTAGTATACCTGTCCCAGAAACACACCCACTGGGAGTGATATCATCCATTTTAACAGGGCTTGCTTCTTCCGAAAAATGAAGAAACTATATTTTCGCTGGAAATGATTCTGCTATGCTATTTTTTTTTGCTCTTGTTTATATTTAACACATTTATTTATTTAAACAATGCATGGATCATCTTTTAGGCTCAAACTCTTCCAAGATAACTTTCATCAGTATGTCACAATATTTAATCAGTAATAATTTTAAAATCAGAACATTGCCATAACAATAACCAGTAACATCAATGCTCAGGCCAGTAAAACCATCAAATCACAACAATAGATATAAGTGAAGTAGCATGAGAAAACCAATTAGCCCAATTAAAATCCTTAATTACAGAGGGCAGGGTGGATTTTTGTGTTAAAGCATGACAAAAGTGCTTCCAGAACATTTGTGGTATAAAAACTTACAGGATTTCAGCAACGAGCTGAAATACACATACCAATACAATCATGTGCACAAATCATCATGAATGCACAATAAGAAAGGTATCTGGAGGGTCCCTTAATCAAGACATTGCTCCATGTACTCTTTTCTACTTTGACTGACAGCAGGTCTCCAGGCTATCAGACTGGGCTCTTTCCCAAGACCCCTTGCAGTGAGGATGCTGTGGGTAGAACCTGGAACTGCATCTTGCTATTCACAGAGTTGTGGCCAGTGCCGGATTTACATATAAGCTAAACAAGCTATAGCTTAGGGCAGCACTCTCTTGGGGCCCCCAAAAAAAATTTAAAGGAAAAAAACTGGATGTACATTTCCAAAACATAAGATAAAAAACAAATAAAATAAAACCTACATATAGCAACAGTGTTTTGTGTTGTGTAGGCTCCTATAATGTAAGTAATGGTCCCTAAACTATCACTGGTTTGCTCATTTCTCTATATAGGGTGCCTACATTCTGCATGGATGGTTGCATGGCAACATGAAGCATGCAGCTGCAAACTGCCGTGCAGCACAGTTGAATGTAGGTCAAGTTGTTGTATCTGTTATCTAATATTAAAGAGTGCTTGTAGACTGATGATCAGGCAGTATAGACTAAGGGTATCAACAGATATTCAACACACACACAAAAACAGTGGCAATTTGGACAGCTGGACATATAAAGGGCCCCTTCAGTAGCTTAGGGCCTCATCAAACCTAAATCGGGCCCTGGTTGTGGCACCTTCAATTATTTCTAGATATCTCCACTTCCTGCTTATTATAATCAGAAACTGACTTCATTTTTAGAACTTTACAAGATTCTCACTGGTATTAAAGGCCACACACCTGCTTTGGTGGTTGCTTCTTTTATTTCAGCAGCTTCACATTAAATCTGCACTGAGCCAGTTTACCTACACAACAGCTGGGATTTACTTTTCTAAATAGGAATTTTTATCCTGGCAGAATCAGTTTTGCTTCATTTAAGATAGTCCCTCATAGGCCTTCTTTGTCTGAAAACAAACGGGGAAGGAACACCTGGCAACTGTCATGTCCCAGTGATGCAGTTCAGGCTACGGCATAATCTACACCAAGAGATGTAGTGTATAATGACATACAGAGTGTTCTGATCCTAGGTTTTTCTCCTCACCGGAGAATTGCCGTATTTTATGTCTTATGCTTTAATAGTAATGTCTGGTAAACTTTTCAGACGGCAGAAACTGAAGAAGCACAGTGCTTCTAACAGTCAAGGGCAGGCAACCCACCCCATGCCCGATGGCTCTCCAAAGACTCTTTATCCCTTCATATTCACAGGATTCTAGAACATCAGGCCTACGCAATTTCTTCCCAACTCCCTCATCTGTAACTTAAAATATACACTTTTAAAGAAATATCCATTAACTACAGCAAATGATTATATTTGCAAGCTCTGTGAATTCATCTCCAGTCCTAACCCTCTCCTTGATGGCCTAACTGCCTGAAGTGCCCTTCATGTTTTATGATGGTGAACTGACATAGCATATGGGATCCAGGATCCCTTTAGGATCATTTTACAGAACAAGGATCCTCACTTGGACAGGTCCCTGTACATACTTGGCTTCATAACCAACTGAGTCCGTAACAGACATTTTAGCATTCACAAATCAATGTGCATTTGGCATGGCTTATAAAGTTTTGCCCTTTACCTTCAGAGGTTGAGCTGACATGGGACAACGTTTTCCTCCTGGGGACACCAAAAATTGGGACATCTTCGTTTTGGATGCCTAGATGCCTCTCCCTCTCCCTCTCCCCACCTCTCTCTCTCATTGGGCAAATAGCAAAGACCAGTCTATTTCACCAGACATTGGATCAAAACCCTGCTGCTATGGATTAATTTGTTTTTGCTCCAGATTTTAACATCAGGTGTTATAATTAGCAATGACACAAATTATTCTGTACTTTTTAAAATTTCAGCCTTGGGGGCTGAAATAACTGAAAAAATAGGTTCTTAACGAAAGGGGAAGCAAGATAGTCAGTGGCCTTGTCCTGAAAACCCATGTTTTTGCCCAAATCTGAGCAAAGTCTACAAAGGTACGGCACAAATCAGGGTTCTTCAAGCCCGGGGTCCCCAGTGTCACTGGACTAAAAATTCCCAGAATCCCTGAGAACTGGCTAAGAAGGCTAAGGATGATGAAATCTCCCCTTCCATGCTGCCCCAGGCACATTCATGTGTAGTGCATTTTAGGGACTTTTAAGGAGTAATTTGGCAGTGGCAGCAAACATTATGTAGAAAGAGGGGTGGCTTCCCCTAATTCAAACTTCACACCTTCTAGCTCAGCCTTAGTATGGCTCCATTCCATGTACAGAAGTTGAATCTTACTTCCATGCTGGGACAGTATTCTCCACTACTCCTGAGAGCAGCTGTCTGGCATAGGTGTGTGTTACACAGCTCTGTCTTCAAACATCTTGTTGAAACTCCCGCCCCCTCTTCCATCAGCATATGTTGCCTGAAGCAGCTCCCTCCCTCTGCTACATGGTAGAACCAGCCTTACTCTATTCACCTATGGGAAATTGAGGGGCCAGCTTCCTCTCCCATTCCCACAAAGATGAATGAGCCAACTGGGTTGTAGATATTTCTGAAAGCATTAGTATTGGCAGAACTTCCGATTGCAAAGTGGAAGGTTTTTCTATTTTCAAATGGAAAGTGATATCAGGTAAAAATGTCAAAGGATGACTTTAATACTGAAAGTGTACCTGGTACATAGTTAAACAGATGCATCAGTTCTGAAGGCACACTTAACGGTATTTAAGACTGAGAGGCTTGGGCTAGATTTCCTCTTTCCCCGAGGCAGAATATGGCTAAGTTTATGAACTGTGGATGTGCACTTTAACGATGGGCTTTTTGCTTCTCAGCCAACAGCTACCATAATGGCAATCTTGAGGACTCATGATTTGCTATAATCAGTATGTTGGAAGAAAAGGAATCACTGGCAAGTAGCACAAGTGGAGGCACTGGGAAAAAATGTTCAAGATACATGTGAATTTGTGAAAAGAAAATCAGTTGCTTTGGAGGGAGGGGTAAAAAAATAAGTTAACCATATATATATATATAAATGATAGCCTCCCATCAATCACAATTTTGTTCTGTAGATGTGCTTAGTCCATCAGAAGTGATAGTTCAAATCACTGACCTGGAAAATGTCTCCATCTGGAAGCTTAACATTATCATACTCGGCAGTTTTTTGAAAGCATCAAAATAAGAGACAGCCTTTGTTATATTTCACAACTGGGTTTTCTTGAGCATCCCAGAATCCTTGATCTGGAGTGAAATGCATGCCAAGGTTTTTATTTATCAACTTCTGGTCTTCAGAAGACCCTTACATGCTTGGCAGAATCACACTTTTGCCACACTCATATGCATGTTAAAATAAGAAGTGTGTCACTATCAGTGTCCAAGCTGAGTTCAGCTGTTGAGTGGGAGTCAAGAGTGGCACAGGGCTCAAATTACTGGAAAAAAGTAAGGGGTCCTTAATGAAACCCAAAAGTCCCATCTTTCCCCATTGTAGCAAAACCATGCCTCTCCCCACCCCTCCATTCGCTTGAAATCTGAGCACTGGGGTAAGAGATGGGACTAATCTGAGGAAATCAAGTCAGCTAGTACTCACAACCAAATAAAAATCCCAAGGAAAGTCCCAGCCTGAACAGGAAGCTTTTCTAGTCAGGGGAGCTAATCTTGGTGGACAGAGTCATTCACTTGGAAACCCTTTACTACCCTTGGGAAATGCTTCAATCCATAGCCTTCATACAGAGCAGTTCTGCATAGAGGGAGGTTGGCTTCCAGGTCTAGACCCAGTAGCTCTTGAAAAACAGTGACTTATCAAGTAAATGTAAGGAGCAGACCATGAGCTATTGATTTCTTACTTCGCCTTCATTCCTTCTTTGATGCTCAGGCTCTTGCCAGCTATCTTACAGCTAGCATTGATCCTAGATGCCCAAGTCCTTTTGATTTATGATCATAGACATATGCATCAGAAACTTGGCTAAGACACTTCTTTTGCTATATTCATGGATAATGCCACACAGTAAAATGACACAACGGTGGCCTCCAAGTTTGGTGAACCCTGACAACAAGTACCCACAGAAGATCAGTAACTTCAGTCTCAGACACCAGGCAGAAACACCCATGCCTTTTGCTAATTAACCAATCTATGGGATTTTAAACTGTGTGTGCGTGGGGGGGGGGTATTGTTTTTGTTTGTTCATGTGGTATGTATTTTTGTGTTTTTATATTGTAAACCACCCTGCATACCTCAGATGAAGGGTGGCATAGAAATAAATAAAAATAAAAATATCCATCTGCATTGATGTTCACATTGTTGGCGCAGAAGAGTCAAGCCTGCTTAGAAGAAGCTCGACGAGAGAATATACAAAATTGTGTCTGAGCAATGATGTGCACCATCATGCATCACTGAAACATCAGCTGTACATATTGGAACATTTCATGAGATGGGAGAACCAAGTGCCTCTCACATACTATGGCCATTTGTCAAAAGGCAGAATTTGATTAAAAGCATAAAGGATGTGAGGTTGTGTTATTGTAGTCCCCAGACGTTGCTATTGTAAAGGTGTACTGTGAAAGAAGCTGTATCTATTTTTAAACTCATCAGTTTCCAAAAGTGCACTGCAATTACAGATTTTATATGCACGAATTAGCATAGTACCTAATATGCCACAGCAGAATTTGTCAAATCCCTTCCCATTAGACAGGAAGGAGCACTGGACTTCTGCAAAATAACAGGCCACTATATGATTAACCAATTCCTAAAAACACACACAAGCCAACAGATGATGTACAAACAATGAACTAATCGGACAGAAATAACCATAAGCATGTAGAACGATACTCAGAATATGCAGAATTCATCAGGGCCACGGCCTTTTCATGTGATGTGGTACCTGGAAGTTCTCTTTCCTCTCTACACCTTACTGATTATTCCTGAGTAATTTTAACTATTATTCAAAGAAATGTACAGCAAATCTAAGAAACCCAGTCTTTACCAACCTTGGCAGCACATTTGTGGGTATCATTCACCAAGCCCAGCTGCAATGAATTAAGAGATACTCCCAAAATTCTGCTCTTCTAAACTTTTACTTGGTTTTTGGAGTTCTGAATCACCTGGTTTTGTTTCCAAAATGCAACAGGTGTCCTCAACTTTCTTGTCTTTTTGTTTCTGAAGATAACACTAGGTATTCACATGTTTCTATAGCCTTCTATTTCTACATCCATATCTTCCTCCTTTCTGCAAATTACCGGCTTGCAGGTATAACTGACAAAGCACTGGGGAATTATTATTTGACTGCATGTCTGGTAAATCAAGGTTCTTTTTGTATCGTGTTTTACTAATGCATACTTCCATCAGTAAAACACAGCACAAAAAGAGCCTTGTGCATACAATCATATCAAGGCTGTAGTTTTGAGGTGCTTTATCAATGGAAATCATTAACATGAAGAGGAGATAGAAAAGAAATGAAGGATCTGAATGTTTTGGTGCGGGTTGCTCTTATTCCATCATTATATTTTAACCAGAATTTGGGAGATTCAAAATACATAGCAGAGGGAACTCACAAAACAAACAAGTAACAGAATGAGGAAAATCTACTAATCCCTAATATCTGCAACAAGTCAACTATCCTAATTGAATTGCACCTCAGGCCAAACTTGACCTCAGCTATAGGGAGTGTAGCAGTTTACCTGATACTATCTTGCAGCCACAACAACCTTGGCCGTTTTTTAGTTTGCCTTTCTTCATTTCATGACAAGTACAAGAAACCTGACTGGATGCTTCAAAGCTGTAATTGCAAAGTAAAACTCCAGGGATAAATGAAACTATTTACATTTTAAAAAGCTCCCATCTTTTACACAAATCACTACACGATATCCTGAACCCCTGGCCTACCTGGCAGCAAGTCAGTATGTCAAGGTCCCAGTCCAGGGTCAATCCATGTGTCCAAAGTCCAAACCGAAGCACAGTCCTGCAGAGATCCTGCAGCATTGAAGCTGAGGTCCCTCAACATGGGCAGCTGAGCAGACAGAGCACCTGTGCTTTGCATGCTGATTGCAGCATCTGGGCTTGATGAGGCATGTGACCCTCACCTGCTCCAGCTGAGGAATCAGAACCTTCTCCCAGAGCTGGCGAGTCCCACCTGGCCAACTAAGGAGCTGAGCTCTGGGCCCTTGCTTGCCTCAGTCTCCTGTTCACGCAGACAGGGCCCCCTCTGGCTCTGGTGCTGGGTCCTGCTGCTCGGGTTCCTGTGCACTGACCTCCATCTCTTTGACATCTGCCGTCACTCCGTGAGTACTTCCTACACCAACCTCTCTTCCCTCATCCTCCGCTTGCCTCAGTGTGTCCCAGTCCTGGCTACACCCCTCACCAAGATCCTCTTCCTCCTCTCTATTGTCCTACCAGTTCATGACTCACAAATTCTGACTTACTCCCATCATTAATGAATAATTCCATATTATAAATATTGCCACTATTTTATTTATTATTACAGTTATATCTCATCTTTCATACAATACATTGAAGATTCTCCCCATCTCCATTTAAACCTCTCAGTGACCCTGCAAGGTAGATTAGGCTGAGGGAAAATGACAGGTCCAAATTCACCCTGGGAGTTTCGTAGCTGAGTTGGGATTTGAATCCTGATCTTCCAGGTCCTAGACCAACACTCTAACCACTAGACTACACTTGCCTTTATGATCAATGGATAGCAGTCAAAGATGGTGCAGAGAGTGCATCAGAGCACATTCTGCTGGCCGTCAGAATGCAGATAGGATCTTCAAGAACTCTGATGCCCTTCTTCAGAGCATTTGCCAGCAAAACTAAAGCTACCTTTAAAATGCTTTCTGTTTTCCTCATTATTACCTAATAAACTATCCTTTTTTATTAATACTTTATAACTAACAATGTGCAAAAACACGTCTTCCAGGTGCAAACAATAGAATTTCAATCAACTTAATAGCCCCTTAAACTTTATGCTGAGCTATTCACTCTGAAAGTACTTACAGAACTAACATTAAAATGCTACAGAGGTGTGTAATTGAGGCACAATAAGAATTTGTTCTAAGCCCACCAAAATAGATATTTTATGTACATTTCAAAATTCAGGCTGGAGTGAGGGGAAATGTATTTTTCATAAACACATTCACACTACTCTTCAAGGGCTGCATCAAATTTCATACGATGAAAATCTAAATACAGTTCTATGAGAAATGTAGTATAAGTTCTCCCATCATACATCATAATATGCGGGGCAATAGAATCTTAAAGGCTACTGGAAACAACAGTGCAAACTAGGACTAGGAGCTTGTAACTCAATTAACAGTATCCTGCAATTATCTAATATGTGCATTCAGGGTTGCTTGAGGGATTTGTCACTTGGCATGAGATCAATATGGGACTAAAGCAAATGTTTCTCCATGGGAAGACAGTAGGCACTGCAAAATTATAACATGAATAAAGCAAGCAAGTTATGGATTATGAGTATTATGCATGTATGTGCCCCAATGTGTATGTCAACTTTATTTTCTTTTCTCCCCTTGTAGACATGAAAGTACATCAAGTACCACTTTCTGCAAGAAAACAAGACCATCCACAAACTCCAATAATTAATTTTCTATGTTATAGAGTGCTGCAGATATTCTATTTCCTGTATCCAGAAATGTCTATATAAAACTGAGTTAATGAATACACTCAGTTGATCTTAACCTTTCTGTGGATTATTTCTGACATTTACCACAAATCAAAGTGTGTGGCAAATCTGTTAGGGCTGGTGTATTCACAGTTAGAAAAGCACAAATAACTTCGTATGATGCTCTTTGAGGAAACAGAGCACAGAATCTTGCTTATGCTTTAGCTCCGAAGGAAAGGTAATGTGGTTTATTAAGAAAAAGATGTTTGCTACTGCAATATCAATGTTCAAAGATAAAAAAAGGTGGGGGGAGAAAATACATTAGCGAAACTTCCAAAAACCTGTGAGCCTCATCTAAAAAGAATCGTATCACAGCAGGGGATTGTGGAAGAGAGAATAAAAAGAACTGGAAAGAGATGTTTCCACCTCTGGATCCTCCTGCTTAATGATTTGGTTTATTAGTTTGAAGTCACTGTTAAGAATGATGTAGGAGGTTGCTGCATCTGGTATGACAATAGTCTACCTGCCCATTATGCCAATTAAGTGAGCATGGGCACTATATTCATGGAGAATAAACAGCCCAATTTATTCCAGTTCTTTTCCTATTAAGAAATCTAGTGTTCTTTTTTAAAAAGATCAATGCTCCTGCAGATAGATAGGTGTAGACTGAGAGCCAGAAGGTCACCCAGTCCATTTCACAGCACAGAGGCAGGATGTCTATATGAAAACATTGTCGATACATCAACCCATATCAACCTGATCTTAGTTTGGTACAATGCAGAGAGAAAAAAGCAAAAGCTAAGGCCACTTTCCCCAGTCTGATGGGGTTGGGCTACAACTCCCATCAGCCCCAGCTGGCATGGCTAAAGGTTACAGATCATGGCATTTATAAACCCACAACGTTTGAAACACACCAGGCTGAGGAAGGCTGAGTGAAGGTGTAACCATGTACCCAGCTCTATCTCTCTTTCAAATCAGAACCACTGAAGGCGGTGAAGGTCCTATGTGAGTGTCTGGGGGCAGTTGGAGGATTGATCGCGGCTAACAGATTGAGGTTGAATACTGTCAAGACAGAGGAACTGTTCTTGGGGGACTTGGTGGTGTGGTGTGGAGGACCCCCTGGTCCTGAATGGGGTAACTGTGCCACTGAAGCACCAGGAGCACAGCCTGGGAGTCATTTTGGACTCACAGCTGTCCATGGAAGCGCAGGTCAATTCTGTGTCCAGGGCAGCTGTTTACCAGCTCCATCTGGTATGCATGCTGAGACCCTACCTGCCCACGGACTGCCTCGCCTGAGTGGTGCATGCTCTGGTTATCTCTCGCTTGGATTACTGCAATGTGCTCTATGTGGAGCTACCTTTGAAGGTGACCCGGCAACTACAACTAATCCAGAATGCGGCAGCTAGACTGGTGACTGGGAGCGACCACCGAGACCACATAACACCGGTCTTGAAAGACCTACATTGGCTCCCAGTATGTTTTCGAGCACAGTTCGCAGTGTTGGTGCTGACCTTTAAAGCCCTAAACGGCGTCGGTCCAGTATATCTGAAGGAGCATCTCCACATCGTTCTACCCGACTACTGAGGTCCAGCACCAAGGGCCTTTTGGCAGTTCCCTCCCTGCAAGAAACCGAGTTACAGGGAACCAGGCAGAGGGCCTTCTTGGTAGTGGCACCCGCCCTGTGGAACGCCCTCCCAACAGATGTCAAAGCAAATCATAACTACCAGACTTTTAGAAGACATCTGAAGACAGCCCTGTTTAGGGAAGCTTTTAATGTTTGATGCATTACTGTATTTTAATATCTTGTTGGAAGCCACCCAGAGTGGCTGGGGAAGTCCAGCCAAATGGGCAGGGTATAAATAATAAGTTATTATAAATTATTATTATTATTATTATTATGACACACACTGCCTACGGGGTAAAGAGAATGAGTTCACTGGCATACAAAGAACTATAGCACCACCCTATGGATGCTTAGTCAGAAAGGACTTCCTTATATTCAAAGGGGCTTGCTGCCAGCATTAAATAACTTTAGCTGACTATAGTAGATCTGTTTATAATTTCCACCCACAAACCTTTCGATTAGAGGTTATAAATGTCATGGAGCCTGCAGCGAAACATTGCATTCTAAGGTCACATCCACACCGTACATTTAAAACACTATGATACCACTTTAAAATCCCCAAAGAATTCTGGGTGCTGTCATTTGTTAAGGATGCTGAGCGTAGCCCCTCACAGAGCTACAATTCCCAGAGCCGTTTAGTAGAGAGCCAGTGTGGTGTAGTGGTTAAGAGCGGTGGACTCATAATCTGGTGAACCGGGTTTGATTCCCCGCTCCTCCACATGCAGCTGCTGGGTGATCTTGGGCCAGTCACACTTCTCTGAAGTCTCTCAGCCCCACTCACCTCACAGAGTGTTTGTTGTGGGGGAGGAAGGGAAAAGGAGATTGTTAGCCGCTTTGAGACTCCTTCAGGTAGTGATAAAGCGGGATATCAAATCCAAACTCTTCTCTTCTTCTTCAATCCCTCTTCACGGGAAACTCTGGGAATAGTCACTCTGGAACGGGTCACCAAACAACTCTCAGCACCCTTAACAAATGACAACTCCCAGAATTCTTTGAGAGAAGCCATGACTGGAGCGGTGTTTTAAATGTGTGCTGTGAATGTGGCCTAAAAGTCACCTCCAAATAGGAGAGACCGTGCTCAGGTTTCCAGCCGGCTCTGCTCTCCATCAGAATGTACAAACTCTAAGGGGCTGGATCAGGGCTTCTCATGCCTCCCCCACCGGCAGCTTTCCGTTTTCCTTCTTCTGGCAGCCACTGAGCATGCTCAGTCCTCGTTAAATTGATTGGGGATGGTTGCCTCTTCACCTTTGTTTTTAAATTATACTTCTGCAAGCCTCAGGGTTCGACCCTGTCCCAGCTTCCGAAGAGTCCCATTTGAGCTTTACTTGTTGGCACACACCTCCTGAGGTTGCTATTAGAGGAAGCGCTATAGCAACTGTTTAAAGTGACTTGTACTTAATGATTAAGCAAAGCAGATTTTTTTTAAAAAATCATTTGGAATGGGTGATGTAGCTAATCCCAGCCAATTATAGCAAGCATAAGTAGCCTTTTAAGTGGGAACTAAGCTACATCACAGTGGTGTTTGCTCTGAAAGACCCACATTCTGCATGTAAAAAACCCTACAGTCTGAGCAATTAGGTTGAAAGTGAGTCTCTTGCTTTAATAAGATACCTGCAGCAGTAATTACTAAATTCGTTCTTATCAGCCCTCTTGCACTGAGCACAGCGGGAGATGCACAAGAAGGCCTCAGGTGTTTTTCCAGGCCCTGCCATTCTGAATGCTGTCAGTAGGCGACACTTAGCAGGCTAATTCTTGCTATCTATCACTGCGCACCTCACATGAAACTGAACAGTTTGCTGCCTCAGCACACTGTTTGTTTGTAGTTGCTCCATCCACAACAAACTTAACGGCCTCCAGCCCACATTACTTTGGAAGAGTTGAAAGGCACTGGAAGAAAAATAGAACATGCACAAAGCAGGGGAAAGGAAGAGAGATGCGTCTTCATAGTCCCTTTGACTATCTAAACTGTCCTCTAGAATATAACTTGTACGTGCACGCAGGGCCAGCTCTTGCATTAGTCAGAGTGAAGTGGCTGACTCAGGCAGAGGATTGTGTGAAGGGGAGCAGTGAGGGGCAGTGGATGCTCACAAAGCCTGCCCTGTACCTCTGAAGCTAGCCTGCTGCCCTCAGATGCAGCAGATGATGCTTTCCCATCAATGGTATGGAAGAAAGATAAAATTATATACATAGAATCATATGCAAAAATATATACCAACCTATCTTCATCAAATATTTGGCCCAGATCAGTTGACACAAATGTTGATAAAGTATGGAAGATTTATGGATAATAATATTGGACTACTGATAATATTCCTTACATGTAATAGGTAGGCATGTGGGAAAGGAGAAATATTTCCTCTGATAAATTCTTGAATGCTTTGACAGAGTAGGGGTCTCCAGATTTTCCTCAGATTTCACTATAGGCAAGACTAGGTAGGGATTTCCCTCCCGTCTTGCAGATTTTGACATTTTTTCACTACCCTTACCCAAACTATCTTCGATTCTGACACACATCTTCACCAAAATTCCTGAGTACACTCAGTAGTCATGGGTTGAGTGGAGTGCTATTATGGATAAGGAACAAGAAGCAGAAAGAGTAAGAAAAAAATTATAGTTCTCATAATGGAGGACTGTAATCAATGGGTGCCCCAGTGAAGTGGGTGAGTAGTGAAGTGGTCAAGTTTGTGGATGACAGCAAAAATGGGCAGCGAAGAGCTCCAAAGGAATTTCTTCAAATTTGGGAAACATTAAAATGCCAAATAAGCTTAAGTGTAAGCAAGTGTAAAGTCACGCACAATGGTCAGGGAGTGCAATGATCACAAGATTCACCTGTAGCGTCTTAAAGAAGCCTGAACTCTTTCAGATCCCGTGTCATTCATTATTTGGATTGAAATCCAATCTATTAAATCTGAAGCTCTATTCCTTCCCACACTGACTATAATGGGCAATCTGAAAACAACTATAACATTATTTCCTTTTAAAGTAAGTGTCTGAAATTAGCAAGCAAAGAGTGGATTAAGCCTGCCAATTTTCAGAAAGATGGGTGCAGCAGTTCTAGTGCAAGGCGGGCACAGAACCTCACACATAGATGGACAAATGCAACCTTCCAAGCTTCTCTGTCTGGTCCTTGATACTCTCCCAGGCTTCACCTCTTCTCTTCAGGCCCCACCCCAGTCCTGTTCCTTGGCCTACTTGGGTACCTTTTCCTGGCTGCCCTGTGCCCTGTGTGTCTACAAACCTCTGACCTTTTAAGTGGTTGAAATGTAGCTTATTGTTCATAGATGAGTATCACATCTGTTGGCTTATCCATTTTTGCCTATGGCCTTCCCTTCCCCTGGAATGCACCCCATAGAAGGTTTATCACAAGGGAGCATAGTCCTTGGGCTTCAAGAAAGAGTACTCCATCCCTGCTATATGATATGGAGGAGCAGCTCAAGCATTTAATGCGGGGACGGACTGAAATAGTGCAACTGAAATAGTGCATGGATGGTGCAAGTCCCTTTACCCGACCTTAAGCAGCACTTTGAATACCAGCCAGAAAAAAATGGTCCACCCCATGTGTCTCATTATTGCAAACACCTTGTTCTTAATTACTTTACACACACATACAGGACACACACCTCACATTAATCCATTCAGCCACAAAGCTCAGGGGAGAAAATGCAGAGAGGAAGGAAACAGCCCTTGTGTGTTTGTGCAAAGCACTTCCAACTGCACTTATAGCTCAAGCATTGTCTCCTTTGCAGTTGTGTATGCTGATCAGCACTTCAGCATCTCTTTGAGATGGAAAGATAGCCTCTTGAGTTAGAGTTCAGCTTCAATCAAAGCCCTAGCTCCCCCCTTAAAAAACCCCCTCCCTTCCTCTTTTTGCTGACCACTTACCATTATTTACAATAATATCCTACAGGAAATGATAATTTGCATGCCATTCTGGAGGTAGAGGTTCAATGTTAAGCTTCTAAATCTGGAGATGAAGATTCCCCCTCCCTGTCCCATTCTATATTCCTTGAAAGCCTATAATTATGCTGTTGCCCTTTACTCTTTACAGCTGCCCATAACTGAAGGGCACATTAAAAAAAAAAAGTTTCCAAGCTGACTTATGATTTACTTATGGGCTGTCAGAAAGGCAGTCTGATTGCCATCAACTGCACACTAAAGGCCCCATTCATCAATGACTCATATGACATTTCAGTCAGAGCTGGCGTGTAATTTTCTCAGAGGGGTCCTGTAATATGCCTCTTTGGAGCAAGCTACAAGCCTTATTCATCAGACTGGTTTACTTAGCAGAAAGAGGGATCTTCTTTCGGCCTGGCACATGAGATAAATAGATAGAGGATAGTTTAACAGAATCAAGAGGAATGGAGTCACCATTTTCTTAAATTCACAAATTCTGATTGTGGGGTGGGTTGGGAACGCAGGGCAGGGCTACAGAAAGACAGCAATGAACCGTAAAGGAGGGGTAGCCAATAAGGTGCCAACTGGAAGTTATGGACTGATACACCTAGCAGCCCCAGCCAGTAATGGCCAATGGGCAGGCATGGTGGAAATTGTAGGTCAGCAACCTCTGGAGACCACTGTGGCTGGCCCTGGCAGAGGTACCAGAAGTATCCAGGTTTGCACTCATGTGAAATGAAGAAGCTACATACGGAAATGGGCAGAAGAGCAATCTGTGAAGTTGCTTTCCCCAACTGCGTCCGATATGCCATGGTCCAACCTGAATATAAAAGCAAATATTTTGCAGCCTACAGCAACATCCTGACTCCCTGCTACACATGTATGGGTTGCACACAATTCAGGCACAAAGATGATGTGAAAATTATGCCACTGCGTTCTACTCAAAGCTTTACCATGCTTAAAAAAAAATCAAAAAAATCTGGTAAAATAAACTACCTGGACTATTTCCTTCTTGTTGACTGGCAAACCTAAACATGAAATATGGGCAGAATACACTTGTTTAATGAAGAGTTCTTCAGGATGTAGTTAGACTTCCACCACCCCCGGTCAGCATTGCCAATGTTCAGGGATGCTGTGGCCTCGGTCGAAAAATGTCTGGGGACCCAAGGCTGAAGATGGCTGGTTTAATCTTGGCAGCATTCCTTCTGTATCCTTAACTCCACTGCTGCCCTCAGCTCTTACTGTGTTCTGGTGGAGCAAAAACAGAGTACTTTGGCCCACTCTGTAAAGACAGTGGGAGTCTCAAACTAGGGACTATGGCAGGAAAACCCAAGTACCTTATCTACATAAGAAAATGCTTTAGCCTGAGTCAGACCAATAGTCCATCGACCTCAGTATATTCTACTGAATCGAAGCAACTTTCCAGGGTTTCCCAGCCAGACATGGAAAAGGCTGGGGATTGAACATGGACACTTTTGCATGTGATGCTCTGCCACTGGGCCACAGCCCTTTCACTTACTCTTTGCCACACCAGAGCCATACAATGTAGAAGCTGCCCAGCTCTCTGCAGAACCACCAATACAGTGATAAAGGTTGTATGTTGCAGCTACCAATACAGAAGGGATGTGGTGATACAAGGGACAATTAGGATTCCACCTGGTTCTACAAAGCTGCTGATTGTGGCCTGACTGCTGGCTGACACACCTTGGACAGTCTGCCTCCAGACAACCAGCTGACATGATGTACTGAGTCTGTCAGATGTACAGATTTGACCATAGCAGGAGTCAAAGGGCAGCATAAGGCGCACGTTCTTAACAATCTAACAACACAACACTTTCTGCATCTGAACACAGGATGCATCTGCTAGGTCGAGCCAATTTCTGACAGGAAAAATGGGCACAAAACACGGCATCATTAGACTTCCTGGCAAAACGTAACTTTGCTGATAGGTTCTTGGACAAGAACAGTTTATAAGATGAAGCCTTCAATTTTTAAACAGCAAGTGATTCCAGAAATGATCACCTCGCAAAGAATAGTTTATTTCATTTGGCATAAAAAAGAGAGGATATCTAGCAAAGATGCACTATATCAAGCTCTTCTTACTCTCAAGCCCCAAGAGATCACAATTTGATGAATTAGCAATGAGGCAGGATATGTTTTCAGAGTATTGGGAATCAATCTAATGAGGAATCCCTTTGGATAAATTGAGATTTATCTACCTCAATGAACTATTGATTAAGAGATGTACATCTGTATGTATCTTATCCTTACCAGTTCAACAGAGCAATCTGAAAAGCATTTTATTGGAAGCAAATCTCCTTCAAGAAAGTGCCTTTGGGGATGCAACTGATTCTTACTTAATTTCTTTATCCACACAAACACATATACACTTTACATCAATATATATATATGCATATCATTAAATCTGAAATGCACACAAATGTAAAGTCTAATGCACTGCTATTTGCATAGCTATAAAAATGTTTATGGGACGCGGGTGGCGCTGTGGGTTAAACCACAGAGCCTAGGGCTTGCTGATCAGAAGGTTGGCTGTTCGAATCCCCACGACGGGGTGAGCTCCCATTGCTTGGTCCCTGCTCCTGTCAACCTAGCAGTTCGAAAGCACAAAGTAGATAAATAGGTACCACTCCAGTGGGAAGGTAAACGGCGTTTCTGTGCACTGCTCTGGTTCGCCAGAAGCGGCTTAGTCATGCTGGCCACATGACCCGGAAGCTGTATGCCAGCTCCCTCGGCCAGTAAAGCGAGATGAGCGCTGCAACCCCAGAGTCGTCCCTGACTGGACCCAACAGTCAGGGGTCTCTTTACCTTTATCTAAGAATGCTTATATGACCTAATAATATGAGCAGGAGCCAACCAGGAGAATCTTTAGGCATTTTTCAGGGCAGGAGGTGGGTCCAATAACCCATGTCATGGTTTGGTCATTTAGGGTGGAATTCTGTGCCTAGGGACATGGGAGTAAGCCATACTGGGAGATGGCTGGAACACAGCTGAAGGAAAACTCCTACCAAATACAAGTAAACACTTTTAAATGCTCATTCTCAAGCCTATTTGGTGGCAGTGAAGCAGGTAGAGAAAAGTTCTCCTCTCTCTCCATCCTCTTTATGCCACATAGTAGAGATTTTTTTGGGGGGGGTGTTCTGCACCTATTACATGCTGGCTCAAATGAAGCATTGGAGCCATCAAATGCCCACTGTGACTCATTTGTGAAGCCTTCTGTGGATAAAATAGATTTCATTGACTGGGACCTGGGCTTTATCACCACAGCAGGTAAATCACAGAGGTTTCCAGAGCATTGGCTTGCTCAGTATGGTTGGACAAGTTTCAGTTGAGCTGGTACAGTTCAAGGACATAGACAGGGTGCCTGGATGACTACTTTTGTACTGGATACTTGTTCTTCATAGCTTTTAACAACTGGCAGGATGCAGACATCTGGTTACCCAGAGATGATCAATTCCAAAGGGTAAGAGTGCTCCTTGGGGGTGAGGGACACTACCGTGGACCTGGAAGACCTTAATAATTATATGCTGGTGACAAATACCCCCTTCCGGCACAAGGTCCTTGAGTGGGTGGTTGCTAACCAGACTCCAGTACTCTTGAATGTGCTTTGGCACAGAAACCAGCTTGATTGTCCTGTTTGATTACCTTTGTCAGGAGAGACAATATTGTGAAAGGTAGATTATCCTGGATCTCTAAGTGGCTATCAATACTATTGACTAGGACAAACTTCTGGAGAGACTTTTTGGGTTGGGAGCGGGAGGTGTTGCTTCTACTTATTGGGATGACTCCCCATGGGGGAGGGGTATTGTTTTATCCCATGGACTCTCCCATGTGGGGTTTTGCAGGGTTTGGTCTTGTTTCCCCGTGCTATTTCATATTTATATGAAATTTCCGAGTGTGGTCATCTGGAGTTTTGGAGAGCACTGACATCAGTATGCTGGGGACACACATCTCTTTTTATTCTTCTATGAATTCTATTATTCTGTTCCGCCCTCTTCAGGTGAGATGGTAAATGTGATGAACTCGTACTTCATTGTGGTAATGGATTGGATGAGGGCCAACAAACTGAAACTCAATTGAGACAAGACAGAAATACTCTTAGTGAGAGAATCTTCTGATCAGATGAGTGATGTTCAACCAGTTCTGGATGGATGTAGGAAGAGGTTCATAGGTTCTATTGTGTTGTGTTGTACTGTTTGTACACTTGTACAGTGGTACATCTGGTTGCGAACAGGATCTGTTCTGGAGGCCCGTTCGCAACATGAAAAGAATGCAACCTGCAGCGGCGCGTCTGCACAACCTGCAGCGGCGCGTCTGCTTTTGTACTGCTTTGTATCTTTTTATGGTGCTTGCTTTTGTAAGTTTCCTAAGAAAATTAACACATATTCTTAACAACAATTCAATGCAATTTCATTTCTAAGTGGATATCACATTATTAAACATTCTCTCAACAACATAGAACCTTCTCAAGAACAAGACACTCAACTTGGCTGAAAGCAAATCTGTGGGTCCTTTAAATACTCAGAAGCGGTGACCCCAGCACTTAAGTTTCTCATAGGGAATGCACAGAACATTATGTTCACATGCTCTTCAGTATATTTTGCAATTTGGCAAGTATAAACCATAAAGTGAGGATCAGCCATCTTGCTTGCTAGCAGATATTATACAACAGCCTCAATATTTCCATTTCAGGAGCTGCAAAGCTTAAAATACTGTATGTAGGATCTCAATGACCCAAGTGAAAACAAGCTCTCTGAATGAAACATGGCTTTTCTTTCTTTCTATTGAAAAGCAAATCTAAACACCAGCTGTACTTTTGGAGCATTACCACAAAATGAAATTTCCAGGAAAAACTCAACTCAAAGATCAGAAAATGAATTTGGATAGGCTAGGTTCATTTCATGAATGTCAGATTGGGAGAAATTGTGCAGATTATCTCTCTCTCTCTCTCTCTTTGTTAAACTGGGGCCTTGTAAAATGGTGATAGATGTATCGCAATAGTATGGTATAAGCAGTCTCCATTACAATACCTCCCTTCCTTCCATATGTTTAAATACTGGCTACAAAACACCCATCCTCAGGGAAGGAAAAGTTGGTCTTAGACTATATGGAACTCTTGTGAATATTCCTTTTTAATAGGACAGTGTGGAGAAATTCATATAACTGCTAGAATCCATGGTCTTTTTGGGAAGGGAATGCTATCCTACATATTTTGCAGTGTAATATTTCCCACAAAAATATTTTGAGGTGAAACCTTTTGCCCCTGGCCCTACGCTCCATGAGAATGTGGCATTGCAGCCTTCAGGCTGAAAAAGGACCCTCATTTTGTGCCAGGCTTGACCACTGCCTGCACAACAACTGAATATGCTACACAACTATATTGTAACTCCTGACTGACTTTCCCAGCGCCTGCCAACCTAGCAGTTCGA